>NW_024081328.1:0-514585 GCF_003009895.1 Hyaena hyaena
GTGTGTGTGTGTGTGTGTGTGTGTGTGTGTTGCCCCTGCACTGTTATGTTAATTTTACTGTGTATAGAATTCCCAGGTACAACAATTTACCCTTAAAACTTCGAACATGTTGCTTCTGATTCGTAGTAATTAACTAGCAATGCTGATGAAAAGCAACATGTAAATTTTCTCATGCCCTCCCCTTCTAAAACTGTTACAGTTTTGTTGTTATCTATGGAATTCTACAGTTTTAAGAGGATATTATATATGACTCATTTATAAATTTGTGTATTTGTTAACTTGTTATTCGGTGTGCTTTTCCAGTACGAAGAGCCATGATTTTTCTCACATCAAGGACATTTTTTTTCTGATATTAATTGATTAATGAATCTCTTCTTTTCATGTGTCTTTGCTTTAGAATTCTTACGCCATGGAAGTAAGGCTTTCTAGATGAATCTTTTAGCATTTAGCATAGTGCCTTCAGGGCATTGGATGCATTATAAAGTCACTTAAATTAAAAATGCCCCCAACAAAGAACACAATGCTTGATTCTTGATGGGTTCATTAACGAAGAGCCCAGAACATTAAGTATTATTTGAAAACAGAGCCAGATTTGATAGCTGGAAAAAGAATTTGATGGGAAAATAATGGCTTAAGCAAAAGCAGGGAGCTAGAGAGGCACTAGGGGGGTCCAGGCAGCAGGAATGGCCTTGCCAGAATAAAGGGTATGGACTGAGAAGCACTAGAAGGTGCAGCAGCTAAAATGGGCACCAGGATCCAGAGGGCTTTGAACAGTAGAAAGATTTTTGTATTTTGTGAAGAGAACAGTGAGAAGCCACAGGAGGGACACCATTCATCCGATGCTACAGGAAAATGAATCTGGCTGAGTCGTACAAGTAACTGGATTTGGACCAGAAAGAATGAAAGGGGATCAATTCAGCATTAATCATGGAAAGGAGGGAATGGGTGTGAACAGATGGGAAAGGAGAGAAAAAAATGAGCCAATAATACCAAGGATGGCTCCTGGGCAGGTTAACACAAGGAAAAGTCAGAACTTAAAGAAATAGAGGACAGACGAAAAGCTGACTTGATTTTGTTTGTTGTTGTTGTTGTTGTTTTTTAATAGTTTATTGTTAAGTTGGTTTCCATATACCACTTAGTGCTCATCCCCACAAGTGCCCTCCTCCATGCCCATTTCCTCTCTTCCCCTCCCCCCCTCACACATTAGTCCTCAGTTTGTTCTCCGCATTCAAGAGTCTCTCATGGTTTGCCTCCCTCCCTCTCCCCAACTATTTTTCCCCCTTCTTCTTCCCCACAGTCCTCTGTTAAGTTCCTCCTAATCCTCTTATACGTGCAAACATATGGTATCTGTCCTTCTCTCCCTGACTTATTTCGCTCAGCATAACACCCTCAAGGTCCATCCATGTTGCTACACATGGCCAGATTTCATTGTTTCTCATTGCCATGTAGTATTCCATGGTATAGATAAACCACATCTTCTTGATCCATTAATCAGTTGATGGACACTTAGGCTCTTTCCATGTTTTGGCTATTGTTGAGAGTGCTGCTATGAACATTGGGGTCCATGTGCCCCTATGCATCAGCACTCCTGTATCCCTTGGGTAAATTCCTAGCAGTGGGTCATAGGGGAGTTCTATTGTTAATTTTTTGGGGAACCTCCACTCTGTTTTCCAGAGGGCCTGCACCAGTTTACATTCCCACCAACAGTGGAGGGGGTGCCCATTTCTCCACATCCTTGCCAGCATCTAGAGTCTCCTGATTTGCTCATTTTAGCCACTGTGACCGGCATGAGGTGGTATCTCAGTGTGGTTTTGATTTGTATTTCCCTGATGAGGAGGGATGCTGAGTATCGTTTCATGTGTCTGTTGGCCATCTCGATGTCCTCTTTGGAGAAGTATCTGTTCATATCTTCTGCCCATTTCTTCACTGGATTATTTGTTTTTCAGGTGTGGAGTTTGGTGAGTTCCTTATAGATTTTGAATACTAGCCCTTTATCTGATATGTCATTTGCAACTATCTTTTCCCATTCTGTTGGTTGCCTAATAGTTTTACGGATTGTTTCCTTTGCCATGCAGAAACTTTTTATCTTGATGAGGTCCCAATAGTTCATTTTTGCTCTTGATTTGGGGATGTGTCAAGTAAGAAGTTGCTGCGGTGGAGGCCAAGGAGGTTGTTTCCTGCTTTCTCCTCTAGGATTTTGATGGTTTCCTGTCTCACGTTCAGGTCCTTTATCCATTTTGAGTTTATTTTTGTGTATCGTGTGAGAAAATGATCTAGTTTCATTCTTCTGCATGTTGCTGTCCAGTTCTCCCAGCACCATCTGTCAAAGAGGCTGTCTCTTTTCCATTAGATACGCTTTCCTGCTTTGTCAATGATTAGTTGGCTGTACACTTTTGGGTCCAATTCTGAGTTCTCAATTCTATTCCATTGGCCTATGTGTCTGTTTTTGTGCGTATACCATACTGTCTTGATGATGACAGCTTTGTAGTAGAGGCTAAAGTCTGGGATGGTGATGCCTCCAGTTTTGGTTTTCTTCTTCAATATATATTACTTTGGCTATTCTGGGTCTTTTGTGGTTCCATGTAAATTTTAAGATAGTTTGTTCTAGTTTTGAGAAGTATGTTTAACATACGGCTAGAAGTCCTAGCATCAACCATCAGACAACAAAAGGAAATAAAAGGCATCAGAATTGGCAAAGAGGAAGTCAAACTTTCACTTTTCGCAGAAGATATGATACTCTACATAGAAAGCTGACTTGATTTTGGTAGAAAGATGATTTCGCCTTCAGATGCATTGATGTTCTGGTTCTTATAGACTGTCTATATGGGAAATCCAACAGGCAGAAAATGCATAATAGACATGAGGGAGGGACGATCATTGATAACAGTGTGAAGGCTCAATATGCCTTATAAGGTATAGTTATTTTTTTATTCCTCAAGGGGCTTAAAATCTACTTGGGAGATCAAGGTAAGGCTTTAGAGGCAGCAACAACAAAGAAAACATAATGGAGAGCTAATTTGGGATGGCACACTTCCTTTGTTGTAGAATGCACGGGGAAGGGGAATTAATGACTTAGAGACACTGGAAACTTTTGTTGGCCTTGACTGGCGGGGAGGGTTTAGTTGGGTGCAAGAGACGGGAAGACTGACATTGACGCTATCTTGTAAAATTCACAGGCATCTATAGGATACAGCATGAGCAGAAGTCTTGATAACTCACTAGTCCTGCTGGAGGGCAGAAATGGGATCCCCATAGATTTGGGCTTTCTGTACTTCGTGCCACACTTTGGTGTTGCACGTAAATGCCATCCATGCTAAATCTGAAGTGGATATGTGCCTTAGAACGGTAGCTGGCACCATGTGACTAGCCTAACAACAGATGGAAACGTGGAGCTGCCGGGATTTATGCCCCTGTAAACAGGATGGTGCTTAATCCCTTGGAAAATAACTCAACACAAGGTTTCACAGTCTTTAGGTGATTTTATTTCTCAGGAAAGCCTAACATGCATGATATAGCTGTATACCCTCAGGACTTGCATCAATAGACAAAAAAAAAAAAAAAAAAAAAAAAAAAAAAAAACCCATTTCCCTACCCCGCTAAAGAACAGACTGTAATCTTGCCTCATGTTTCCCACAGCATTGTCTCTCTGCTTTCTAGTAAAATGCATGAGTGAAAACTGAGACAGAGAGAGAGAGAGAGAGAGAGAGAGATGTGGTATTTACTAAGCGTTCTACAGAGCAACGTGGAGAAATGAGATTTCCTCCGAGGTCTCACTCACTGGTGTGAAACATTTGGCCTAACATTCCCCAGCCCCTGCTTCCTCTGGTGATCATGTAAGGAGATATTCTGGAATCATCCTCTGAGAAGGGAGAACTGCTTCCATCTGCCCGGACAGCTCCTGCTTGTCTTTCATGACTCAGCTCAAGTGTCACGACTTCAAAAGAAGTCTTTGCCCCAACCCACACTTTGCCCTGTGTCTCTTCACCCTGTTCCTTCACTTGCATCTAAAACACTGACCTCTCTGTCTGTTTGCTGCTGGTTGAATTGTCTGTAGACTTTGAACTTCTTGAGTGTGTGGGGTCCGGTATGAACATCTCTGGATGTTCAACTCTAGGACCTGTGCTTGGCCACTACAGTCTCTCCACGGAGGCTTGTGCATGGCTGGATGAATGGAAGGATGGCATGAAAATGTGGGCTCTGATACATCTTGTGTCCACATTCTTGAGCAAGCTGATTATTGTTACTCTGTGTGAACAGATAAAGAAGATGTGATATAGACACACAGTGGAATATTACTCGGCCACAAAAAAGAATAACATCTTGCCGTTTGCAAAAACATGGAGGGAACTAGAGAGCATTATGCTAGGTGAAACAAGCCAGTCCGAGAAAGACAAATACGGAATGATTTCGCTCACATGTGGAATGTAAGAAACAAAACAAAGGAGCAAAGGAAGAGGGAGACGAATCAGAAAACAGACTCTTCACTCTGGAGAACAAACTGATGTTTATCCAAGGGGGGGTGGGTGGGGTGGGGAGAGTGAAACAGGTGAGGAGGATTAAGGAATGCACTTGTGATGAGCGCTGAGTAATGTATAGAACGGGTGAATCACTGTATGGTACACCTGAAACTAACATCATGACTCTGTGAAGTCTAAATCAGTCTTTGAACCAAGGCCACAAGGGAAAAACAGTATTCCAGCCTGTCAACAGGTTGTCTGACATGATAATCAGATGCTCTTACCTTCTCAATTCGATCATAATACTCTTGGCCCCAGTCCCACAGTGGGGAGGAACCCAGCTTTAGTGACAGTTCGGCATCTGTGCTCTCTCTGGTCGTGGCCTGAGGAGTATGCCAGAAGAGAGCTGTGGCAATACTCTTCCATCTGGTTCCCTGGAATAGCTAAGCAGCCCTCTGGGTTTCAGAAAGACCTAAGCCAGGCCTAGGATCTGCGCTCCCGCTCCCCGCTGCTCGATGGTGATTAGGGTAGATTGAGATGCAAATTCTGAGGCCCTCTGTCTCCTCTCTTCCTCCAGCAGAAGGATACAGAACCCACCGGAATTCTCTGTGTGTTTGAATAATCTTGCAACTTATCACCTTCTTGCAATCAGAGAAAATTTTCACTGCGCAGAGAGAGAGGCAGTCTACCCTTTTCTCTGACCTGACCTTTTGTATTTTCCTTGGGGAAAATACCACGTGGAAAGTGAGATGCCACGGGCTCCCCTGCCCTCACTAGACTGGAGCTCTGCCTTCAAGATCAGCGGTTTGGCACAGATGCAACATCTCTGATTGCAAATTACCCCATGGTTCCTGTGGCCCTGTCCTTGAGAAATTCCTCTTTCACTTTCCTGGGAATGGATGTTAGTGAAATGGAAATATGCAGGCCTCTGAAAATGCGCTTTCCCAGAGACAATGTGCTGTGACAAAGTGCTCTCCCTGGGGTTCCATTCGGGAACACAGGTGCACGGCATTGTCGCTATTGTCCTTAGCAGTGTTGCCAGGCGTCTATGCACATACTGGCAACAGCCACAAAAGTAGTATTTATATGCCTGACCGTCTAGGGAAATAGTATGGATTATTCATTGTGTATTTTAGGAGGTGGTAGAGGGGTAAATACGTGGAAACTCTATGTTTTAAATTTTTAAATTTATTTAAAATTTATTTAAAATTAAAAAATTTTTTATTTATTTTTGAGAGAGAGACACAGAGCTCGAGTAGGGCCGGGGGATGGGGGAGGGTGGGAGGGAGAGGAAGACATGAATCCAAAGCAGGCTCCAGGCTCTGAGCTGTCAGCACAGATGAGATCATGACCTGAGTCGATGTCAGACGCTTAACCAACTGAGCCACCCAGGCGCCCCTGTGGAAGGTGTATTAAAAGAATTTTCGTATTCGGGTAGAAACAAACAAGAAGCTCTCAGAATGGAGGAAGGCTTTGGACAAGGAGTGGAGGTCATGTGCTGATTTGAATTCAGCTCGCTATGGCTTCCCAGTCTTAGGGTTTCAGTTTTTTCCCCTCAACCAGAATGGGATCGTGAGCAAATCCAGCTGTGTTTTACGCTACCAAATTAACCTTTCAAGAAGGAGAATGTGTCATTCGCTGACTTATGCAGCAGTGCAATGAGGCGATGATACCCCCTAAGTGCCGGGTGCCTCGCAACAACACGTGGAGTGAAGATGAAGATGATGACGTATCAGCGGAAATTCTGGCCCAAAGGTATTCTCCCCAAATCAGTCCAGTGGGGACATAGCAATCCTGCCATCACATAAATCACGGCAAAGCAATCCTCTTGAGTCCCGTCAAGGGGAACAGACGTGGGTGTGTACCTCCAAGTGTGGTTTGGATCCAGAAGCAGCTCGGGGGGATGGAATACTGAAAGGATGCAGGGGACATGTTTGGGGGATGACACTCTAAGTGTTAACCAGGGCCTGGAGTCGGACAGCTGAGGCAGAAGGAAGGCTGGGTCCGCTTTCCAGAAGGTTCCATATCTTAGTTTAATTGTACAAATGTACCATCTTGCTCTCATACATGGGACCCACACGCAGTCCCTGCGCACCCACCCTCACCTTTCACGTGTACCCTGGATGCACACACACCCAGGTATGCACACATGCTTCCTAGCCAATGGACACACACCCACACTTAACCCCTACCAAACACAATCCCCTTTGCAGTTTAAACATCTCACCTACGTAGGCCCATATACATCTTTTCTCACAGCCCATAGTCCTTATTCATGTATCCTCACACACAGCCTTCATTGATACATACCTGCTCTCCAATACACACTTCCTCTTACCTGGCCCACCCCCCACACATACCTTATCCACATACACATTCTCCCTCACCCCACATACATACATGCACACACAGACATACAGACAACCCAGACACACCCATATTCATCATCATCCACACGTACCGATGGGTGTGCAGTAAAGGGGGACAGAATTAGGGGAACAAATTAATCTGTGTGTAGTTATTACACTTAATCTTTCTCTTCCCCTGTTTTTTGTTTGTTTGTTTGTTTTGTTTTTTGTTTTTTTTTTCCTTTTTTTTTTTTTTGCCTTTCTTTCCGTCTCTAACTCCTTCCATGGCTGTTTTTTGCAAAGGAATTATTTTCATTTTTCACATACATCACTTGCTTTGCCTCAAATATAGTGTATTGCTCAAACTGCCATTTATCTGCTTTGTTGATTAACTCAAGTGAAGAAAAAGCTTCTGAAAAGAAATTGATTTCAGGGGGTATTTCTGTATTGATGTGTCTTCTCTCACTACCAGATGATCCAGCCACGCTTGAATCTTGAAACCCATTGAGATGAGATTCATTTCTTTGGATGGTCAGCTGGAGGATGGAATGACTATCACCAAGCAGTGTCCTGTGGCTTGCCCACCAGCTTTTTCCTTGGTCTCTGGCTTGTGGAGACAGGCAGGGAAAGCCAGGCCCGGATGAGTTCCAGTGCTGGAACTAATGGCCCCTGGGAAGGAAGATTTTACAGCTGCCCATGGAGCCAAGCAATTGGCTTTTCATTTTCTCTTAGTTGCAAGAACTATTGGTTCAAAGGCATCGGCTCTATCTCCTTACATGGCATAAGGCACATGCATTTTGCACATTCTCTTTAGTAGCCCAGCCCAAAGGGACGACATTAAAAAACCCCCGTGGTACCCTTCTTTCACCTACAAAAGGTCTTTGATTTCTGCACATCCCTGGAACGTTTGCTTGCTTCCTTCTTATGCCATCCAGATCTGAAGCTCTCTGGGAACACAGAAGGGCCTCTCGCTTCTTGCAGATTTTATGAGAGGGAGCTTAAGCCTCGGTTGATTGGAGTAGGTGCCCTCAGAACGTCAGTGGATGTCACACCACAAATGGAACTCGTACTTTCAGAAGACAGGAAAAGATTGGAAATAAAGCCATGAACTGAAAAAAAAAAAAAGTCTGATTTGTCTACAGAGGGTGTTTCCAAACTGGAGTATTTTCTCTGAATCATGGCCTCACTATTTCACATCAGGAACATAGGTAACCACCCCAGGATGACCAGACACACGGTCCAGCAGGGATAGAAGGAGGAGTGGGTGAGCAGGATGCAGATGGAGTTGGGAAAGGCAACTGGACAAAGTTCAAGTGCACAGACTCTTACTTCTTGTTTTGCTTTTTTCCTTTTAGTTTTGTGCCATGATTCCAGGTTTCCTGTTAAGCTGGAGAGGCAAAAGGATTCAGATTAAGAGTGGGCATTTCTGGCTGAAGATACCATCTCTATTGTAGTTGAATGAAACTGTATGCAAGGGCCTGGGTTTGAGCCTCATTAACAGTATTTCTAATAGGCTGGGGTTGTGGTAAGAATTAAATAAGATTAGGTAAGATTAAAAAGGATATGAAAGCTCATTGCTAATTATGAGCAGCAATGCAGCTTCTAGTTATACTTCATTTATTAACAAAGTCCCTAAAAATATGGAATTCTTTTTTCTGGAAATGTTGTAAAATGGATATTATTTTATGGACACAATGAATCTCAGGCTTCTTTGAGAGGAGGTGGAATAAATTTGCCTTTAAAACTTCTCTGAGAGGAGGCCAATGGCCCAGGAGGTGATTGGAAAGTCAGAAATTAACTGGTTTCCAAGCCAACCAGGGACTCCATGCTATAGCCTTTCACAGGGGTCTTCTTCTCAAGAGCAAATCCAGCCCCAAGGACATTTTTACTTCCCTGGGGATTTCAACCCCCCATCCCAAGGACTTGGGGGCAAGGAATCCCTCAGAATGAGAAAAATGAGAAGTAAGATAATTAACAAGAGTTAGGAGAGAGGATTGAAATAGGTAAAGGCCATGGGCTAAATGCTTCATGAGCTTTAACTCACGTCATTCTCACTTCCACCCTGTGAGGAGGTCACCCACATCCTCAAGCCTCCCCCCTCCCCAGCCAGAAGTTGGGGTAATGTCTTGTCACTCAGGCATCCAAGAGCCCATTTCCATATCTCCACAGATTTTTTTTGTTTGATTTTGTTTGGTAGTATTTTGTTTTGATCTGTTCCTCCTAACTCATTCACTTCCAGGTGTTTTTTTGTCATTTATTTATCTTTTTAAAAAATTTCTTTGCTCCAGGTGTTTCTCTTTTCCTTTATTTTTTTTGAACCTAGATTGTAACTATCACTCCTCACCTCCTGGGCTGCCATTTCTTCCCCACACTGTTCCACTGCCACAGTAGTCCCTCCTTTCTTCTTATAATCCCTCACAATCCCACTAACATGAGGTCCACTGTGAGTGGCAAACATTTACTGGCAGTTTGAAGAGTATTCAGGGTGAAGTATGTATGAGGAGGGTGGCGTAGGGCATGAAATACCTTCAAACTTGATGTTTGCATTTGCCTAGGAATTATCCCTGGGGCTGTGTGTCTTTGTAGGTCCCTGCTCCGGGCTTTGGTCACCTTAGGTGCCTTTGCCTAAAGGCATATCATCCAGAGCATATGATTTGGATTGACTTGAACAGAATTCCAGGTTGTGTTGTCTTGCTGCCTCCTCGTTGGCCATTTTGTGCAGGACCCATGTGCTTACGCTTCCCTCATGGGCCTACTACTGCCTCTCTTACAACCTTGGGGTCCCCCTCATTGACATTCCCTCTCTCTCCCTCTTTTCTCTCTGTTTCTGAACACTTTTCCTTGACCTAGGGTTACCTGGGAAGGCTAGTATGCCTCACACACGGTTGGGCATGGAATCTGGGTCTTCCAAAGTCTTGGTCTACTTGGGCGTCATCTTGATCAACCCCAAATGGTGGATCGAGCCCAGAAGCCCAGACTGAAGCATTTTTCTAAATACCCCAGAGAACTGTTCTGCCAGCCACACACAGTAGGAACGGCTGCAGTTTAGGTATTTTAAAATATTTTATTACTTTTTATTATTTTTATTTTTTTAAGTTTATTTATGGAAGAGAGAGAGAGAGAGAGAGAAAATAGCAGGGGAAGGGCAGAGAGAGAGGGAGAAAGGATCCAAAGCAGGTTCTGTGCTGACAGCAGAGTCCTGGATGCAGTCTTCAAAATCATCAACCTGAGATCATGACCTGAGCCGAAGTCAGACCCTTAACCTACTGAACCGCCCAGGAGCCCCTAAGTATTTTTTAAATTAATTTTATTTTTTTATTAAAAGCAGTATCCTTTTTTGGGTAGCTTTTTCTCCAGTTGTATATGAATAGCCCATTTTAACAAACAAACAAAAGACCCCAGAGGCTCAATGAATCTAAACCACCTACCTAGTTAATTATGATACCAATTTCTACGAACGATAGCCCTGGACCTGCAAGTCAAGGCTGCGGGTGCCAAGTACTATTATTTTCCCATTTGCTGCATGGTCTGTAGAAAGATACCACCCTCGGGCCAGCTGATGTCCGCGGACAGTCCTCATTAGACTTCACGGACCAACGGAGTGACTGATGCAACCACGCCCTATACGCAACCACGCCCTCTGCAGATGGACACTTTGGGGACATCGGGATGGGCTTCAGGGGCACCCTGGTTTCTCTAGGAGATAGGACAAGAGCAAGTTTGAATGAGTGCAGATTATCAGCCACCTCGGGCATGCCATGGTCCCCGTCCCCGGGGTCCTCAGCACAGAAGGAAAGGCAACGACACTCAGGGAGACTTCCCAGTCAGCACTACGCCTTAAATCTTCAGGGTCTGGTGGCATTCATAGCTAAACTTTGTCACAAGGAAACACTCATTTCAATAACTCACTGCAAAGAAATGTGTCTCAAGAATGTTGAGCCTGAAACCCATTTGCAAAAGCAACCTGAGACAGGAACAAAATGAGAAGCAAACAATCTTTCCAGTATGTTCAAGACTCTGATATTTGGCGCGAGAAGTAAAAGAAAAAAAATTAGATTGAAGTACTTGGGGACACATAACGAAGGTGGGATGAAATTCCAGCTGCTTTTATTAAAAGATTTTGTAGAAATCCACAGGGACACTGTGGAGACCATTTTAATTTTTGTTCTCCTCAAATGGTCTCTCCTCTCACCAGTCAGAGATAAGTACATTTCGTGAGGTGGAAATGATTTCCTTTCACGAACTCAGGGCACAATGGATGCCAACCTCAAAGGACGGGACAAGGGAGGTATGGTTCCTTTTGTGAATGACACGACAGAGCAACAGATAACTCACTTTTAATAAATGCTCTTTGATGAAGACAACCAGTGATATTTAGACATGTACATTTTTAAGACCTTAACATATTGAGGATGTTGTTATTTGTTTTGTGTACTTACATATGTATTCTTTAAAGGTTATTTATTTACCAATTTATTTTTTAGAGAGAGAGAGAGCATCAGCTGGGGAGGGGCAGAGAGAGGGAGAGAGCATTTCAAGCAGGCTCTGCACAGTCAGCACAGAGCCCAACAGGGGGCTCGATCTCAAGATCAAGAGTCAAGCACTTAACTGAGTGAGCCACCCAGGTGTCCCTACAGATGTAATTTTTAATTGATTTTTTCTCCTTCTAAAATTTTAATTCCCTTTTGTATTCTGTAATACTTAAAAATTTTTATTAATGCTGAGTTTTCCTTTGGGTGATCTGTGAAGGTTGTAGTTATCCATAATGGAAAAGGAAGAGGGTTGGGCTGTGGAATTAGAAGATCATGGGTTTAGGCCATCAGGTAATTACTCTCTTTTGTTACTTCACTGACTTGAACTTTTGTTTTCTCAATTTTGAGATGAGGATATCAATATCTTCTGTCTAATAGGATGATTCTGAGGATTAAAATACAGAGCTTATGTAAAGGGTCTCAGATACTGCCAGGCATACAGTCTGTGTTGAAATGGTCATTCTCTTCCATCTTTGTCTCACTGAGGTGGTCATAATAACTATCATTGCTAATTGATTCTTCAACACAGTGTTTTAAGAACATCAGAGGTAATTGGATGAGTTTTTGATGAAATTAATGTGTCACCTATTTGTTCAATAAATATTTATTAATTCCAGATATCTTAAATGAAATGAGCCAAAGTAAAATGTATTTACTTGCCATAGTAATTGCTTTCATCCTGGGATTTAAGTGCCCTTGATTTTAAGTCTATAACATCTACTATTTTCTGAACATCCAGGATTATCTTTGAGATTCCAGGGATTCAAACGTATAGTGGAAGAAAAAGCTAACATAAAATTTCATTGTCAGTTGACTGATCTATTTTAATTCTATCTTTGGTGAACATGTATCTACGTGTGATACAATGTGCCCATCTTAGTAGGAAAGGTTTGCAGGCTTACCTTTGAAATCATATTGATAAAAGTAAGAGTGACATATGTTCTGGTTTTTCTCATTTCTGGTTGATTTATATCTATTGACTTGACATAATTGTTAATAAAACCTTTCTTTACTTTCAGAAGTATTCTAGAAGATGATACATGACACACTCTTCTCTTAGGAACAGTGGTTTTGTGGCTCCTTTTGAAAGGTTCTGGGAAGCCATTCCCTTGACCATTTCCTTTTCAGAGCGTGGGATTCCACTGTGAAAGCCTCTGGAACAACAGACCCAGGCTATCCAGGAGGTGGAGATGATGAATGGGAACATACCGGGGCACCTGAGGCTGGAAGGGTCAGGAAACTAATGGCCAGTTTTGCAGGATGCATCAATGTTAATAGTTCACTGCTAACTGGTTAAAGATCAGCCTTGTGAAAAATGACTTATCATTTCTAAACTATACTGAGAATAAAAGTCTACAGAGATAGATGAGGCCATGCTCTGAGTAATTCTTGATGAAGCTGGTTTGAGAAATAAAACCATTTGTCTCTCCTTCTCCTGGCCCTTGTTGTATAAAATAGCCGTGTAGTCATCTTAAGCCAGGACAGACTGAAGGGGGCAAGGGATAGAAACTTCTGAGTCTTACATTTCTGTCATCCCCAGCTACTCATCAATAAGAGAAGAGCAAATGTTCTAACAAGCGCTTTTTCATGACAATGTTGGGCATTCAGGCATAACTTGACAAAACCCCAAACCTGCCATTTTGTGAGCCCGGGTGCACTGAATTTGGCTGAGTCATTTGCCTTGATCAAAACATACTGAGAAGCAAGTCTTTGCCAGGAGCATGTTGTCACCCTGAATGAGTTAACCCTGGAGCCCAGCTCATTTCCAACCATTTGATTATTTCACATTCCAACATCTGGCCTCTATCCTGCCTTCCACTGAGTCTGCCATGTTGGTAATCCAATCAGTTATTAACTGTCTAAACAATAGAAGGCCTTTGGGGGAGAAAGTATGGTCTATTGGAGAAAACCCTGTAAAAGGAGTGTGGTGACATGATTTTCTCACTCTTAACCTGGAGAGTGTCACCTTGTGTCCATATGATCCCCTTCTATCACGTATAAACAGGACTCACCTGGGCTCACAGAAGTGCTTCGATCCAAAACATCAGCGGTTCTTTCTACATACCCTGTTCCTCCTCATGCACTTGACCGGACTCCTGGATTCTCCTCCCCACCGTTGTTTATTCTAAAATGAACAATATTTTGAGATGCAACACGAATGCCAGCTTTACCACGGGACTTCTCCCAGATCCTTTAAAGGAAATGATGTCTGTTTTTTCTGAGGTCATTCATGGGTTATTTCTGCTATTTCATGGGGATATCACTGTTACCATTTTCTACATTTTTTTATGACTTTCAAGAGCACGGCAGCTATCCTGGTGGGCTGGACCCACTGCAGCTCGATTTACCTGGTCGCCAGAGGTAGAAGGTTTGCGAGTTTTCCTTGCTCATCTATCTACCGTCTTCAGCTTTCCTTCCCAGCCTCCACCTTCCGTGCATCCAGGATAGTGGCTTCCAGTTCCTTCATTTGGACCCTTCTGCACATCTCCAGTCCAGCTGCTGCTGGCTGCTTTGTTCAGGAGCTCCTCCTCCTCCTCTTTCGTGGTCGGTGAGCTTTTCTTCCAAGACTTGTCCCCAGGCCTTCTGCTAACTGTTGTCTACACTAAATTTACAGTGATCGTTCTTAAGGATCTTTCTTCAGTTGATCTACCAAGTACCCTTGCTGCCTTTACTGGAGTTGGCATCACAGATGTGCAACCATGCAAGGGCACAGGGCCCCCTGCTGGGTTCACTGTTCTGTGATTGTCATCTTGAACTTCTTAATAATTTTTGTATTTTTAAGTAATTTTTTAAATTCATATTTTCTCCTTTTTTAAAGTTTATTTATTTTGAGAGAAAGAATGCAAGTGAACAGGGTAGGGGCAGAGAGAGGGAGAGAGAATCCCAAGTAGGCTCCGTGCATCAGCACAGAGCCCGATGTGCGGCTCAAACTCACAAACCATGAGATCGAGACCTGAGTGGAAGTCAGACGCATAAGTTTATTTTACTTATTTTGTTTATTTATTTTTATGTTTATTTATTTATTTCTGAGAGGGGGGAAGGGCAGAAGGAGACTCCCAAGCAGGCTCCATACTGTTAGTGCAGAGCCTCATGCGGGGCTCAAACTCACGAACTGTGATATCATGACCTGAGCCGTAATCAAGACTTGGACACTTAACTGATTAAGCCACCCAGGCGCCCCGTAATAATCTGGAAATGAGAGGCCCTGAAATTTCATTTTGCATTGGGCTCTACAAATTATATCTCCGGTTCTGTGTTTGGTATAGAATCCAAGGCCAATAAGGACCTTCCTGGTTCCCATGGCTGCCTCTCCCTGGGAACCCTGGTCACAATTCTCTGACCTCAACCCTTGCTCTTTTCTACTTCTTTCCACGCACCCCCCACCAACCGTGCTGTTTGGTCTCTTTGGTGTCATTTATGCAACAACAATTCATCCCATGCCTAGCTAGTGCATGCTACTAGTGACTGAAGCAGGACACTGGGGTTACTCAGATGACAGCAGAGCCTGCCTCCCCAGGAAGACTCTGACTAAGCACAGATAAGGACCACACCCTGTGGGATGTGTAATAAAAGAGAGCTGAAGGTCTTATAAGCCAGTTACGCAAACACACAGGGCTTCTATTTGTTTGATTTTACGCAAATAGAATATGTATTTTACACATTACCTTGAGCTCATGTCCACTTTTTGAATTTTTTCTCCACGTTTATAGAAGGGTTTTCTCATTGTTTGCTTTTCAAAAACCCGCATTATACATTCTTCTCTTCTTCCTTTTCTTGCGCAATAATTCTGGGTGTGAATCTCTCTTAAATCAATAATTCAAACCCACTTTGGATTATTTTAAGAATCGCCTTTTAATCATTTCTTTGTCTCCACCGTTTGAATAGCTAGCTGAAAGTTCATTTTCATTTCACTTCTTTGGAAGGGGCCATTGAATAGTAGCTATTTTCCAACTTGAGCTATTTGCTTATTAAAACTAGACATTCGATGCTGCCCTTGTATTCATTCTTTCAATTAGGCAGACTAACATATTATTTGGAAATTTTTTGAGTAGATGCTGGCTTTCCCTTACAATTTTGTTCTTGAAGCATCTGTTTAAGGAGGAAGCATGTAAGTCATAAAAGAATTCCATAAATAATATTCAGATGAAAACTGCCAGCTCAGCCTAATTTTAGAGCCCCATTACAAATATCCTGCTTAATGATTTTCACTGGCATTTTGGTCTCCTGTCACTTTCTTCTTTTGGGGGGAATCTGATTTTTCCCAGTGCTCCCCTCCCTCCCTCCACGAGGCTCAGGGTCACTGCTGATTGATTCCACAGGTCCCTGTGTGGTTCACTGAGACCTGCCTGCACCAGGGCTACCAAACTCGGCTTTCCCTGCTCACCAGGGAGTTAGGGAACTGAGCCTGAATTCTCCCACTAGATGTGCAAAGGGCAACAGTTTTCATTTGAATTTTAGGAAGGAAAAGTCCTTCTTTTTGTTTTGTGAGGCTGAGATACCTTGGGTAAAACCTAATTTTCTTCAGGAGCCTGGAGATGTACCAGGGAGCAGGAGAAATCACAATCCAGAAGCTCTTTGGGCTTGAAAACAAAGCAGATGCAGGGAATCCTGGAGACATTCTGGGATCTTCTTACTGCTCTCTCCCTTTCTTTGTCTTTGCACATTGAACACCCTATACCTGCTCCCCCCTGCACCAATGCCACAGATACACATCTTCTTCCACGATTATTCAGTCCTCCACTTAAACTCCACTTCTTGGAGTGCCTGGGTGGCTCAGTCAGTTAAGCATCCTACTTTAGTTCAGGTCAGGATCTCACGGTTCATGGGTTCAAGCCCCGCATCAGGGTCAGTGCTAATAACTCAGAGCTGGGAGCCTGCTTCGGATTCTGTGTCTCCCTCTCTCACTGGCCCACCCTGACTCGAACTCTGTCACTCTCTCTCTCAAAATAAATAAAAATGTTTTTTAAAACCCCCCACAAAAACTCCACTTCTCCAAGTGATGTGTCAAAGTGAAGTCTGGGGCACTCCGGGAAGTCAGATGCAGCAGTCTCTCCAGGCATCCAACACCTAAAAGGAAGGTGTCCCTGTCACCAACTCTTACTCCTGATTTATTTGAAGGAATATTGGCTTTTGCCTATGTCCCTCCTGGGTCATATGCTCTTTTTTTTTTTAATGTTTTTTTAATTTTTTTATTTCTGAGAAAGAGAGAGAGATAGCGTGAGCAAGGGAGGGTCAGAGAGAGAGGGAGACACAGAATCTGAAACAGGCTCCAGGCTCTGAGCTGGCAGTCAGCACAGAGCCCGACGCGGGGCTCGAACCCACGAACCGTGAGATCATGACCTGAGCCGAAGTCGTACGCTTAACCAACTGAGCCACCCGGGTGTCCCAGTTATATGCTCTTTGAAGGCAGGGCCTACCCCACAGAACAAAATGTATAAAAATGCATAGAAGGACTTTATGTGAGTTTCCTAGAACTTTCGCAATAGTGGAAATGTCCTATATCTGTGCTGCTGTCATGGTAGCCACACACTGGTGAGTATTTGAAATGTGGCCAGTATGACCGTTTTTAATTCTATTTCATTGTAATTCATGTAAATTTAAGGTCGAATAGCCCCAGGTGGCTTCTGTATCGGACAGCACGAGCTGGGGACTCAGCTGGAGGGCGTGTGCACGGAATAACACCAACACCGGGTGGATGAGTGGCTGGGTGTGGAAGCAAAGGACACGCGAAGTCATCACAGGAGATATTTTCGCATTTTTTCATATACACCCATTGCACACATCCACACCACCACACGCCCTACTGGCTGGACTGGCTGGAGGTCAGGAGGAGGACATTTATAGCCTCTCCAATTGGCTCCAGTGTCTTCTCTGGCACTGAGTGAAACCCTATTACAGTTGACCGGGGTAAGCCCATTCTCAGCCCTGTGTCACCCTTGCACATGGTCTTGTGAACTTTCTCTGGCTCAAGGAGACCGTCATGGGTCCAGGTATATTGGTGTGGTCCCCTGAGTCACCAGGAAGCGGCAAATCCTTGCTGGGTGAGCTCCCTGAACGAGAAGGATATCCTTAACGTGCTACAACCTGAAAAAGCCCATGTTTACCTTGGAGCATAAAAGACCTCTGTTGGCCATACAGTACTTGTTAATCCCGGCCTCTCTTTCAGCCTGACTCAGTAGGTGGTAAGTAAAGAAATGTATTTACTCTCTCCATCCCTGTAACCCACTGGGTTTTGCTTTTCCAAAGGGTATGTTTCCAATGGTACAATTGATCTGTGTCTGTCAGAGTCCCTTCCCTTGGGTAACATAGGAGGTCACACCCCAAGCAGCCTCGTTCTCTGTTTAGAAGACCCAAATCTGAAAGGGCTGGTGTAGAATGTTCCCACTTTCAAAATCTGTGTAGACAAGACGGCTTCAGCCCCTTCTGCGTGCTGGCTTCCACAGCTACCTGCAGACCCAGAATGTGAAGGTTGCGCTCTCAAATGAGACGCTGGTCTCTGGGCTACCTGAGCGAGAGCAAAGCTTCCTTGTCCTTACTGAACCCAATGCAAATATTTAAACAGCCTTTTCAATGGCCTGCGTACCTGTTTCTCTGTTGCTGACTCAATCTGGGGGTGCGGGGCTTACGTAGTTGGGACACGCCGGCTGAATCGTCTTCAGGAAATCTGCCTTTTCTATGGCTAGTCTAAGTTATTTAAAGGATGTTGAATTTATTTAGTCAGAGGAAAACTGAAAATTCCAGGATATGAAGTACATATTATTTTTGGTTTCATAATGTGGAATCAAGTAATTGCTATATGCAGTTTTATTCCATGGAATTTCTGTACCTTTTCTTTTTTTAAAAAAAATTTAAAAATATTTTTCATTTTTTGAGAGATGGAGAGAGTCAGAGCATGAGAAGGGGAGGGGCAGAGAGAGAAAGGGAGACACAGAATCTGAAACAGGCTCCAAGGTCTGAGCTGTTAGCACAGAGCCTGACCCGGGGCTTGAACCCACGAACAGTGAGATCATGACCTGAGCCGAAGCTGGACACTTAACTGACTGAGTCACCCAGGCACCCCTCTGTATCCTTTCAAACAGCTCCAGCTGGTTGCAAGGGGGCCCTGGAGTCCATGCATATGTCTATGGGAAGTTAGTATACAAGGAGAATAGTATTTTGGCTTAGAAGGAAATGTAACGAATTGATGTAAATATTTTGGGGGAAATTCACTATCTATCTGAAAAATTACCCACAACATATACAAAGGTGATCAAGATCATTTTCGATGCAAACGTAAACAAATAAGCAAACAACAGTAGCAATTCTTGAAAGGAAAAAAAAAAGGGAGATTTTTGCTTTAAACACTTTTGAGCAGGAAAAGGTTTCCTGAGAAACATCTGAAAACCAAATTTTGTAGAGAAAAAGATAAAAGGTTTTACTGCCACAAAAGCTCAAAACGTTTATCGGGTGAAAACCACAGTCAATGAAAGATAAACAAATGGGTGAGATATTTTTATCGGCAACAAAAAGTACAGAGGTTAATATTCAGAATAAAGAATTTCTGTAGATTACACAGAAAAAGACAAATGGAAGTGAAGAAGAAAAGGATCAAATAGCGTGAGCAAGTGGGTAAAACGCAAATGGCAAAGAAACAGGTGGAAAAAAATGCTCAGCTCTGCTAATAATCACACAAATGCAACTTGAAGTAATACGGCCTATTATACTGGCAAAAGGTTGTAAAATAATGTCCAGTGCTGGGGAGCGTGGGGCACTCTCCTGCGGCTTGTGGGAATCTGTATTAGCTCACCTAAATATACATTTATTTATTAATATAATTTGTTGTCAAGTTAGCTAACACACCGTGTATACAATGTGCCCTTGGTTTTGGGGGTAGATTCCCATGATTCATCGCTTCCATACAACACCCAAGGCTCATCCCAACAAATGCCCTCCTCAATGCCCATCACCCATTTCCCCCTCTCCCCTGCGCTCCCCATCAACCCTCAGTTTGTTCTCTGTATTTAAGAGTCTCTTCTGGTTCGCCTCCCTCCCTCTCTGGTTGTAACTACTTTTCCCCCTTTCCCTTCCCCCATGGTCTTCTGTTAAGTTTCTCAAGTTCCACATATGAGTGAAAACATCTGATACCTGCCTTTCTCTGACTGACTTATTTCACTTAGCGTAATACTGTCTAGTTCCTATTTGGATAGAAAATCCACATTATTAAAATTCTAAGTGGACTCGGTCTCGGATCTGGCAATTCAACTCTAATTATCTTACAGGAATACTTGCACGTGGACGAATAGATACAAGCATTCTTTACTGATATGAAAAATTTGAACCAAGAGAAACGCCATGAATAGGAACCAGTCATATGGCAGCTTCTCTTGTTGTTCAACACCGCACCTTCCATTTTTATGTAGGTCTCTCCTTTTCTATTGGTATGAGATGATGAGAATAATGACATCAGGCCACCAAGAAACCTGAGGGCCACTCAATCAAGATTCCACTGGCTTCTGAGCATCCTCCTCACCAGTAGTTGAAATTATGGAAACCAATCCACAGCACTGCAGTCTTGTGTGTTTCTTTTCGCCTCTACCTTGGTCTACGTTTTATTCCTCTTACCATTTTTTGGCCCCTAAACCCCCTTCCTTTTCAACAGATGCCCCCTTGGGAACAATCTTACCAACTCAATATGGTACAGTTGTGTTCACTAAGGTTTGAGGCTCTCTGACATTCGGGACAAATGGAGAGACCCAGTGAATTGACTGAGGGTAGCAACAAGGATCAAAGTTCTTGGAAGTTGTCCGTGTTCCACCTCTGCCAGGTTTGTTTCTCTTGCCTTGACCCTCCCCTTCCCTTCCTCTGGGCTCCTGGAAACGTGGAACTGTGGGTGATCTAAGGACACAGTTGAAGAAAAGCAAATGGAGAAATGATATTTTAAAACTGAGGTGGTTTGTGATCACGGGGAAGAATGCTGGAAAGGGCCTTACAGATCACCTGGTCCCACCTCAGTTTCTTTTTTTTAATTTATTTATATTTGAGAGACAGAGAGCAAGGAGGTGGGGGGCAGAAAGAGGGAGAGAGAGAATCCCAAGCAGGCTCTGCACTGTTAACATGGATCCCAATGCAAGGCTCGAACCCACAAACCATGAGATCGTGACCTGAGTGGAAACCAAGGGTCTGAAACTTAACCAACTAAGCCACCCAGGCACCCACCACCACCACATTTCTTAAAAAACTTAAGTGACCCTCTCAATGGCACATCCCTAGAGTTGAGACTCATGCAAAATCAACAGAAATCACTTCCAGAAAGTTCAAATGAGATGGATGCAGTATCGCTGGTGATATGATGATATGGTGAACCTCCTAACTGAAGTTTGAAATGAAAGTAGGGCATTGTGCTTCTTTACATATTGTTCATTATGCAAAATAATAAAATTAATGTATGCAAAATAATACTGCCGCTTTAATTTTATAAGCTGATTTATAATTACCCAAGCATTTTGGTATAAATCTCTAGTTAATATTCATGACAACCATGTGAAGTCTGAATTATTATTCTGATTTTGCAGTTTAATTATTATAGGTTCACTGAGGTTAACTGGCTGTCGCATTAACTCAGGGCCCCTCGATGGTGAAACAAGCATTCAGACAGGAGGCCTACCCCTCCGAAGGTGGCACCAACCAGAGCCCGAGCAGTAAAGGCACTTCTAATAACAAAGATGCCTCACCTAATGCTTCCAGCAGAATTAAATCAGTGATCCCTTTCCCATTCTGCCGAGCCTCATTTTGGGGTCCATCAGCTCTCATTCTGGGTGTGATCCCAGTTATTAAGGAGACCAGAGAGGATCATGACACAGCATATTTCCTTCCACCATTACAGCTTCAAATGTCAACAATGACAACAGAAGCCAAGAATGAAGTCATATTATATATCAGGTTTTTGTTTTAAATAAAAGTTTCTCTCCTTGGCATTTTTATTTCTAGTACAATAAATTTGAATCAGGTTTGACGGTTAGGTCAGCTGAAATGATAGAATTGATTATGCATTTGAGAAGAGAAAATGTAAATACAGCAAACATTATTTTCTATCTAATTAGAGGCAATTGACAAGGTTTCAGGGACTGTCTTGAAGGCTCCTTACTCAGCATCCAAAAGCATTTGACTTCTTTTTAATCGTCTTGGTCTATTCCTATAATCTATCTCCCTACACTGGAATGATTCAATTTCACATGTATTTTTGCCCACACTGTATGCAGGATGCTGCAAGCCATTCATGTCAGAGACAGAAGGCACATGCTTCCTTTGCTGGAATTTTAGAAGCCGCTCCATGCAAGGGTAAACTCCTACAAAATTGGAAACTTCAGGGTGACTTGTGGTTCGCAGCTTTTGGCGATCATGGAGGCTGCGCAGTCGCACCATTTTATGTTGTTTTGGATGGAATAAAGACCGTGAGGGGTTAACCGAGAGAGCCTGGATTTTCTTGGCAATTTCCCTGAGAAACAATGATACTCAGTGGCAGAACTGAGTCTATGGTATGTTCGTGAAGGTCCAAATCATGTGGTTTTCTCACTGCCTCTTGTTCCAAGGTTGAGTTTGTTTTGCGCCCCTGACGTGTCACGATAACAGGGACAAGTTCCTCATTCTGTCTCTTGCCTTATCTACAATCGTGATATGTGACTTCTCTTTGTCAGACTGCCACTGAAGACAATCTTTCCAGATCATACTTTGTATACTTATTTTTAAAATGGCACTTTTCTACTTAATTCTTCTTGCAAAGAGTTATTGCTTAGGGGTTAGGCTTGGTGATTGGACCTTAAATTGATCACTGACTGACATATTTTCCCTCTTCCAGGACACATACCACATGGTACTGTAGTTTTCCTTTTTCTTTTTTTTTTCTTTAATGTTTATTTATTTCTGAGAGGGGGACACAGAGTCTGAAGCAGGCTCCAGGCCCTGAGCTGTCAGCACAGAGCCCGAACCCATAAACCATGAGATCATGAGTTGAGCCGGAGTCAGATGCTTAACTGACTGAGCCACCTGGTCACCCCACGGGATTGTAGTTTTCTATTTTTGTCCTTGACTTCTCTGGGTCCACACGCACAGAAGAACCTTATGGAATATCTGCTGTACCTTTCTCCATTTTCTGAATCTACACAATGCAGATGAACTGGGTTGTGTCACATTATCACATTCTTATTGTTTTAAGTTTATCTACTTATTTTGAGAAAGAGAGAGAGTGCACATGTGCAGAGGAGGGGCAGAGAGAGAGGGAGAGAAGCTCAAGCAGACTCCACACTGTCAGAGCAGAGCCTGATGTGGGGCTCAAGCTCACAAACTGTGAAATCATGACCTGAGCAGAAACCAAGAGTCAGATGCTTAAACAACTGAGCCACCTGGGTGCCCAAACATCATCAGGTGCTGACTGGGCTCAGGGTTAACACTTGACATTTATCGTCACATTAAAGAAGCCCAGAACCCCATGAGATGGGGAGTATCATTAGTCCCTGAGGAAACGGAGGCTGAAAGTAGTTAAGGACATTTCCTCAAATCTCAGACTGTGGTGGTAGAACCTGGACTCACCCTGATATTCTGCCTCTGACATGAAGTTGTGGGATCCCAGGAGGAGGGAAGGATGCCTTGGAATCTAAGCTTTGTTCCATGTTTCAATTCCTTCCTTAATATGTCTACCAAGTGGCCATTTTTATTGATGCTGTTCCATCTTTATGTGTTAGGGTCACTCTTATGTCAAAGCCAAACCTGCCTCCTTTGTAAATACTGATTCTGTCTGCTGGGGTCATGGAGAATAATCTAACTTCTCTTCCTGAGCACAAATTTCAAAACCTCTGAGATATTATTGTTTTTCTAATCGATCCCCTGTTAGTAATCTAGCTCGTATATATCTGGATTTTACAGAGTGCAGTCAACACCCTCAGTTTGCTCCAAAGAAAGCATTAACATCACTTCCCTAACATTTGGGTGTGGGCTTTTCCAAAGGCTGATCATGCTTCCCTCATCATAGCACATACCTCCCTTTAGTTCAAAAACTAGTTGTGCTCAGGGAAGTCAGAGTCATTGGTTTTGCTGGGAAAAGAGAAGAAAGGGGCGCCCGGGTGGCTCAGTCAGCTAAGCGTCCGACTTCAGCTCACGTCATGATCTCATGGTTGGTGGGTTCGAGCCCCGCGTCGGGCTCTGTGCTGACAGCTCAGAGCCTGGAGCCTGTTTCAGATTCTGTGTCTCCCTCTCTCTCTGACCTGCCCCTGCTCACACTGTCTCTCTCTCTCTCTCTCTCTCAGAAATAAATAAAAACATTTAAAAAAATTTTTAAAAAGAGAAGAAAAAGGAGCTTCTCATCAGATGAGTGTTGTGTGCATTTCCATGTCCCCTTTATGTCTCCTCTGTGGTGTAGCAGCTGTCCTCTGAGACCTGTCATGGCTCCCTAATGCCACCCGGTCTCTCCTCTGGCTCTGATTGGTCCTCACCTACGACACTTGTCTACCTCTCCCCTTGTGCAACTTGGGTTACTTAAACTTCTGACATCTTTACATTTGGTGTTTGTTTTTTTGATAATGGTGGTGGCTGAGAATTTTCCAGAAATACCCAGGGAATATTTTCATTCCTTCTTCTTTTCTCTGCTGTCTCCTCTCCCTTTCTGTCCCTTTTCTCCCTGCTTCTCACCTTCCACCCTTCTCTTCCCCTCCTTCTTACCCCCTTCTTTCCCCCTTAATCTTCCTTCATTCCTTCCTCCCTCCTTCTCCCCTGACTTCTCTGTTTTGAAACATACATGCCAACTTCTTCAACCACCTCAAATTATGGTATTTCATTTGTAGGAGTGGAGATAAGGAGCAAGACCATATGGTTAGAAAAACGTCCCTTGGTACTTGTGCTGTATAAGACTGTGCCATTTCCTTATTTATACTCATTGTTTTTCATTTGAAGGAAGTCTGGATGTCACATAATACTGCATAATGCAATATGCTTATATTCTTCTACATCAAAGTATGTCTAAGAAATTTGACATTATTTAAAACAACCAAAACTTTACTGAACTCTAAGTTAATGGAGTTGGGAATGTTATATAAAAATTGCCAATATTTAAACAATCTTTTATGTGACCACTTCACATTAAAAATTATCAATTTCCTTTTGGATGTTTTAAGTCCAGTAAGAAGGTCCCATCATGATGGGGCAAATGATGGAAAAGGTTTTAGATTTGATGAATCAGAGCCAAGGGAAGCTGAAAGGAAAAGGAAGTTCTGATAATTTCCCTCTTCTGGGGGACAAGGGGGCATGTTGTATAAGTGGCATCTCTTCACGGTTCCTGATAAAGATGATGAAGGGAGTAGTTGAAGATGATGACCAAGTGAAACAAAATAGATAGATAAAAAAATAGATAAAAATGAGGCACCTGGGTGGCTCAGTCCGTTAAGTGTTGGACGTTGGTTCATGTCATGATCTCATGGTTCCGTGAGTTCAAGCCTTACCTTGGGCTCTCTGTTGTCAGCATGAAGCCCCCTTTGGATCCTCTGTCTCCCTTTCCCTGCCCTTTCCCTGCTTGTGTGTATGCTCCTCTCTCTCTCTCAAAACTAAATGAACATTAAAAAATAGATAAAAAGCAGTAAGCTAAGAACAGGAGTCGCTAGAACTCAGAAAACAAACTAAAGAAAGTAATAATAACCATCTCAGAGTAAAGGGTAAATTAAAAGGTGCTCAAAGAAAAACAGATATATTGGGAAGGTCAACAGAGAGCTCAATATAAATTATACATATGGAAAAGGCTAAAAATATTAGAGAAGCTTCCTGTTCTGGTACTGATAGAGGGATAATTATAAGCTTATGTTTCTACCATAAACCATTACAGAACTACATGAAATATATGAAGCAAGTGATTTCAGATACCGAACAACAAGCAATGGAGTCTTTAATCCTTGAAAGAATGAAAACATTGAAGGAATTCTCCACCTTCACTGTGGATTTCTGCTTGGGACATGTTCTAAAGTAAAGCACAGTGAATAGGAACTTAAACAGAGAGTAAGAGTTTTTCTGGGTAGAATTAACAAAGATCAGATTTGAGGGTTGCTATGATGCTGGAATATAAAGATTATGGCACCAGACAAGAGAAATTTTCAGAGAACAGACTTCATAAATCTGCATGAGGACCCCTCCTATATTTTGGCAAAATATGCACATGCTATTCCTTGAATCCGGGCAAAAAAAACAAAAACAAAAACAAAAAAACAGACAAACACAAAAAAGCCTGAACTAAGATTTTAGCGACCACATAGTATTGAGAGGTTTTAAGTTTCTGACTAGCCAGACATCTCAGTCAGGTCATTAGCTGAAATGTTCTCACCCCAAACCCTGCTTTTTAGTACTGTTACACTTTCTTAGGATAAAACTTTCTCTGGACCCTACAAAGAAAGGCCTAAAAATAAACCATGGCTGGAGCAAGTTAATCTTTAAAAACTTAAACTGTCTGCCAGAATAAAACTCAACATTTTTCATAGAGAATGTAAAATCCAGATTCTGAATGTCTTCACATATGCAATGTCCAGCATACAAAGGAAAATGACCAGATATGAGAAGAAAAGGGAGAATGTGAACCAAAACCAAAAGAAAAATTACACAAGTAGAAATAGGCTCAAGGATAAGACATATGTTGTCATTAGCAGGCAAAGACTTCAAAACAATTACACTATGCTTGAAATTAACAGATGGAGAGTAATGGCAGAAAAATAGAATCTATAAAAAAAAGAACCAAATGGAAATAGAATTGAAATATGCAGTATCTATTTTTAGATGGGATCAACAACAGATTGGCTACTATAGAACAGAAATCAATGGATTTGAATAAAGGACGGCAAAAACCATACCAAGTATACTACAGAGAACAACAAATTCTGAAAACATATGACAGGGTATATTGGTGACCTATAAAACAGTAACTAGCATTCTAATAGGGATATAATTGGTGACAAGGGAGAAGAGGAAATAAATTGGGCCAGAAAGAATATTTGAGGAGATAATAGCAAAACTTTTTTTCCCCAAATTTGATTAAAAAAAAAAATACCGATTTACAAATCCAAGGTCAACAAACACCAAGAAGGATAGACTCCAAGAAAACTATTTCCAGCTAAAATATAGTTGAATTGCCCAAAGCTATAGATAAAGAAAAATTCTTTTTTAATTAATTAATTAAGAAAACTTTTTTATAGTTTATTCATTTTTGAGACGGAGAGAGACAGAGCATGAGTGGGGGAGGGGCAGAGAGATAGGGAGACACAGAATCTGAAAACGGCTTTAGGCTCTGTGCTGACAGAGCCCCAAGGCGGGGCTCAAACCCACCAACCGTGATATGATGACCTGAGCCGAAGTCTGACCCAACTGAGCCACCCAGGCGCCCCAAAAGAAAAATTCTTAAAAGCAGCTTGGGAGGGAGAGTGTGGTGGTGTGAAAGATTTTAACACATGGGAGAGTCAGAAAGAAATACTAAAGACTTCATTTAAAACATAATGGAGGCTCTAAAGCAATGATTCTTTAAAGCTGGATTGAGTGGGAACTATCCACCTAGGGTACAAAAATATGGAGGAAAGACATTTTCTGATATGTAAGAACTAAGAATTTATCACCAGTGGGCTTGCACTGTGAAGAATGCTGAAGAAAGTTCATAGAAAAAAATCAAATATAAATTGAGATCTACATGAAAAAATGAAGAGTGTGAGACATGGTTAACATGTGGGTAAAGATTTTTAGAAAATCTTTTTATTAATTTGTTAATATATTTAAGAGGCTTTTTAACTATTTAAGTAAAAATAATCATCAAGTATTATGGTGTTTATAACCTATGCAGAAGAAAAATTATAGAGCAAAGGACAGGAGTTGGTAAATGTAACTATAAGAGTGTCACATTATACATGCTGAAAGGCATGTGAAAATGAGCTTAAGATCTTTAGTAATCAGGGAGGTGCAAATTAACCATAAGACACTCTTACAAGCATAAGATGACAAAAGACTTAAAATATCAATAAGATTTCATAGAATCATAATTTTCAGGCAGTGCTATTGAGAATGGAAAACTGTTCTACTACTTTCAAAACTTTTGATGGTCGGGGCTCCTGAGTGGTTCAGACAGTTAAGGGTCCGGCTTCAGCTCAGGTCATGATCTCATGGTTAGTGGGTTCAAGCCCCTTGTCCACTCCCTGCTGACAGCTCAGAGCCTGTAGACTGCTTCAGGTTCTGTCTCCAGCTATCTCTGCCCCTCCCCTGCTTGTGCTCTGTCTCTCTCTGTCTCTAAAATAAATTAACATAAAAATTTTTTAAATAAAAAGTTTTGATAGTTTCTCATAAACTTAAACATGCCCTTACCTTATGACCTAATAATTCTACCACTAGGTATTTTCCTAGGAGAAATAAAACATATATATTCCCAACAGACTTAGAATACTTATAGAAGCTTTAGTCATAGTATCTCTAAACAGGGAAAAACACAAATGATCTTAAACAGTATAATGGATAAACAAATTGTCATCTATTCACTGGGATACTATTAGCAATTAAAAATAATAAGTAACAGATACAAGAGCACGGAAGAATCTGAAAACAGAATACTCAGGAAAAGGAGAGACACACACAAAAGTATATGCTATATGATTCCATTTATAGAGTACGAGGAATGCCAATACCATTCTGCTGCGATAGAAATCAGAGCAGAAATTGCTTCTGGAAGGGTGAGAAGAAGCACAAGGAAACTTACTGTGTGAAGGAAATATTCTATATCTGAACATCCCAGTGCATTACTCTGGTATATGTATTCATCGAACTGTATACTTCAAGTCTGTATATTTCATAGTAAATACATTCTACCTCAATTAATATAGAAAAATGAAGAGCAAGATGAAGGTAGGAAGGATTAATAGGTACCTGTAAATTTGCATTAATTGTTGCAGCTGGAATTTGACTCCAGATTTGTTTGTCATGCATTCTTTTCATTTAAAAAATTTTAAAAGGCAGCGACGGGGGTGGGGGTGGGGGGGACGGGCACCTGGCTGGCTCAGTTGGTTAAGCATCCGACTTTGGCTCAAGTCATTATCTCACAGTTCATGGGTTTGAGCCCAGGGTCAGGATTCTGTGTCTCCCTCTCTCTCTGCTCCTCCCCTGCTTGTGTTCTTTTTTTCTCTCTTTATCAAAAATATATAAATAAGCATTAAAAAAATTAAAAAGGGATCACAGGCAGGCAGACAAATGGGAAACCCAGGCAAAAAGATCCAACATGATTACAATAAGTATTTTTGTAGAAGAAAAATAAAACAAAAGAATAGACCTAACATTCATATTCATCATTCAGGAAACCTTTCCTTAAAAAAAAAAAAAAAAAGCCACGGATGAATATATTAAAAGCATCTACCATGTAGCTAGAAAAATGATCAATTCTAAGACACAACCAAGAAAAAAAGGTTATACTTTTGAGACACAGTAATAAAGAATATGTGGCCTTCAGGAATAAAACCTGTTTCTTAATAAAGAAAAGAAAATCATCTTGGTATCAGATACCACTCTCTAATCACGATGCACATTGACATGAACAAGTAGCAAGATGTCATAAATGTGTCAGTTCTCCCTAGGTTAATACATAGAATTTATTATAATTTCAATGAAAAACCACTTTTTTTCCTGAAGATGGTAATAAAGCTCATATGGGAAAAAAACAATTAAGCAAGAATAGCCAGGAAGAAAAAGCCACAAGAGAAGTGAATAGGTGTGCCTGGGTCGTTCAGTCGATTAAGTGTCCAACTCTTGATTTTCAGCTCAGGTGATGATCTCAAGGTTCATGTGTTTGAGCCTCACACTGGGCTCTGTACTGACAGCGTGGAGCCTGCTTGGGATTCTCTGTCAGTCTCTCTCTCTCTCTCTCTCTGTTTGTCTCTCTGCCCCTTTCCCGCTTATGCTCTCAAAAATAAACATTTTTTAAAAAAGAGAATAATGTTAGGGAGGGGCTAGTCTTACAAGATATTATCATTTACTAAAAAGCCTCTTATGTTGTATGGCTCTGGTACATCCATAGATAAAATAAACCAATGACCTACAACAAAAAGCCCGGAAATAGACCATGTACATATGAAAAGTTGGCATGCGGTAAATGTGGCACTGAAATCTATGGAGAAATATTGACTTTTCAATAAATGATTTTGGGACAGTTTGGTAAAGAAAAAGATAACATTTGAGCCTAAACTCCAAATGAATATAAGAACTACATGTAAAAGTGGAAAACATAACTGAGATGTGAGGAGAGCCTTTCCAAATGGATCTCAACATCCAACAATGGTATGATTCTTGACAAATATGATTACATAAAAAGTTTGATGGCATCAAGATTGTAAGGAAAGTCTAAGGAATATATATCACAAAATGTTCATTTCTGTAATATATGAAAAAAATTGTAAAAGCTAAGATGAATTCTGGGGTTCTGGTGATCTTGATCATTGAGCTGTACACTTAAGATGCGTATTTTTCTGATAACAACCAGACAAAAGACATAGAACAGTTATTTTCTTTGTGTTGATTTTGTAATTACAAAAACTTATTAAGGTGGATGTTTAGATCAGTAAGTTTTAACTTTTCTTCTGTTCTTCAGTCATTAATGGCTATATTTTCCTCAATATCTCTAGATCTCAAGTTTCTATTATTAGTTATTATAAATATTTCTCAATTTCATATTTTCTTCCTTGACTCAATGAGTTACTTGAATATGTATTCTTGATTTTTCTATGCATATGTTTTTCCAGTAATTATCTTGTTATTGATTTTAACTTAGCGGGGTGATAGAGAATTTTGTCTGTGTGGCATCTTTTTTAAAAACCTTTTTTAATGTTTACTTATTTTTTGAGAGAGAGAGAGAGGCAGAGCGTGAGCAGGGCAGGGGCAGAGAGTGAAGGAGACGCAGAATCCAGAGCAGGCTCCAGGCTCTGAGCTGTCAGCACAGAGCTAGACGTGGGGCTTGAACCCACAAACCTTATCTGACTGAGCCACCCAGGAGCTCCAAATTTATGAATCGAAGCATGGTCAATTCTTATAAATCATCAACTTGTGCTTTAACACAATCTTTATTCTTCAATTGTGGAGTGTAATGTTCTATATATTTCCATTGGATAGAGTTTTAATTGTCTGATTAATAACTTCATTCCTGAGATATGTATGTTATATTTTTCTTGATAAATTTAATTTTATTATAGTAAGAATTCTTGACATGAGATCTACTTTTCTCACAAATTTTTAAATGTATGCTACGTTATTGTTGACCATAGGTGCAAGATCTCTAGAACTTACTTATCTTGCTTAACTGACACTTTATGCCTGTTGATTAGTAACTTCCATTCCCCTCCGCCCCCAGCCCCTGACAAACACCATTCTACTCTTTGATTCTATGAATTTAACTATTTTAGAAACCTTGTATCTGTTGGAATCAGACAAAAAGTATTTGTCTTTCTATGACTGACTTATTTCACTTAACATAATAATGTCCTCAAGGTTCCCCCATGTTTTTATATATTGTAGGACTTCCTTCTTTTTTTAAGACTAAAAATACTCCATTGTATGAATATAACGTAGTTTCTTTATCCGTGTATCTGTCCATGGACATTTAGGCTGTTTCCACACAGTGGCTATTATAACTAGTTCTTCAATGAAGATAGGAGGGTTGATTTCAGTTTTTTTTGGGTCACTATGCAGAAGTGAGATTCTTGGATCATATAGTAGTTCTGTCTTCAATTTTTTGAGGGACCTCCATATTACTTTCCATAGTGGCTGCACTAACTTTTGCAGCCTCAACAGGATACAAGTGATCTGATTTTTCCATATCCTCATCAATACCTATTGTCTTTTTTTATTAATAATAATCATTTTGTCATCTCATTGTAGTTTTGATTCTATTCTTCTACGCTGCTGATGGATTTTTCATTTCTCTGTGTAGTTCCATTGATTTTTGTTTCTAATACTTTGAGGCTAAGTCAATATTTTCTTCCTAGAATTTTTTAATTGTTTTCAAATTATCTTGGTCATATTTTACAGTGTCATGTTTATTTCCGTGTTTTTAAAAAAGGTATCTCAGTCCTTTCTAATTCTTGAAACAAACTAAGCATACAAGTTCTGTGTTTTGTGTCTGATAATTGTAAAAGGGTCATTTCTTCTGCGGCCGCTTTTGTTCTTTATGTATTCTTATTTAATTTTGTGCTGACATTCTCTCCCCTGGAGAGGAATTTTTCTCTCTTTCTTGCAGATACATGAAGCAATAACAATCGAGGACAACTTTAATATAAATTCTTGGCTGGAGGTGATTTGGACACAGAGAGTGTGCCTCTGCCTGCAAATTCTAATAAAGTCTGATTTAAGATTTACAAACCCTCAGAGGAATTTCTCCCCTTTCTGCCCCAAAACATACTTAAAATTTGGCAAATTTCTTGCTCCTTTTTTTGCTTTGTGACTTTTTCCCCTCGTTCACCTAAACACTGAGGGGATCGGGCCTTAGGAATCTCATGTTTCTGCAGGCATTTCGTAGTTGATAGCCAACCTTTGGGCAAACCTGGGATTATTCTCCTGCCCATGCTGCATATACGTGTGGAGATAAAAACCGCGGTTCATCAAGGTAGGTGAATCCAGGATTAAGAACTAAATTCAGAAATTGCTTGGCTTTGTGGGTTCCTTCTTTTTCTACAAGTTGGTTTTGAAGAATTTTTTTTTTTTTTACTTTCTTGTGAATACAGTGATTTGTTTTAAATTATGAGTGCATGCGTGTGTGTGTGTTTACGTCTGTGTGTACAAACGCATGTCTATCTCCACATTTTTTGGTTACTTTTCCACAATGGCTTTTTTTTTAAGGATATGTTTGCTACCATCCTGTCAGAGAATGTACCTTTTTACTTTAATTTCAATCATATATCAAATGTTAGTATATGTATGGATTTGATACAGTTTATTTTTTCTGTATTAATTTATTCACGGTGTATGTTTTAATCATTATACTTTGCAGTATGAATTCAAATTAGGTTATCAGATTCTTCACATAGTATTTCTTCTAGAAAATTACCTTCGTTACATTTGGCTTTTGCTTTTTCATATCAATTTTAGGGTCAGGTTGTCAAGCTAAAAATTTCGTTGCTATTTGATCAGTTTGTATATTAGTTTTCATATTGCATATCAGTTGTATATTAATCTTATTCATTATAATTTGTTCTAATATTTTGCCAATAGATTGTCTAATAATTTGTCATTAGATTTTTATATATATACATATGTATAATTTTCATATATAAGATTTATACACAAAAATGTTTATAAATATAAAAGATACATATATATAGATATACAAATATCTATCTATATAATCAATAACCTCTAAATAAGGAGAGTAAATCTCAATCTTTAAAATTTTTATAATTCATTTCTTTGCCTTATTGTACTGCATTGGCTGGTAAACTCTATGTTTGTGTTTATATTCATTATGGATCCTGAGGTGAAACTTACAGATATTCTAACTTCTTCTTGGACCATATCTCAAATGTGAACACACACACACACACACACACAAACTTAAAGGCCATAATAGGCCTAAAGAAATAATTTAGAGCTATTGAACACTTGAAAACACTGGGTAATCTAGTTTTGTTTTTCATGTTATTAAAGAAAATTCTAAAGTTTGAATCCTTTAGCTTGATGATATCTGTAGGTTTTTTGATAGAAATGGATAATCAGGCTGCTTTTGAGATTTTCTCTTTGTCTTTGGTTTCAGAACTTTTACTACAAGTTTCCTAGGTTTTGTTGTCTTTGTATCCATCCTGCTTTGTTTTACAACATTTCTTGAATATGTTATTTGATGTCTTATGTCTATTTCAGAAATTTCTTAGCTGTTATCTATTTAAATCCTTCCTCATTATCCTCCATTTCATGGGTTCTTTAATTACATGCACATTAGAATTTTTTACTATGTCCCATATACTTTTTCATACTATTTTCTGAATTTTCCACTTTCATTCTCTCTGTTTCAGTCTAATTTGTCTATTGATTTATGTTCCAATTCACTAGTTCTCTATTCTGCAAACCCATCCTCTGAACTTCTAGTTTCAGTAAATCATTTTCTCAGTTCTAAAATTTCTTTTGGATTCTTGTAAATAGATTTCAGTTCCCTGGTAAAATTACGCACCTATTTCTCCATTTTCTTTTTTTAAGTTTATTTTTTTTTTCCTTTTTTATTTTTATTTTTTGAGAGAGAGATAGAGCAAGCACTTCCAGGGGAGGGCCAGAGAGAGAGGGAGAGAAAGAATCCCAAACAGGCTCCTTACTGCCAATGCAAAGCCCAACACCAGGCTTAAACTCATGAACCATGAGATCATGACCTGAGCTGAAATCAAGAGTTGGACACTTAACCGACTGAGCCACCCAGGCGCCCCTCTCCATTCTCTTAATCATATATATTATAGTTTTTTTAAAGTCCTTCTCTGATGAATCTAATCACTGTATCACTTATGAGTCTATTTTAATTGTCTGTTTTGGTCAGTTGTTCCTGTTTCTGTCATGCTTTATAATTTTTGATTGAAAGCTAGGCATTGCTTATGAACTATTTTAGAGACCTTGGCTGATCTAACCTTCCTACATAGAGAATGTAAACTTTCTGTTGGGCAGTAAGAATATTGGGCAACTATCATGATCCAATCAAAGCTGAGTTTCAGGTCTTGCAGGCCTGGTCTGTTTTTGATTTGAACTTACTTCTGGGTGATGCACTGAGATTTTATTTCCACTTTGTCTCGACTTGGCAGAAGTTGGTAAGCTAGTGTTAGAATGATAGTCTAATAATTCTCCCCAGAAATACAAAGTCTGGTCATATTTATATTATTGTGGTCTCTGAGGTTAAGATTCTTAATTATTTTACTATGCCCCATAACTTCATGGACTGTAAACCAAATATGAGAAGAAGCAAACTTGGAAGCCAATAGTGACCTTGAGGAAATGTCTTCAAACTGAATGCTTGGAATTTACAGACTAATGGTGTAATAATTTTGTTGTTGAGGAAACAACCTGGTAACTACTCCTTAGGTCCAGATTCACTAATTTTATCCTCCTTTGGCTAGCGGGTTTAGGGAAACTGTAAATTATATTTATTAGTGTAGAGTGAAATAAATGAGCTAACTCTATATCATAAAGCTTTGGGACAAGATAGATGTCCAATTTAATGGCTTTCCTCTGGCAAGACTTAGAATGCTCTCACTTGGTACACATTTGCACATTTCTAAAGTTACTGGTTCATTGTTTTGGCTCTCACAGTGAGATTTCAGTGAAGATACACTTCAGAGTTTCTTAGTGGCATATAATCTGGATGTGACCCTCCACCAGCTGAACACTCAGAGGGCTATAAAGCACATTTGTGTTTCCCTTTTCTGTTTGTTTGCCTCTGATGCATTTTAATGGTTTTACCACAGGCGTGATGGAGGCAATCATTTGCAGCCACAAAATTGCTGTTGTGTTTCCCCTGTAATATGAATAATTTGACTTCAGGCATGCATGCAGTCTGGTTATGGTTAATTTCAGACTCTATTGAAAAGCCTCTGCCCTAGCGTGGTACAGAATCTCTTCTCATGAATTCTCAGACACTTGTTTCACAGAAGGAAAAACTTCCAAGGGTGAGGACAAACCCCCGGCCAGATGACTATAGAATAATGGGGAAGTTTAAGTGATAGAGATCAACATGTATTTTAGGGAACGGCCATGGCCAGGCTGGTGTGTTAAGGTGGTGAGATACTTAGAAAATGAAATACGTCAGATCCATGATTTTAGCCAGCTGCTCACCATCTCCAGATGGACAGAAAGAGTTCAATTTCCCCCTTGTCTTCTGTGACAAACAATACATTATTATAAATTAACGTTTATTCAGAAATGTGCATAACAGCTGCAGGGTGTCTGCTATAGTATAAGCATACTAAAAAAAAAAAAAAAAAGATAAGCATACCGAAAACAAATGCCTCATGTGAAGTTTTCAAAAAGAGGGAATTGTCAGGCTCCACAAAGTAGAGACAATTCACTTTGGCCGTGTCTTCTGAGCTCTTCGCTTGTTTTGTCTCTTGCACCTTTTCAAAATAGAATGCTAAATCCTTGTGTCTGTAGAGAGATTTTGCTGCTGCTTTTAGCTTATAATCTTACGCCCAAAGAAATTTTATTCACTTTGTTTTGGAGGGGCATAGTTTGTTATATGCCATAAGGGAGAAACTCACAGAGTTTTTGTTTGTTTGATTTTGCGTTTTCATGAGCTATCAGGTCTTGTTAATTTCCAAACCCCTTCACAATCTGTCCCTGAAAAACCGGTTTCACGAACAAATGAGCCAAAGCAAGTCTTGTTCTAGGGAAAACAAACACACCTATTATGCTATGAATTAAAATTCCTTTTTTCAAATTTTAAAACCTTCTGGGATGAGACTCTGTTGGGAAGAAACCGAAAGCTTAATTTCTATTTCAAATTTGCATGTACTGTGTAGAAAATAGAATTATCCTTTTGAAATCACTTTCCTCTTGGATGTGTCTGGAATAAATGGACATGATTTAGAGAGCTCGAGGCACTTGATGACTTTCAGATGCACTGCATGACTTTTCCAAGACAATTGCACTGGCTGGAGAGAACTCATGGATTCTCTTTTCCATGGTTTCTGAATCCAAGGTAATTGTCTGCTTCCTTTTAGCTCTTTATTTTAATTCCAGAGAATCTACAGATGGGAAACTTAATCCATGTAATGGCTCTGAAAGAGGTCACCCTGCCCATTTTGTTTTTAAAATAAATAGATGTCCTCTCTCCACCTTAATGAGGGACTGAAATGTCCTTGGTTTAGGGAGATAATTTCTTTGGGGCTAAGATTTTTAACCTATCATGTTGGACTTACCTGTGTACCCATTGTATGAACAAATGCGTTTTCTTGTCTCTTCCCTGCCCGCAAATACAGACATATCCAAAATTTAGCATAAAATATGCAGGGGTTATTAATCTTCTTCAAATTATTTTATGCACACCAGGTACAGAATTCCTGCGTTAGAGGCATATGAAGTAGATATTCAAGGTCCAGGCTTTGCAGATGGACAGACTCAATCCTGACATTCAGTTCTGCCACTTAATAACTGTGGGAATTTAGACAAAATACTTAAAATCATAGTGCATGAATTTCCTCATCAATAAAATGAGAATTATAGTACAGACCCAACAGATTAGTTATGGGGGATATCAAAGCGCTGTATAAACCATGAGAAATGAAAACAGAAACGCCACAACTCAAAATCTTGTTATGCAACTCACAAAACAGATAAAATGTCTCAAACCACAAGGTGCAACGAAGCTATTAAAACTCAAGTTGTTCAAACACCAGCTCCTTCACACCAGTATGTTCCAAGATTAGACCATAAGAAACTTCTTTCCCAGGAGCTCAGTGGGGATGCATGTATTCAAAAGATAAGACCACCCAGTGTGCCAGCGATAGGCTTAATTTGTAGGTTCCGATCAGTCCCTACCCAGGCTTGATTAATAACTATCCTAAAAGCAGTGTGTAAGTTCCCCTTCCTAATTTCCCACTTTGAGATACTATTGACACTATATGTGATTCGTGGATTTCTCTAGTGGTCTTTGTGTGTTTGCTTCAATAACTATGAAGAGCCCCGGAGTACAGATACTATCTTTTTAAGTTCCCTTTTGAAGCATGACCTTTCAAAGTCCAGTTTGAATTTGGGGACCAGTGTTCATCCAAAAAGTGTTAAGTTTGTTCACTATTCTCATTCTTACAGCCACTTCCAGGTAAGAAGAGAGTAAGAGTGAGTGTGAGGCTACTTAATAGTGGGTTATCATCAGCCTTTTCCTGTGAATAAATCTTGATACATTTTGTCTATTTCTCTTGAGTTGTTGGTCTTTTTATTTCTAGGAGCTTCTTAAAATTAGGGAGATTAACCCATTATCTATGATATGAGTTGCAAATATTCGTTCCCTAGTTGGTCATTTGTCTTTTGAGTCCCCTTATAGAATTTTGTTTCCCTGAGTTTCAGAAGAACTTACTATCATGTAGCCAAATGCAGTAATCTTTCACTAGTTTCTGCATTTTGAGTTGGGTTTATAAAGGTCTTTCCCACCAGAGATAAAGATTGTTGGGGAAAAAACCAGGCAATCAAAAATGGCAAGAAATTTTTTTTTTTTAAAAAAAAACAAGAGCAAACAGAAGAGACGAGCCCATATCAGGTATGAAAACAATTTTAAAGGTATGGTAATGGCATAGGATAGTGACATAGGGATAGATGGAATGGAAAAAATAAAACACTAGAGGAAACTAAAAGTGAAAACTTGAAGGAATTTACTATTTATACTTAATAGAGGTAGCATCTCCAACAAGTAGGAAAAGTGTGGGCTATTTACAAACTAGAATTGAAACAATTGGGTCACCATCTGGAAAAAAGAGAAGTTGAAACTTTACTCCGGAGAAATTTTAAACATATCAAAGATTTACATGTGAAAAATAAAATCGATTACAATTCTAGGAGAAAAGGGAGCAGAAATCTTTTACAACTTTGATTTTTCCTTACCTGGCATGCTGGATATTGTTAGTTTTCCTTCTCAGCATGATTCCATTTGTCTAAAACGTTACATAGGGGCACCTGGGTGGCCCAGTCAGTTAAGCATCCGACTCTTGATTTTGGCTCCCATCATGATCTTCTGTTTCATCAGATTGAGCCTCACAATGGGCTCTGTGTTAACAGCGTGGAGCCTGCTTGGGATTCTCTTTCTCTGTCCCTACCCCACTCATGCTCATTCAGTCTCTCTCTCTCTCTCACCCTCTCTCAATAAATGAACTTAAAAAAAAAAAAGTCACATAAATATGTCGATACAGGGAGTCCATGAGTGGTTTACTTGCGCTCGTGGGGGTGGAGAACAGGATTCTACTAACTGCAGATGGGCATGGTGGGCCTTGGAGGGGCAGTGGAAACATCCTAAAACTAGACTGTGGTGATGTTACAGTGATCGAATGTACAACTTAAAACGAATGAATTCTACATTATGCAAATTAGACTTCCCTGAAGCTGTTGTGATCTGGTTTGAGGATCCCCATCCCTGGGCAGAATGGGTCCCCAGGTACCTCCACACCAAGGTCTATCTCTTTGTCACAATGGCCAATACTTCCCCCAAGAACAGGATTTGGTAAGAACGGGGGTGACTCTGATGAACAAAGGAGACAGAGCTACGCGAGAAAGGGAAGGGTTTCTTCTGAAGGTCTAATTTCCTTCCACCTGTTATCTTCTTACCAGCAGGTCCTGCCAACCTTTGTTGAAAATGGCGTCCGAACTTGCTTCCACAGATGGTGACCAGCACAGCCTGTCTCATTGCTGAACAATAGCCAACATCCTATACTGACCTCAGCCCAATTGTTGCTACTCTTGCTTAATTGGCCTTACGTGGAAGTGCTTCAGCTGAAAGCCTGTCATTTTTTACAGAATTATGCCAGAAAACAATTAATTTCAAATACACGGCTTTTACATTTGATGCTGCAGTTCCTGTCTGAGGCAACATTTATTTATGTTCCTGTCTGAGGCAGATAACACACCAGCTGAAGGAACAGGCAAAAGCGGACCCCAGGGAATACCATTGCTGTCGGTCTCGCTCTCCTCCTGGCTTTTGCGTCCAGCAGCTGTGGCTGCATTTGCAAAATGGTAGCGGTCAACTGTATCCGGGAACCATGGTTCTGATTTCTCTTTTTTTTAAATTTTAATTTATTAGCTCATTCATAATCTGAATGGAACCCTAACAACTGTGGGAATGTTCCCATGAAATCCTACAGGCGGAGGGATATTATTCGAATTCCATGGGGATTTTCATGCCCATCTCAACTCCGACTCTGTGGGAAAAAAAAAAAAAAAAGCAGAAGTAGCAAAAGTAAAGGCACGCTATTTATTCTGCTTATGTCCCCCAGGAGCCTCCTAATGTTTCATTTACCCTAATATGTTTCCTAATCTGTGTTTTAGGATGCTCTACTGGGGTTCTGTTGCTTTTATTTAAACTGGTGAGGACATCGCAGAGAAGGATTGTTCCAGAAGGACAACCACACAGTGGGGTGGGAGCTGAGGCTTTTGGCGTATTCCAGATCCCATCTGAGGGGTGGAAGCAGGCAGCCTCAAGGAGGTGCGCCATAGGCTGCAGCGTGGTCTGTTGCTCCCTCGCTGTCCGTGGCTTGTGTGACAGCTGGTAGCTTAAGGATTCGGGAAACAAGGTTGTTTACTTCTGTGACTTGTCTCTCCAGCATGTGCAGTGAAGAGCTTTACAATTACTTCTGCTTAGAACTGAACAGCTCGTCTGTTGCTTTGGCCAAGGTCCCCTGTCCTGGTTATCTAGTATAAAATTTTCTCTTTGGTGCAGGTATAGCTTGTGATAAAGAACCCTTCCTGGTTTCTTAAGAATTTGGCATGACTAAAAATGATCAAATCCGTTTGTTTGTCAGTGACGTCAGCCAGGGGAATCAGATCCACTGATCATTCCTTGAGCAGTCTGACCCCGTTTCAACAGATGGATTACCTCCTTCCCTTTCCTCCCTTACACAAACATAAAGAATAAAAAAGAACACCACACAAGCAATGAAAAGACAGATTACAAGAGCAATATGTAAGTAGGATCCCATACAGGCAACCTCACTGACTCTTACACTGTTGTTAAAGTGGAACTGGAAATTTGGCTTTGAGCTTCCTAGCGGTCAAAGCAAAAGGGAATCATCTTCAGTTGTATGGGTCCCTTTGACCACAAAGAGGACACATGCCCATCTCCCTAGAAAAGTAAAGCATTCTTGGCACTTTTTTTCTGAAAGCTACCATCTGTGCTCCGCTTAGGATAGGAGCCAGGCATCATGGGTATGTGAGGCAACGGCTTTATAATAAAATTGATACTGCTTTTAATAAACCCAATTCTATAGCATTCCCAGGGAACACTGAGGCATGATGCAAGTGTATGATTTTGTAAAAGGAGACCTGAGAGCCTTCATTGTTTTCCACAAACTAGCATAGCCTTCTGATTCTCTCCTTTAATCATCTATAGATGAAGCATGAACTCTATTGGGGAAGAGATTATCTGACTGATTTTCAAACCATCCAGTAGAAATATCAGTTATCTAGGCAAGGGTTTTGATATGAGGTGGGCAACAGATAGCTCTAAGCTATGTCCTCTGTCAGATATCATCATAGAATAATTTCTTTCCTCCTCCAAACCCCTACCAGTTTCCAAGGAATCCAAGTCTTAAGACAAACCAGAGAAAGTGCTAAAGAATTCTTCAATGGTAAGAATTGAGACTCATTGAAGAAGAGGCTTCACCTTAGAGAAATTGGGGAGGTGGTAGAACCTCTTGGTTATCTTCAGTGAATGCTGGTTGTCTCTTTTTTGACAAATGAGGTAGTTCAGTTCTGCAATGCTGTCCATTCGTTTTGTTAGGGGAGTATTGCTTTCTGCCATTTCAGACTCTGGGTGAACCATCTGTATTCATTATACTTGCCAGGATGTTGGAGGGATTGGATAAATAATGCCTCCTCTTTTCAAAAAGATCTGTTAGCAAATTTCAACTTATCTATAAAACCCTTATCAATGTTTCTAGATAACACCTAGTAATTTATAATAAGATCTAGTAGTAATATCTACTTTTCTTCTTGCCTACTGTAATGAAAGTCCAATAGGGGCCCATCCAGCCCCTGAGAGTGGATCATTTAGCTTCCCATCAACAACCAATGTTGGCAAATGATTGAAGGAGGTCACTTGTAGAATATCACCAAGAATATCAGCTTTCAGGAAGCTAAGACATTTCTAAATACGGTCATGAATCAAGACTTCTAGTCCTTTGTCTTGCTATGAACCTTACTCAACAAATGGAAACTGTTCTCCAATTTCTTGGTGCATCGTAGAGGTCCTCTTATCCCCAGCCCCTGAGAGTGGAGTCAGTGGTATTCAAGATTAGTGAGGATCCAAACTGAAGAATCTTATTCAAAGTGAGTTAGCAGAGCATGGAAGTGAAGATGCGGTGAAGGGTCTTAGAGGCAGAGGGGTATACAGTTAAAAATATTTAATTGTACTGTTTAACAATTTTAGACTTACAGAAAAATTGTGAGAACGGTAGTAAGAACTCATGATTATCCTTCACATTCCCCAGGTTTTACAATTCAAACACATTTGCTTTTTCATTTTTTTTGCTACATATGTGTTTGTGTCTCCTTCCTTCCTTCCTTCCTTCCTTCCTTCCTTCCTTCCTTCCTTCCTTCCTTCCTTCCTTTCTTTCTTTCTTTCTTTCTTTCTTTCTTTCTTTCTTTCTTTCTTTCTTTCCTCCTTTCCTCCTTTCCTCCCTCCTTCCTTCTTTCTTTCTTTCCTTCCTCCTCCCCTTGCCTTCGCCCCACCCCACCCTTCCTCTGGCTCTCTCCCCCTCCCCTTCTTCCTCCTCCTCCTCCCTATCCTTCTCCTCCTCCTTCCCCTTCCTTCTCCTTCTCCTTCTCCTCCTTCTTGAGGGAGAGAGAGAGAGAGAATCCCAACCAGGCTCTGAGCTGTCAGTGCAGAGCCGGACATGAGGCTTGAACTCACAAACCACAAGATCATGACCAGAGCTGAAATCAAAAATTGAATGCTTATCCACTGAGCCACCCATGCGTCCCGTGGAGAAAAGTTTTTGGTTCAGAAAACATCAGATATTGAGTTTAGTTGTGTCTTTTATAACTTTGCTTTAATCTGGAATGTTTCCTTAGGCTGTCCTTGTATTCCACAATCTTGACTTTTTGAAGACTATAGAGCAGTTAGCTTATATTTGAATTTGTTTCATATTTTCTCAAGATTAGATTGAGGTAACAGGCTTTGGCAGAACTACACAAAGAGGGAGCATGCTTTTCATCAGGAGGCACATAGCGCCATTTTGTCCCACTGCTAGGGAAGCTAATTTTGATCCTTTAGTTAAAGCAGTGAGTATGTTTCTTTATTATCCTTTTTGGGTCTCTCTTCTGTCTGTGAAAAGACCATCTTATATGGAAGCCCTGGAAACTGTCCTTCCCTCTCAATCTCCTTCACATTCTTGAGAGTCAAGAACTTATAAGATAACCAGGATTCTCTCTTGGTGACACCATTTGCTCAAAACAAAATTTTGATGGGTTACTACACTCGAAGAAACCCAGAGATTCTGGAAAGAGTCAGTGATGGCAACTGTAGTTATGTAGTTATGAGGTCTCCCAAATTTCTACATGACCACAGACAGAACAACTTGGTAGCAGTATGAAAATTTCACAGGCAACCCTAAAAACAAAAACAGGGATGAATGTGCCAACCAACCCCCAAATGTAGGCTGGTAGAACAAACTGCCCAATATCCACAAGAGCCACATGCATGGATGGGTGGGAAAAAGTGGAGTGATACAGAGGCCATCTGGTGGGTTTGAGTCTGTGGAATTGAAAAATAAGCCACAAAGGGGCTCCTGTGTGGCTCAGTCAGTTAAGCAGCCGACTTTGGCTCACCTCATGATCTCATGGTTCATGAGTTCCAGCCCCACATCGGGCTCTGTGCTGACAGCTCAGGGCCTGGAGCCTGCTTTAGATTCTGTGTCTCCCCCTCTCTCTCTGTCTCTCCCCTGCTTGTGCTCTGTCTCTCTCTCAAAAATAAAATAAAATATTAAAAAATGTAAAAAAAAAAAAGGAAAAACAAGCAACAGGCATTTTCTGGTTTGAGAACAGACACAATTGTGAACATCACAAACTGGAAAGTGACCCATGTGTCAGAATAATGTTAGATGCTACGCAATAGAGGAAATTAGGTACAAGGGAAAAAGGAAGCCTCTGTAATATCTTTGCAACTTTTCTGTGAATCTATAATTATGTTAGAATAAACATTTATTTAAATATACAGAAGCAAAGTATAGAAAAGTGTGACAGTCAAATCCCATACAAAGTTACTGTGGAGCAGTAACAAGGAGCAGAAAAAATTCCCTACAGGCAATGGGACACCAGAAAGTCATGGCTATGCAGAGAAGGGTCCAAACTCTGATGACTATTTGAAAATGGGTTAAAAGAAGTAGAAAGTGGTTTAAGACATAAATCAACAACATCAATCATAGTGGGTTTTTTGAACTTCAGAAATGAGGTAACAGAACTCCAGAAGAAATTGGAAATCAATAAAAAGTTCATTTTGGAACTAAGCTGGAAGAGATATGAGAAAAGAGAAACACAACAAATAATGCCATAAAAGAAGTAGAAGGTAAAAGAAGAAAAATGTTGAAAACAAAAAGAGTTGAAGGAAATAAAATTTGTGAGAAAGTCACACATGTAGAAGACAGGCAAAGACGTTCCAACTTAGGGATAATAGAAATTCTCGAAGGAAAAAAAAAACAAAGCAAGGTAAGAGAACAAATATCAAAAATGATCATTCAAGAAAACTTTTGTGAAATTAAGAAAAAAAATGAAACTAGATACTGTAAGAGCAGGGTGGGGATTAATTTTGGTGGAGAGGAGGGGGCTTTTATTGAGATTTAGCTGTCAGAGAGGCTTTCAGGGTGAGTGGAAAAACTCTATTTGTTGACCTGGGTTGTGGCTACAAGGGTGTTTACCTTCTAGTAATTAAAAAAAACCACAGATACTTGTTATCTTTGGGAGAGACTTTGGGGTATTGGTAACATTCTGTTTCTTACTCTAAATGCCAGTTACACATTGGAATATGTTTTATGAAGAGTCATGGAGCTGGACACATATCTGCACTTCCCTATATGTAAACTAGTTCAATACCTAAAAATTGTAAAATTAAATGATAATTATTAAAATAAAAGAATACCCCACGACAGGTGAGGATGGGGAGGTACAAACAGAATTTCATGTTGCCACGCTTTGTGTGTTTGTGTGTGTGTGTGGTGTGTATGTGTTACAGACTTGCAATAGAGCAAAGAATACTGGCCTGCACAGTGTCCCTGTTTGCCTGAGATGAAGGCGTTTTCCAGGGTGCAAAACTTTCGCTGCCAGAATCCAGACGATCCCCAGGAAACCAGAAACGCTGCTCAGCCTCGCCCAAGTATATGTGTACTTGGGGCCGCGCTAGAGAAAGGAAGCTATAAAAATGCTGGTGAGGCTGCCGTGAGATGACCTTGGCCCCAAGCCTAATTACATTTCACTGACTGCAGGTGGTGTACCACCCAAGGCAAGATAGCCTGGCCTGTTACTTGGGGTAAACTCTTTGCAATAAAGTTGCTTTGTATTACATAATGGCAACCGAGCCCCAAGAAAGCCATCCTCCTAGAAGTCTAAAATCTGGACGAAGCTTGAGACAGCTGTTGGTGCTGAGGATAAGGTAAAAGTAAAGATGTAGGAGGCAATGAGGTCAACAAATTGAAGTGAGACCACATCTCCTACTATCTCGTATCTTATATACTTCTTTCTCATCCTGCATCTTTCTCAAGGGAATATGCACTGACCTCCCCCGCCCCCACCATGTAGTTCTAAGGAAGTTGCTTAATACAGAAGCCACAAAATAAAGTTTTATTTTTTAATAAACACAACATTAGCGACAAACCCTGTCTCTGAGTTTTAAGTATGGTTTGCAAGTTGTTAGCAGGAATAAAAGCCTTCTGTTTTGAATTTGTTGAATTGAACGGCAGGAAGGCTGTTTCGAATTGGGGTTGTTTTAGCCTCTTCCCACTTAAACGTGGTCTGTGGCATGGCAGTATCACAGGTAAAAACACAAAACCCAGGGCCTTCTCTCACATCTACTGGATCAGAATCTGTGTTTTAACAAGACCCCACCGTGACATGAACGCACATTAAGGATCGAGAAGCACTGCTCCAAACAGCCAGACAGCATGCGGTCTGCGTATCCACTTAGTTACGATGCGGAACAGACATACTTATTACGTCTCAGATAAATCTTGCTATTTAGCAAGATATCTCTATATATCCATATCACTCTGGTACAAAGCTTCCCAAAGAGTTGTTCTTGGACCCTGGCATCAATGGCCCCCCGGGAATCTGTGAGAGATCCAAATCCTCTGACCCCACTCCAGACCTACTGAACCAGAAACTCTGGGGCTGGAGCCCAACAATCTATTTTAACAAGACTTCCTAATGATTCCAATGGCTTTTTAAAGTTTGAGACCTACTACCAAAGTTCCTAGCTGCTCCAAGAAGCAGACCATCTTGTCACACAAAACAACACTCCAGAATTTGAAGAGGTAGAAATTGAATGAGTAAGGGGCAACTGGTAATAAGATGGCTCCATTACATTCTTGTCTTAAAAGCCAACTGGAGAATTTACAGGTTCAATAATTTTTAAAATCCTTCTCTGAAACATATGGCCAGCACCTAGATTTTCGTTTTTTGATTGTAATGTCCTCGCCGCTCCAGGAGACAGCGGTTGGTGGATTCCCTAGAGATTGCCATGAAGACTGCATTGTGACAACTAGGTGAATCTACACAAAGTCAACACAAAGAATCTGCACAAAGTCAAAAACCCACTCCAAGTTAACGTGATATTCTAACTGCATCATTTAAATGCTTCACAAAGGATGCTTCTAGAAAGTTGCCATGACCTCTGATTGAGCCATCTGAATTTCATTCATTCCCTAGTCAAATACAAAGTAGGGTTTTGCAAGCAAATGCTGATTTGTGGGGTGGGAAGGGACTGTAAAGTTGGCGCCTGGTTGGCTCAGTTGGTTGAGCGACCAACTCTTGATTTTGGCTCAGGTTTTCACAGTTCTTGAGTTCGAGCCCCACATTGGGCTTTGTGCAGACAGTGTGGAGCTTGCTTGGGCTTCTCTCCCTCTCTTTCTCTCCCTGATACTTCCCTGCTCTCTCTCTCTCTCTCTCTCTCAAAGTAAACTGAAAAAAATTTTTTTTTTAATTATTTAGGGGTGCCTAGGTGGCTCAGTTGGTGGGGTGCCTGACTCTTGGTTTTGGCTCAGGTCATGATCTCAGGGTTGTGGTATCAGGCCCCATGTTGGGCTGCAAGCTGAGCACAAAGTTGACCAAGATTCTTTTTCTCTCTCCCTCTGCCCCTCCCCCCTTGCACTCTCTCTCTCTCTCAAAAATAAACAAATTGAAAAGGCAACTTAGTGAATGGGAGAAAATATTTGTAAATCACTTATTTGACAAGGGGCTAATATCCAAACTATATAAAAAACTCATACAAGTTAATAGTAAGAACAAAGCAAAATAAAACAAATAAAACAAAACAAAACCATGCCAAATTAAAAATTGGTAGAATATCTGAACAGTTTTCCAAGGCGAAAAAACACTACTGGGGCACCTGAGTGGGTCAGTCAGTCAAGTGTATGACTCTTGCTTTTGGTTCGGTTCATGATCTCACAATTTGTGAGTCTGAGCCCTGAGTCGGGCTCTGCACTGACAGCATGGAGCCCACTTGGGATTCTCCCTCTCCTCACTCTCTCTCCTTCCTCCCACTTGTGCTCTCTCTCTCTCTCTTTCACAATAAATAAATAAACTTAAAAAAAAAACCCAACACTGCTATGTTCTAAGAAGCATTATTTACAACAACCAAGATATGAAAACAACCTGAATGTCTACTGATGGATGGATGGATAAAGAAACTGTGGTTTATATATATAATGGAATATTGTTCAACCATAAAAGAAAATGAAATCTTGCCATTTGCAACAACATGGATGGGCCTCGAGGGCATTATGCTAAGTGAAATAAGTCAGATAAAGGAAGACAAATACCATGTGATCTCTTTTATACATGGAATCTATATATACATGCACATCAAGCTCATAAAGGGTGCAGATGGAGGGTTACCAGAGGTGACAGGCAGGGCATGGGAGAAATAAGAAAACTGTTTTTGGTGGGGGTTTTTTGTTTTTAGTTTAAGTAAACTGAATAATAGTTAAAAAAACATATATGCTATACCTTAAAAACTCTTAACAGCCTCTTTGGGAATGGGGGCAGTAATGTACAATGTAGTTTCAAAATTACTCTATTGATTTTCATTTCTTCCCTCACTTCCCTCTTGCATACTGTGATCAGGGTGGTGTTTCTAAACCATAGTCCTGATCATACCATTTCTTCTTCATGTTTATTTATTTTAGAGAGAGAGAGAGATAGAGCATGAGTAGGGGAGAGGCAGAGACAGAGAGAGAGACACAGGATATGAAGCAGGCTCCAGGCTCTGAGCTGTCAGCACAGAGCCCAATGCAAGGCTTGAACCCATGAACCATGAGATCATGACCTGAGCCGAAGTCAGAGCCTCAACTGACTGAGTCACCCAGGTGCCCCAATATAATTTCTTCTTCAAAACCATAATTGACTTCATTTCTTTGGGTCAAGTCCTGATTTCTAGTTTACCATTCATGCCCTTTGATGGTCCATCCTACCCTGATCTCTATCTCGGCCCCAGGTCCTGTTTTGTTGCTGTCTGGACCCACCTGGTAGTCCCCTGGAGTCATGACTCTGCTTTTGGGGTTCCTCCCTCATTCCTTCTTCAGGAAGGCCCCCAATTTCTGGGTGTGTTCAGCCCCTGCCTCATTTAAAATGTTTTACCTTTATCCGTATAATGGTGGTGTTTCCATTCTCAAATTATCTGTATGTGAAAGTCAAGTTCTAAATTAGCTCAGCAACAACTACTAAAAAAATACTACATCTTATCTGTGGTGGAGATAGCATGACTGCATTTCATTAATTTTCGTTACCGTCTTCCATGGCTTCTGAGCTCTCAAACCAATTGGGAGAATTTCCTGTGTCTGATAACTTGAGATTTAGGCAAGAGGCCTCTGTCTGCTCCTATAGCCAGAGGGAGGTGGAGAGAGAAGCAACGTCTGGCCCGAGGCCCGCTGACTATGTCAGTGTGGACCCTGGGAAAATGAATTCAGGTACAGAGGCTCACATTGGCCTTCCAGTGGGGCTGGGACAGCCACTATCTAAATAGAAGACCTAAGTCACTGTCAGTGTTACACCTGTGGAGGGAATGGTAATCACAAACCAGAGACAAAAAGTTCAGGCATCTTCATCTGAGAGATCATTGCAGAGATAGCTTGATCCTTATAGGATTTTTTTCCCTGACAATATTTCTAACAGGTTAATTATAGATAGATGTGTGTGCTCTGTTTGTTTAGTGATGCAGGGTTTAGCCTCCATCCCGCTAGCACGTGAAACAGAGGAAAATGGAAATGATTCAACTAAGTTTTTCCCCTACCTACAAATTGTTACTGGCTGGCAATTGTTTTTCAGTTTCATAGCTACTTGATTTAACTGTAAAAAGGAATTATAAATGAAGAATTGAAAAATGCCGAATCTGACAGCTGGCTTTGGAATTCTTTTTATTGTTTTAAATTAGAACTGTTACATGTATTAGCCAATAAAACATTTGTAAAGCATGCGTTATTGAGGCATGTAGTGCGACATGGATTCGAAGTAGGATAAATTGAGTAATGTTCAATGGAAGACCTTTCAAGATTATGTGAGTGGGATATTAAAAAAAAAAAAAAACCCACAAAGGACAAAGCAGGACTCTGGGCTAGTCACACAGTGGGCATCATTGCCACGCCTATCACAAAGGGGTAAGGGGAGGAAACAGTTACTAGAACCCACGAACAGAGGTTAGGTGGAGCCAGTGACCTAGTAGGTGCCAGCACCTTGGGTCAAGAGCATGACTAGCAGGGGTAAACTCGCTGGGAGGAAAGCAAAGGAATACACTTCCATACCTACTCTCCTTTTTCTGTACTCCGGGTATTGTTCCCCTGCAAAGCTCAACCTGAAACTAGAGTGTATGAGGCCAGTGAAATCCATCGTCTCTCAAGACAGAGATGAGGCTGGAGAAAGGTGGAGAGGGGGTTAATACGGGCAGAGAGAAGCTACCCAACATATGGTTTCCATAATTATTTTGACTCTTACAATGAAGACTATACAGTTATTATCTCCATTTAGAGATGAGGAAACTGACACTAGAGATACCCTTTGGGTCACCCAGGAAGCCCACATCTTTTCTCTACAAACCCTGTGTCCATTAGTCTTCCCTTCCTTCCTTCCTTCCTTCCTTCCTTCCTTCCTTCCTTCCTTCCTTCCTTCCTTCCTTCTTTTCATCTTTTCTGTTAAAGTTTATGTATTTTGGGAGAGATAGCTGGGGAGGGGCAGAGGAGAGAGAGAGAGAGTGAGAGAGAAAGAGAGAAACCCAAGCAGGCTTCACACTGTCAGCCTGACTCAGGGGGCTCGAACTCATGAACCATGAGATCGTGACCTGAACCAAAACCAAGAGTCGGATGCTTAGCCAGTTGAGCCACCCAGGCGCCCCAATCCTGTGTTCTTTCTTATGTTTCAGAATAGCAGTGGGCTGGCTCACTGTGGTGTTGAGGGCAGCACTGCACCAAAGACTACCAGTACAGTAACTCCAGTAACTCCCGATATTTGAAAAAAAAAAATCTCTAAATCATCTTCCTAGCTTCTTTGGTACCAGGGCTGAATCACCATCATTCCTGCTTCTAATGAGTTTCAGTATCAATTTGACCTCTTGTGAGCATCCCTGAAGTTGTTCAGACCTTGGCATAGTATTTTACAACTCTTCTGGGGTTGGTTGAAAACATTGTGCTTGTGGGGCTTGTTGTATTTTATGGTTTATTATGCCCATTAAAAAATAAAAAAGAGGTTCTGTTGTCCTCAGACCTTTCTGAGTCACCCATACTCTAAGTTCTGTAAATTACAAGGAAACTAGTCCATTACCTCTATTTCCCAAGGCAAAAAGGCATTTCTTCCTGCCTGGACAGAATGTTCGATAAATCACCCAGATTGGGATGCTTCCCTGGTCACAAAGAAGTCCGCAAGTATTTATGCAAAGGTGAGAGAAGGCACACTTTTCCTTCCTCGTCAGGTACACATGATTTGCATATCCCATTATCTGCTTATTAACCAGAATGCCTTGTAACAATGGCAGGCTGTGAAATATGCACACACAGGCAGTTAAACAACAAGCTCTCAGGGGGTTCACTCTGTGATTACCTCCCAGTAATGAAGAGGCAAATGGCGAGGCTGTGACAAAGGGATATTCAGCGATGGAATGAAATCAGAATTTGATCTAATGCAACACGACTTGCTCACAGCACAGGTAGAATATCAAATGGTCCGTGTGAAATTCAATCCTTGGTATAATCTCCCTATTAAATCCATTGTTCTCCTATTTGTCTGCGTACCATACAGAACAGTATGCAAATTAGGTTTCATTAACACGGTGCTTCCTTTTATCTTCATTCAGTTCAATTGCGACTTCTCTTTTTCAGCCTTATGCACGGTGGGAATGTGAATGCTCAGGTAAATTTAGCAATATGATGGGAAGGAAAACAAATAAAAATCTTCACTGGTATCTAAGTTACATCTTTCAGTACCATTGAAAGTAGTTATAGAAAAGCTATTTCTCTGAAAGCTTTCTGAGTTAAAATAAAACATCTAAACTGCAGCAGGATTTTTGGAGTTCGCCATGTGTTAATTTAACACTGAGGAATCCCCCAGAAATGTAATCTTTTGGACATTATCTTAAGTTATAATAATGGATGTACAAAGATATCTTTAGCAGAACTAAAAGTTACATGGCTACCTTGGGCCGGGGGCTCTGCCACATTCTCAACATACAGTAGTGATTATATTTTCACAATGACCCTTCAGGAAGCAGTTACTATAACTCAGTTTCTGGTTTTTCTGAGCCCTTTTCAGCCAATCGGGACGCTCCCAGGCAGGAATGACACAGTCCCTTAACAAAGATCCTCTCTACTTTGAGCTGCCAACACATGGGCAATCCGGAGCCTCCTGAAGTTTCTGCTATTTGAAATGTTACCATTATTTGAATTATGTATACCCAGCCATCAGATTCTCCAGTCCTGTGCTCTGCTGGAGCAGTACGGGCTGTTTAGGAAAAGGTTGCTTTCGTTCTTTCCTGGCACCTGGGTTCTTATCACTGGGTTCATCCTCAATGGCTGTGGCCTGTCTCTCCCTCCAGTCTTGCTGCTGTGATGGGATGAGGGGGAATGGGCCCTGCTCTGGGCTTTCAGGCCATCTCATTCATTCCTCAGTCCTGTCCCAGGGTGGCCCCATTATAAAAGTGGTGTTAACTCTGCGATCAGATCTCTATACCAGGAGTCTTCCTGATCACCCCTTTGGAAAATGGGTAAACCCTCTCCTTTATAAAATGCAGAAATACTGAGCAAACACAATACAGCAACAGGAATGTAGCCAATGTATTTATTGTTCTGGAGAAGACATCTAATGCCAATAAAATTAAAACCAATTTCTGTGTCCGCTTAGAAAGAAACTTAAGCACCGTTGGAAATGAGCCTTTTTAAGAGAAAGACAAGGTTCTTAGCTCTCCTGACCATTGTAGTTTGGCTTCATTGCCAGGTCCTGGTTTAAATTTGAAGGTCAAATAGTTAACTTATGATAAATGATACTATATTGAGGTTTAAGCCAAGGCAGAGAGTGTGGGAAAGCTTATAAGAAAACCATTAAGGCTCCAATTTTGCTGACCTGTGAGGACTCTGGACTGAAAAAGTATAGATTTTTGCAATAAGTTTTTGTGAAGAGGCCAGAGAGGGTAGTAGTAGTGGAGTTGAGGTCAGAGGAAAGCAAAGCAACAGAACGTGACAATAACCCCATTTAAGAGTGTGTTTACAAACCTGTCCTCTGAAATTTCAGATTTGCTTTTCTTTCTTTTCTACCTTTCTCCAATTAGATAGAAGAACTATTATAAATGGCACACTGAGCATTTGGAATGGCTTTCCAATATTGCTTTCCTCGGTGTGATATTCTCTTTTATGTGTGGTAGGGTTTTGCAGCCAAGCTGATTCTGATAGAACCTAAAATCGGCTTCCAATTCACCCAGTCTTCCGTTTTAATACAACTACCATAGTTCTTTGATGTTATTTGTTTGTTTTGCTTTAAAAATCTGCACAGTCATGAATAAGTATAGTCTATGATAGAGATAACTAATGGGAAATTAAGATGAATTCTATTGTAAACTTAAGTAATTCACATCATTTCTTATGACCTTATATTCTTGCCTTTATAATGAAGGTATAATACTGCTCCCCTCCTTTTCATAACAATCAGAATGAAGTAAATGTTTGCTACGTGCAAAGAATGACCAAAATGCTCTACGATCCTACATGCCTTGTCTCATTCAATTTCAGAATCCTCCTATGATTCTGTTATCATTATTATTTCCAGTTCTTTAGAGGAGGAACGCTAGCGCTCAAAGATGTCAGATTACCTAAAAGTGCTAGATCATGAATTCAGAGCCCTGAAAAACCACACTAAACCATGTATGTAACTTCCAGCCTTAACATTTTTTGACTTCACTTTTCAAACTAAAGATTCTTATTGGTTTAGCTATGCTAAAATATTAACTGGAATGAAATCATTCTTTGGATGACAAGGGAGTATTCGACTTCTTCTAAAAGTTAACATAGTTGTACCTTGAATATTTGCCTACAGGGTAAGTCTTTCTATCACAGAGAAAGTAGAGACATCTCAAGCTGTCTGGCATTCTTTTTCAAGAAAGACGCTTGATGATAACAATGCAAGTTACTTTAGAGCTTCGTCCCATAAGCACAAATAGGCAGGGGTAGAGAATCAAAGCAACATTAAAAAAATGCATGCGACATATTTTGAATTTTAAACCATCAGTGGTGATTGTTGCTTCTTATTACAATATAACAACAGAAGCAACCTTTCTACTATTGAGGAGATGGCTGATTTGATGTTTATTTAGATCTTCATTTCGGGGTCTCAAAATTTTCATGCCTCTTAACTAAGGCATCCAACAGCTTCATGATATCCGGAGAAAGTGGGTGAATGGATTATATTAGCCACATGTTGCACAGCACATCATGAGATCCCTTGACTATGAAAGGCAGGTGGTGATTGGTTTGGAAATAGATACTAGAGCTTTGGTATCATCCATCTGTCTGTCCATCCATCCATTAACTCAGTCCTTTAATAAATACAATATACTATGTGCCAGGCAAAGGGTAAGCTTTAGCAATATCAAATTAATAACAAAAGTCTTGGTCTTGGAACTCCCAGTCTAGTGAGTTGAACAGATAAGTGAAAACAAACAAACAACCCAGGTAACTATAGAAAGTGAATAGGGTTATGAGAGAAGAGAGTACCTGATATACAGATACTTATTCCAATCTGTAGGAGGGCCCAGGCGTGTTTTCTAGCTCAGAGCCTTAAAGTTAGGCAGGTATTCTCCAAGTAATGAAATAGAGGGATGGTGTCCCAGACGTAGGCAAATACATGAGGATTCAGGTCCTATCAATGAGTTTAACTGAAAAGGGCCACAGCTTTGAGGGTGCATGAGAAAATAGGGAGAGATGAGCTAGGCAGCATCGTAAGATCCAAGTCAAGAAAGGTTTTGGGTGCTGTGCTGAAATACCTTGAACCTTTTCTTAAAACCAGCAGAGAATACTAAAGCAGAAGCTGTCATGCTATGATTTTTTTCCCAAAGACAACACCAGCAGATAGTGTGGCACAAGAAATGCTTACTTATCCAACTGAACTATTGGACTCCATATATGGAACCCCTCTCACTCATTGGCAAGAACTTTTGAGGGGCTTCTAGAAATGACTGCCCTTCAATTATGAGACCAGACATACCCAATTTTGCAAGAAGGAAGAGCATGGGCAATTGGCCAGTAGTTTGGAGACAATATGGCACTTACACCCTCTTTGCATGTTTGCAAATGAAATAGAAATGGTGCAGGGACATAAGAGAAGCTGTCATTAGAAACAATTTAGTGGCCGATTTTGATTTTGGCCAATAAAACATCGTTGGAAACCCAAGTTCGTTCTTTTTGCTTATCTTTGTCCTGTCCTTAGCCACATAGCTGCTTTCAAAAAATGTCAGCACGATATAGCAGTTCCCAGAAGCTAAGTTTCTTACTATCAACTCATCCGTATGACATTTCTTCACCTAAGGTTTGGGCTTAGATGCTGATAGGGGTGAGGTAGGGTGGGGTGGGTAGGGTGAAGGGATGGAGCTAGGCAAGTTGCTTTAGTTTGGAATGTAGTGTTAAATGGAAACACATCTGCAAATACTTCATTATTCATGTAACCACAGCTCTCTGTACAGTTATTGGTCCTAACTATATGTTTGCTTACATTACTGTATTCAGTGTACATTGTATTATCTTAGAGAGAAGTCACTGAGCCTATATGCAACTTGACTTTAGCTTAATAATGGAGGCATGAAAAAAGCAACGTTTAAATAAATGTTACTTGATGTTGACATTTACAGAGACAGTAAATGTTGATGATTGAATAATAATGTATTTTTATTTTATTTATTTATTTTTTAATGTTTATTTTTTGAGAGACAGAGAGACAGAGCAGGAACTGGGGAGGGGCAGAAAGGGAGGCACAGAATCTGAAGCAAGTTCCAGGCTCTGAGCTTTTCAGCACAGAGCCAGATGCAGGGCTCAAACTCACGGACCACGAGATCATGACCTGAGCTGAAGTTGGACGCTTAAGTGACTGAGCCACTCGGGTGCCCCAAATAATAATTTAAATAATACATAAATGATTTAAATCTTGGGCTATTAAATATGCCTTAGGGTTTTATAATGTCTCATTATTTTAAAATATTTTTAGATTCACTGCTTTATATAATTCTCTGAACCCTCTGCTATACCCATGCAGGAGGTAGGAGCCATTTTAAATGTCAAACGCGGGGTCAGGGCTCTGAGAAGTTCCCCTGGCTCATCCTCTTCTTCCACGTGCTTTGTGCATTTCATTTCATCAACCACAACCAGCCTAGAGTTGCACCATTGTTCTGAGAGCATTAACTCTGCAGCCACACACACACACACACACACACACACACACACACACACACACACACTGCACTTGCAAATCCATCTTTTGCTCTGACTCGTGGATTACTCTGCTCATGCATAAAATGTCACTTGAGTTTTTATGGATTCCAGGAGAAGTCTGGCCAGTTGGAATCTCTCCTCAATTCCCTTCAACTTGGCTGAGTTGTGCGAGGCAATGTTCTCTGACTGGTCCGCTGCACATGTGCTAATATTTCCCATCATGTGGTGCTCTCCTGGTCCCAAGTTCCCCATTGCCATTTTTCAAAAAATCCTATTTTTGATTACAGTTGATTTATCCCAAAGGGGTATAATGGTCATAATATAAAATGGAATATGTGTGTGTGTGAGTGTGTGTGTGTGTGTGTGTGTGTGTGTGTGTGTGTGTGTGGAGTAGGGGGGAAGCCAGTGAGAGCCAGTTTCTCTATTTCAGCCTAAGGTTGGGGAGATGCTGAAGAAAAGCTGCTTCGGTCTGGAATCAATTATCTGGTATGATAGATGACAAGCAAGGAGCTAAACAGATGGAAAGAGGGGTGAGTAAAGGGGACACCCCACCTGATCCTAATTACACACACCTACACTTGGAAATCTTTTTGCCAGACATCTTGAATAGCTCAAGACTAGGTGGAGCGGAGTTCCCAAAGACTCGGGGTATGAATGCAAACTTCAGTGATGAACAAAGGGGTCATGTGGAAAGGAAGGGGGGAGATCATTGCCTGACAAAAATACCTCGAGTGGAACATTTAAGGTCTTACATTTTATAATCATATGTATTCTACAGATCTTGGCACTCTCTATGGGCTTAATAAATACATTTTAGATATTACTTTAGAAAGAGAAGGCTGGAATGCTTTAAAACATAGTTTCCATCACTTAAAAAGGAAATTCAGGAGGCATGGTGTATTTAAGAATTATGAGAGAATTTAGCAAGATTCTATGGAACCAGCAGGGTCATTGATGGAGACCAGAGTTGACCTGTGGCCAAAGATCGACGGTCAGCCTCCGCAGCAGAAACAGGAGAAGAGGAAGGTAAAGTGGGGGAGAAGGTGGGCAATGTTTGTCGAGTAGCCGCCATGTACCAGGATCTTTTGCTTACAATTTCTCATGTGATTTTTGTGATTCTTTGAGGTAGGTTTTATTATTCTCCATTTATGGCTGAGGAATTGAAGTTTCCCAGAGGTTAAGTAGCTTACCTGACATTGCACAGTAAATGCTGTAACAGAGATCCAGCATCATTCCCACTAGGGCAAAGTAGTTTAATAAAGACAAGAGGCAAGACATGAGGAGTCTGAGAGTTTCCCGGATCCTGGCTCCCAAGCCCCTCCTCTCTCTCTCCCCTTTCCTTCCTCCTATCATATGTCATTTGCACCCCTGCTCTAGCACACCCTCCGTCTAACTGGTTGTACTGGATTGTTTATGTCAACATAGTCACTCTGGAACCAGCGTTTCCCAGAACCTCCTTAGCTGTTTGGTTCCAAGTTCAAGTTGACCAAAAGAAGGACTTACAGTGTATTGGGAGGTAGAAGGAAAGCAGCTGCTCTTACCCTCTGAAGGTCTTCACCTGCTTCAGTACAGCCATCAGAGCAATGCTGATGAGGCCAGAATGATCTGCAGGTCCTAGTCCTCTGGGTCTAGTTCATCTTCCTGACCGCTGACCCTACTGGCTAGTGGCCATCTCAGGCTTCCCACCAGACACTTAGGGGTGGAACTGCAGAGGTCACAGCTCCCTAGATAATTCCCAGAGACCGCTCCACAAGCTCCTCCTTGGCTCGCCTCCCACACACCCATTCCTGTTCTGACTTGCGTACACACACCGGGCTTCAGGCAGGCTGGTTAGTGACCTCTCCTCTGACCCTCTGGCTCCCTTACCACACCTTCATCTCCCTCAGCAGCTCCACAACTGTGAAGGTCAAAGTCCTTTAACCAATCCCTATCGTACAGCACTCATTATGGCTCTGCTTCCCCACTGAATCTTAACTGAAACTGTCACAGTGACCTACGCATTTATTCGTCTCTTCCAGTTCTCTGGAGGGAAGGAACCATTCAACTGTACAATGTCCTACACAATTCCTTGCATACAGTACATGTGCAATAAAGGTGTGCCATACTTTCAAGAATATTTAGCAAAGTATACCTGGCATATGATATCTTCTTAGTTTCCGGTGTACAGCATATTGAGTCGATATTTGTATACGTTAGGAAATGATTGTTACATCCTCATACACGGTTAGTAGAACATGGTTGGCTGTATTCCCTATGCTGTACATTACATTCTAATGACTCATTTCATAACTGCCTCTTAACCCCCTTCATGTATTTTACCTGCCCCTTCTTGCCCAAACCCTGCCCCACTCTGGTACCAACAGTTTGTTTTGTTGTTTAAGATTTCATGTGTAAGTGGGATCATACAGTATTTGTCTTTCTCTGTCTGACTTAGTTCACTTAGCATAAAGCCCTCAAGATCCATTCATCTTGTTGCAAATGGCAAGGTCTCATTCTTTCTTATGGCTGAGTGATATTGTGATATCTATCTATCTATCTATCTATCTATCTATCTATCTATCTATCTATCGTCTCTCTCTCTCTCTCACACATCTTCTTTATCCATTCATCCATCAATGGACCCTTGGGTTGCTCCCATTTCTTGACTATTGTAAATAATGCTGTAATGAACATAAGGGTGAATATATCTTTTTGAATTGTTGTTTCTGTTTTTCTTTTTTCAGATAAACACTCAAAAGTGGAAAAAAGTCCTCCTTAAAGAGCAAGTGAAAGCCCCTCCATTGAATTTTGGATATGAAGAAAGTCCTTCTCCTAAACTGGAAGAGTTTATCCTCCAGCTATGGCTTAATGACACCTGTGGAATTGTTGTTTCTAACACCATAAACTCTACATCCTGGGATTTCTCATGTCTTTTGAGTCTCGCGAGAATTTCTGAGAGTTATTGTATTCCTTGGAACATGTGGGGTAAGTGCATGATAAGCTACAAAAATGATGGCTTTTGGGGTTAGAACATGTTGGATGGGGGTCTGAGAACTGTGACTTGCGGGTAGCATGACCTTAGGCAGAAGTTTCTTTAAATTTCAGTTGAGGTTTATAAACACCTATTTTATAGTCTTGATGTGAGGCTCAAAAAAGTAAACATGTGAAGATTTTTGTTATAAACGTTACATACACCAGTTACTAATTTACCTATGTAGATGTCAGGTAAGTATGTAACACGTTTTGGAATTAGTGAATTGTATAACTAGTTAATTATCACTATATATTTGTATATAGCCAAAATACAGTTATTAATAATTACTAACTTGAAACTTTTCTGAGGGTTTTCACAAAATGGGCTTTACCACCACATACCATACAATTCCCTGCTGTCTGTCCCCACTGAGTTGACTTGACACTTATTTATTTCATTATAGAGTTCTTGCCCAGAATCATCATGAAGCTAATCAGCATATACTTTCTTCCTTTTGGAAATTGGAAATTTGGAAATTTAAAGTACTTATAGGTATGTGAGGGCTCAGGTCTGCCATTTTATTATATGTATTCTTTTTGTTCCTTTTGTTTTTGGTTCCTCTAATTTTTTTATGCCTTCCTGTGGGCTACTGAAAAGTATTTAGATTTGATTTACTTGTAATATTTTTGAACATGTAACTTTGTACACTTTTCTTGCTCTAAGTATTCACATGTATCTATACATATAAATACTATATATTCCATTTAGATTTCTTCTCCATTTTTAAAATAAAATTGTCTTAAGTCCTTTCTCTATATACATTGAACATATATCCCATGTTGTAATATAAAGAGTACAAAGATAAAATATGACTAAAGAAATTCATGAAGTGAAGATAACTTTTTATGTTTACCTTTTATTTTTACCCATTCTATTACCCTTCTATTTGTGATGGCTCCAGACTGCTTACGTTATTGTTAACTTCCTGATGGAGAGCTTCTGTGAGCCATTAAAATTTTTTTAATGTTTCTCTTTTATTTTTGAGAGAGAGAGAGCACAAGCAGTGGAGGGGCAGAGAGAAAGGGAGACACAGAATCTGAAGCAGGCTCCAGGCTCTGAGCTGCCAGCACAGGGCCCGATGTGGGGCTCAAACCCATGAGCCATGAAATTATGATCTGCACTGAAGTTGAACGCTTATGACCTGAGCTGAAGTTGGACGCTTAACCGACTGAGCCACCCAGGCGCCCCTTCTTTGAGCCATATTTTAAGGGTAGGTATGCTACCAACAAATTCCATTTTCCTTCATCAGAGAATGTGTTTCTTCCCCCTTCATTCCTGAAGGATAGTGTTGCCAGATACAAAAATCGGGACTGACAGCTCATTTCTTTCCACATCTGAGAGAAAGTTGTGCTGTATCATCTGGCCTCCATGTTTTCAGAGGAGAAATCCACTGTCATTTAAATTGGTGTTTCTTTATGCATATTGTGTCTTTTCTGTCTAGTTATTTTAAAGGTTTTTTTCTTTTTGGTTTCATTTTTAATATTTATTTATGTATTTATTTATTTATTTTGAGAGGGAGGGAGAAAGAGAGAGCATGTGTGCAGGGTGGGGGCAGGCAGAGAGAGAGGGAGAGCATTCCAAGCAGGCTCCACATTGTCAGCTCAAAGCCCAACTTGGGGTTCAATCCCGTGAACCACGAGATCATGACCTGAGCCGAAATCAAGAGTTGGATGCTAAACTGACTAAGACACCCAGGAGCCCCTCTTTCTCTTTGGTTTTAAGAAGTTGAATTGGGGTGCCTGGGTGGCTCAGTCAGTTAAGCGTCCGACTTCGGCTCAGGTCATGATCTCATAGTTCGTGGGTTCAAGCCCCACATCGGGGTCTGTGCTGAAAGCTCGGAGCCTGAAGCCTGCTTCGGATTTTGTGTCTTCCTCTCTCTGACTCTCCCTTGCTCACACTGTCTCTCTCTCTCTCTCTCAGAAAAAAAAGAAAAAACACTTTAAAAAAATAAAAAAAGAAGTTTAATTATGTTGTGTCATCATGTGAATTCGTCCTATTTGAGTTCATTTAGTGTCTTGATTCTGTATGTTTAAACCTTTTGGAAGTTTTGCAACATTTGGGGTCATGATTTTTTAAAATGCTATTTTAATCCCACAATCCTCCTCCTGGAAATCCAATGATACAGATATTTGATTTTTTGTGTGTGTGTTATTGTCCCATAAGTCCTTGAGGCTCTGTTCGTTTTTTTTAGTCTATTTTCTTGGGTCAGTTTGTCTCTCTTTTTCTCGGCTTTCTCTTTTTCTCTAATTGTGTCTTCTAATTCACCTATTCTCCTCTCTACCTTTTTAATCCGTGCATTGGATGCCTCCATTTTATAATGCACCTCATTTATAGCATTTTTAAATTCATCACAACTCTTTTTAAGCTCCATAGTCTTTGTAGCAATAGTTTCTCCGATGTCTTCCATCCCTTTTTCAAGCCCACCTATTAATTTTATGACTATTGTTCTAAATTCTTGTTCAGTTATGTTGCTTATATCTGTTTTGAGCAGTTCTTTAGCTGTCACTTCTTCCTGGAATTTCTTTAGAGGAGAGTTCTTCCATTTCATCATTTTGGCTAGCTTTCTGTCTCTTGTTAATTTTAAAAGCTTGTTATGCACTCTGCACCTGTGCGTACTGCTGTATTAAAGAAGGCTCTTTGACTGTCCAAGGCCTGTCCACTCAGGAAGTGTTCTTTTAATGATGTGTCTTGGTCTCTCTTGTTGAGACTTTGGTTATTTTATTTCCCTACTCATAGTGGTATTTGGGACTCTCTACCATGTGTACTTTGGCTTGTTTCTTGTAGTAGCCCTGGAAAAGAAAACAGACAGACAAACACACAGGGAACAAAGGCATGCAGACGCACAGACCAATCCAACAAATTAGCAAACCGAAAAGGAAAAAAAAAAAAAAAGGAAAAAACCAAAGACAAAGGACAGTCTAAAAGCATAAAACCAGAATTCCTAGCTACGAATAAAGAGCCAGGTGTATGCAGTGCTGATGGAAGAGCATATACAAAGAGAGAAATGACAGGTCAGGGAGGAAGTGAAATTGGACAATGACCAGGCAGAGACACTAAGAGGTTCAATTCAGAGAGAGAAAGAGGAGAATATGGTAGGAGGTGAGGAGAAAGAAACGAAGGTAATCTTACCCAAAGAAACTATCTAGTCTGATTGCTCCAGAGAGAGAAAGAAAGGTAGCGATGGAGATGTAGAATATACATCTAGAGAATGGATTAAATGTGACTGTTTAAGCAAACCAGTGACCAGAGTGTCCAGTCCAGCAGAGGGGACGGATACGAGTGAGACAAGGGAAAATATATCTGAATAGAAAGAATTGACCTAGAATTAATCACGGCAGTGCATCCATGTTGGTCTTGCCCCAGGCTAAGTTAAAAAAAAAAAAAAGCATCTCTAGCAGGGATTGACGTGGTTTGGTGTAGGCGGGTCTTAGCCTCCACTGCGATCCCTGGCTGCTCCCTGAGGCCCCGCCTTGGTGGTTGTGTGGAGAAAAGTGGCAGCGCCCCAGTCCCTTCTCGAACCAAGCATTGCAACTCACTCTTTTGGGTCCGATCTCCCTGTGCCGTGGGCGTAGCCAAGGTGGGCCGTGCTCTATGTCCCAAGCCCCCTCTTGTTTCCAGATCTTAGTCCACGTGCTTTATTGATACTGCACGAAATATAATCCTACAAGCCCGACTGCTTCCCTTCTGGGAATCCAGCTGGGAAAGCAGCGGGGCAGTTTCTCCTGGTGCCTCCTGGGACCAGGGCACCCAGGCCAAAGTCAAGGCCACAGCTAGAAATAGGATCCTTCTCCGTCCAGAGCTGAGGTTTTTCTCTTCTCCTGGGACAGTTCTATGAGCAGTTTCAGCCACTCTTTCTCTTCCCCTCGAATCACCGGGGCTCCCTGCAAAGGGGGTTCCCTCCCCTCTCTCCGTGTCTCCGGGTCAAGGCCTGTTTTTATCTTCCCCAGTTCACACTCACGCACCTATGAGGTTGTCTTCTTAGTGGACTCTGTGTCTTTTCCTGCCAGACTCCTGCGGTTCAGTGTTCTATGGCTTCAGGCCTTCTCTGTTTGAGAGATGGGGGCGAGTGAAATGTACAGAGCTCCCTACTTCTCCGCCATCTTGAGGCTTCCTGAACTTTTTTTTTTTATGTCCATTTATTTTTGAGAGAGAGAGAGGGAGAGAGAGAGAGAGAGAGGGAGAGAGAGAGAGAGAGAGAGCACGCTTGAGCAGGGTAGGGACAGAGAGAGAGGGAGACACAGAATTTGAAGCAGGCTCCAGGCTCTGAGTTGTCAGGACATAGCTCGATGTGGGGCTCGAACTCACAAATTGTGAAATCGTGACCTTAGCTGAAGCTGGTTGCTTAACTGACTGAGACACCCAGGTGCCCTGTAACAAGTGACAATATGTAAGATTGGATCCATTTTAAAATATGCAGGTTATACTTTTATGTCCTCATGTTTGTGTGGATTTTAAGATTATTTTTACAGTGAACATATACTGATTTTATAATCCAAAAACAAAGGTTAGGTCTTATCACTTAACTGGTCTCTGAAAAAAATTACACCGACTGAAAAATGAATCATAATCATAGGGGATCAGGTTCCAATTTTGACAAGAGCAAGCTGGGGATAGATAATATGTTGTGATTTTTAAATCCTTAAGGAACTGTCAAAGTAAAGAGGAATTACCCTTGTAATATGCTTCTCCCAAAGGCAAAATTCAGAATGAGGGCAAAAATCACAGAGTTAATTAATTAATTAACTTATTTTATATTACAACTTTTAAAAATGTTTAATTATTTTTGAGAAAGAGACAAAGCTTGAGCAGGGGTGGGGCAGAGAGAGAGATAGAGACACGGAATCCAAAGCAGGCTCCAGGCTCTGAGCTGTCTGCACAGAGCTCTACGTGGGGCTTGAACTCACAAACTGTGAGATCATTACTTGAGCCAAAGTCAGATGTTTAACCGACTGAGCCACCCAGGCGCCCCAATTTTATTTTATTTTAAAGAGAGGGCATGAGCAATGCAGAGGGGCAGAGGGGTAGAGAGACAATCTTAAGCAGGCTCCATGCTGGGCACCACCTTGGGATCATGACCAGAGCTGAAATCAAGAGTCATTAAGCTCAGAACTGACTGAGCCATTCAGGTGCCCCTTTGCTTAATTTTATAGAGAACTTTTGTGAAACAAATTCTGTTCAACAGCAGTTTGATCACTTGTCTAGTGCGTTGTGGAGAGAGGGCCCTGTGATGGGAAGGCCCTCCAAGGAGACTGTATGTCTTTTCTGCCCAGAGCATCCCTGACATGTTAATTATCTAGCGTAACAGGTGAGAAACTTAGTGCCTTCCTGAAACTTGGCTGTTGATTGGAAAACACATTTGTGTTCTTTGGGGAAAGTTCAAGTCTAAGAGAGTGAACATTTAATACTATGGCCTCCTTCTTTATCTTTCCTTTGAAAGGACTACTCACTTCTTTGATTTTCTCCCGGAGCCGATTGTACAGATCTGATCCATATTTTGGGGGTTAAGAATGGTAGAAAAACCTTCTCCCTCCCCCCCCACCTTCTCCCTGTTGTGAAAGAAGAAAAACATCCTTCCAGCAACATCTTGCTCCTGTCTTGTCTAAATCTTTGTCTTTTTGGCAACTAAATGAAGAAGAGTCTGAATATTCTCCTTTGTGTTTTATATTTTTTAAGTATTTATTTATTTTGGGGAGAGTGCAAGCAGAGGAGGGGCACAGAGAGGGGGACAGAGGATCCGAAGCAGGCTCAGCAGTAACACTCTGACGGATGTGGGGCTCGAACTCACAAATCGCGAGATCATGACCTGAGCCAAAGTCGGACGCACAACTGACTGAGCCACCCAGACGCCCCTGTGTTTAGTAGTTTTAAGTAACTTAAGGAGCTATCTTAAATTCCAGAGGTGTGGAAGTGAGGTAGGGTAATGGGACTGGAAACAGCCTTTTACAAGAGCACAGGAGCCCTGGGTCCAAATGTTTGTGCTGTGGCCCCTTTACTATATGCCATTGAGTTTCCTACCCAAGTCTCTTCTCAGCCATGCCCCTGGGAGGTAATCCAGCATGGAAGGCATTCAGGAAGTATTTGCAGAAAGAGCAAATAAGCGTGCGAATCTGTAAAACACTGTGGTGGATCTGTGCTTGCAGTTTTCAAATCCTCTGCGGTGAACCTGGGGGTCTGGCAGATGGTCTCAAAGATCCTTTGCAAGGAGAGCAAAGAAGCTGCAGAGAGAACTTTGGATGCAGTGTCTTGCACAAACCCACATGCAGACAGAACCGTGCAGCAGAAGATCAGCTTTGGAGAATCATGGGGGATACAGAATCAACTTCTTGGGCTCATTCCACACAGAGCTTTAACAATTCAGCCTGTTGAGCTCTCCATTTTGCATCTGGGCAATTTAGAGCATCTCCCTTAAGAGCTAGACAGAGCCAAGGCCACATTTCAAGCCCTGGTGCAAGGCATGAATGGAGCTTTGACTGTATAGACTTCGCCTGCATCAAATGCAAACGTTGAGTTTGCACCTTAAAATCTCTTCGCTCTCTTGGTGAGCTTAAAGCCTGCTCTTTCTGTCTGCTGGGAGTGATGAGGACTAGAGACGCCATGGGGGCTGTGGATGAGGAGGTCTAAGGAGAAATGTAGAAGGTCTCTGAGCACTTTCCCAAGGCTGTTGGCCCTTCCTCTTTGCTTCAGTCCTCACGGGATCTGGTCTCCATCCCTTGTTTTGTTTCCCCAAACTTTAGCCTCTTTGTTTTCCTGAAGGCTTTTAATGCATTTTATTGACATAGAATAAGCTTGATACATTTCCACAAAGTGAACTCACCCATGGCATCCACACCCAGACCAAGAGAAAGCATTTATGAGGACGAGTGTGGCACTCCCCGGGGCTCCTCCCCTCCAGACAGCTTCCCGGCTACATGCTGGACTGACTTCTAACACAAAAGATTAATTTTTCCTCTTTCGGAACTTGATATAATTAGAATCGTATAGTATGAACTGTTTTGTATTCCACTTCTTTTGCTCATTTTGTTTGTGAGATTCTTATGTGTCGTGTGTGTGGTTGTTGGGGTGTGCATAGCACTTCTCATTGCCTTATGGAATGCGATTGCTTAGGTATGTCAAGATTTATCTAACATTCTGCTGTTCATGCCCATTTGGGTTGCTTCAGTCTGGGGCTATCATATATAAAGTAGCTGTGAATATTTTTGGATGCATTTCACTGCATGGCTGAGTATATACCTAGGAGTGGAATTTCTGTGATCTGGAGTATTTAGCTTGGGTAAATCCTATTAAAGAGTTTCCAAAGTGAACTGATTTGATCTCTATTCTCATCAGCAGTGTATGAAAATTCTGCTGGCCTCCTATCATTGTTAACACTTGGTAGAGTCTGTATTTCATTGTAGCCGTTTGGGTGTTTATGAAATACTATTGCCTTGTGGTCTTTCTTTCTTTCTTTCTTTCTTTTTTTTGTAGTTTATTTATTTATTTTGAGAGAGGGAGAGAGAGCATGTGAGAATGGAGCCGAGAGAGAGAGAGGGAGAATCCCAAGTTCCACGCTGTCAGCACAGAACCTGATGCAGGGTTCTGATGCAGGGCTCGATCTCACGAACTGTGAGATCACGACCCGTGCCAAAATCAAGAGTCGGATGCTTAACCAGCTGAGCCACCCAGGAGCTCCTGTCTTGTGGTTTTAATGGTGTTTCCCTGACAATTAATAAACATGAGTCCATTTTATATATTTTCTGGCCACTTGGATATTCGCTTTTGTGAATTATCTGTTAAGTTTAATTGCATTCCCCTTTTTTCTTTTATGAGGTTGTATGTCATAAAAAAATCAACTGTTCTATTTTAACTCTTTTTATTTTAATTTTTTTGGCTAGAAGTTGTATATACGTGTGCATTTCAATATATGCAAATAGATGCATTTCAGTAGTCCCTCTGTGTCTGTGGTTTGCCCTTCCACTCTCATGATAGCTCATAATAAACATAAATCCTTAGTCCAGTGTATCATTTTTTCTACGATTACATTTTTTCTTGATATCCTATTTAGGAATGTTTTCTTACCATACAGTCATAGATGTATTTTCCTATGCCTTCCTCTTAAAGTTCTGTTATATTTCACATTTAGGTCTGCCATATTTCTAGAGTTGATGTTGTTTCTAGTGTTAGGTGGGATTCCAGATTCACTTTGTCCCATTGGGCTATCAATTCATGCACTTGTCGAGAAAAGATGACCACCCTATTCTCACAGCATTGCAGGGTCTCCTTTATACTAAGTCAAGAGACCATTTAGACTTATGCTGCTTTAAGACAAGTCTATTCTCTTCCATTATTTCGATTTGTCTTCCTCTAGTTGTTTTGAAGAAATGAAATATTGCAGACACACTTAAAATCTCACATTTCCATATTGGGCCTATTTTTTTACTCTTTATTTCCAGAGGTATCCATGACCCTGAACTTCCTTCAAATAGGTGTTGATATTTTTACCACTCATGTGTATCTTCATAAAGGCATATCATATTGTTTTATAAGCTTTTAAATTTTCATAAGTGGTATCATGTGGGTCATATTATTTTGCAACTCGCAAGTTCATCTCAATGTAATGTTTTGAGATATATCCATGTTGATAGATGATACTCTCATTCCTTTAAACGTTAACTTTTATATATACTGTCATGAACAAACATAGCATTCGTTTATTGTGTTTTTTTTCTAATGGCTAATTGCTGTAGTTTAATTTTTTTGTTATTACAAGTGGTGCTGGACTGAAAATTCTCTTTATGCATCTCCTCATATTTACACGAGCTTTTTATCTGGGGTAGATAACCGGAAATGGAAATGCTGAATTGAAAAGTATCAGTACCTTCAACGTTCGTAGATACTTCCAAGTGCTCTCTGAGTAGATGTGTCAAATTATGTTCCACCAGCCTGTCTAGAGGCCCCATCCACTCGCTAAGCCTGAATAGACAGTGGGACTTCCCACCGTCACATCCTTGCCAATACTTGTTTTTGTCAGATGATTTCATTTTTCTGCTCTGATATGTGTGAAATGAGGTGCTATTACTGTTTCGAATTGCATTTCCTCTGGAAGAGTAAGATGAAGCAAGTTTTTATATATTTACTGATGATTTGGGTTTTCTCCTGTTAAGATTATTGTCTCATCAATTTGTAGGTGTTAAAGAACAAAGACTCGTGCTTAGTTATACATTTACCACATGTTCAGAAGCACTTGTGTCTGAAGCTCTAGTGAGGGTGACAGAAGAGCTTCCTTCCAACACGATTATGACCATCGTAGTAGTTGTTTTATCTACAGAGGCGTTTTTTTAGTTGAATTACTACATTTCCTTATTTCAAAGATTTATAGTTATTTCTATATGATCTTCTTAAAATTTGTCCTTATTTAGTGATTTACTTTTTGATGGATATTACCCTTTCACTTGTGTCTATGAGCATACGGAAATTACTTATTTTAAACTCTTTGACAGATGGTTTACAACAGAGTGTCACTTTGAATTTGTTCATGTTCATTAGTTGAGTCTGTTAGACATGTTATCCTGTGTAGCTCATGTATTTTGTAATTCTGATGTGTCAACTCATTCTGAGTAGCAGAGATACTGTGCTGTGTGTGTGTGTGTGTGTGTGTGTGTTTTCGCTCCCCTTCCTCCCCACCCTGTCCCCCATCCTTCTATCATAGAAAAGTAGGGCAGGAGAGTAAGAAGGGAGTTTCTTTTTTATGGGGGGGGGGGGTTGGCAGAGAGAGAAGGAGAGAGAGAATCCCAAGCAGGCTCCGTGCTGTTAGTGCAGAATCCGATATAAGGCTCGAGCCCACAACCAGATTGTGACCTGGGCTGAAATCAAGAGTTGGATGCTAAGTGACTGAGCCATCCTGGTGCCCAGGTAAGAATGATATTTCAGTAAAGAAGACAGAAACAAAGAGCCTCTTGTGATTAGGAAGAGACACTAATATTACAGAACTTAGCAGTAAAAAGAAACCTCTTTATCATTTAATATTATTGAAGCCAGGCTGGGGTAGGTATAAACATGTGTAGTATCGGGGGAGTTTAGAATCTACCCTGATTTTTTTTGGTGAACGTTTAGTGTTCTCAACAAGGAAAGATTATGAAAATAAGGTGATGTCGTGTTTTAAAGAATGTACAAATACATGACATTGCTCAATTCAACTCCCCAACTACCTGCTTATACTATCCTTCTCCCCTGGGGGAAGGAATAGGCAATCGGTATTTTGCCATTTACTCACAAATGCTTGTCATTTACTCACTTTTTACCTTGGACAATGGCTTCAAACCTACAGCAGGGATTTTTAATAAGAGCAGAAACACCAAACACCATATGAGGATTATAGAAGGTGACATGTGTAGAGAGATTTGAGAGGTATTTGACACCCAGGTGTACAAGAAATGTCACCTTTCTTACCAATGACCACCTTATTGAGCAATTGGGTCAATTTCCCTAGGTCCTCTCATCTGTAAACATGGGAGTAATATCTAAATGACGTTCCAGGGTTCAATGAAACAGCCAAGTCTATGGAAATGCTTTGTAAACTGGAAAATGATTCAAATATAAGAGAAATTTTCCCCAATCTAAATTATCATGACTGTCACTCTGTACTCTTCCCTTGCTTTTCATAGTATTTATCACTTCCAAATTTGATTTATGTATGTATTTTTTATTGTCTTTTTCTAAGAGGGCAAGAGCTTTATTTATTACTGTATCCCAAAAACCTCTTGATACACAGTGTGTACAAAAAAAAATTCACAGAATGAATGAATAGCATATGGCAATGTTGCTCTTATTGCTGTTGTAAAATTAAATTATTTCCGTTCATACTCTTATAGTGACAACCTCAACTCTTCCTTCTACTCAGAACCTTACGATCTATGATCTCCTTCTGCTTGGGTTCGATTCATTAATTTCTATATTCATCCAATAGACATTAAGTGAATGTGTTCAGTGAACAAGATTCTCCTAAGGTCTTTGTTTCTGTGAGGTCAACACTCGTGGGATGCTTTCTTAATGTCAAATAATCACAAAGACACGGAAACCCATGGAAACCCAGGCTGCTTATCTCATCATGACCCACTATCTACCCGCACATGAACTTGACCAGGGAATTAAATATGGCAACTTTAACACTTACCTGAACAAGAAAAGCACTGTGATCTGTTGTTTGGAATAGACATATTTGCTCTTTCGTTTGTTCCCAGTTCTGTAGTTATCTGTTTGGAGCCATTTCCAATTCAAGGCTTTGATGATTTGCAGTGTCTTCTGCTGACTCGGGAACTTTTGTGAGAATTACCTCAAATGTTATCCAGCATTGTAACCTACAGCCTTTTTAATCACCCTTATAATTCTTATATTGACTATTACTTAATGCAAACTTTATTTTCTATCTGGAAGAAAATGAAGCTTCATAAATATTGAACCTCTTGGGAAAATTGTCTCTGCTAAATAAAATAACATTGCATGTCAATAAACTGACTGTGGAATTTGTATTTACTACTCTTGGAGAGAAAAATGATTAAATTAAAAAAAACATAAAAATTGCCTTTAAAGTCAGGACTATTCACTGTTCTCCAAACATAACAGGGCATTTTCTACTTCGATGATATTACCTTGCTTTATTATTTGTGCAAGCAATTCCCTTACCTCAAAATGCTCTTTTCCTTTATCTTACTATAGACAGTCTACTGGTCTTTCATAGTTGAACAGCAATGTAATGTCCTCCATCAAATTTTCTTCGGTGCTTCAAATGAAATTATTCCCTCATTCCATTAGGATTAAATAGTTCTTCCGATAATTAAAAAAATTTTTTCATTGAAGAATCTTTTCAGGCAAAAATATATAGGAAATCCATCTTGGCTAAACACATTGTAAGTTTCAGCTATAGCAGGATGCATCTCCAAGTCACCCACAATGGCCATGTTCAGAAGACCACTACTTGAACGTTGATAATGGATGGTTCAGCATCCGTAGCTGGGGGACCTTTGACATCTCCTCTCTCTAGGCTCTGTATACCCACATTGACTCAGTTTCCTCAGCTTTATAAAAAAAAAAAGAAACCTATAAGAACCACCTCTCAAAGCTGTTGGGAGTATTTGATGGGACAAAATGCAAACGAAAGACAAGCTGTGAACAGAGAAATGCTATCCAGTGTGTTCTGGTGAGTTCATGCTCTTCTCCCAACCTCTGCTTCATTTCTGTTTAATCATGCATTTTTAGAATAGTCAAGCCTCACCTTTGCTTCCTGGTTCATGTGAGAAAAAACGTTTTAGATTTCAGGGGATGTTTTAGGAAATGCGATGTGATCACGTGAGCTGGGACGGTTCAGGGACAGAGAGGCAGCTGGGTGCTGCCGCCGCTGCATCTGGAGGCTGGGAGGAGGCCTGCGGGGATGGGGGGCGATGGGGGGGATGGGGGTGCTGTACCATGATGGCTGCATCCCTGACAGGTGGAGCTGGCCACAGGCTCTTGTGTAGTGATGGACACGGATTGGTGCCCCAGGGTGGCTAAGGCTCAGCTGTGACGAGAGCCCACCCACCTGGCTTTTTTTTTTTAATGTTTTATTTATTTCTGAGAGAGAGAGAGAGAGAGAGAGAGAGAGAGAGAGAGAGAGAGAGACAGCATGAGCAAGGGAGGGACAGAGAGAGAGAGGGAGATACAGAATCTGAAACAGGCTCCAGGCTCTGAGCCAGCCATCAGCATGGAACCCGACGTGGGGCTTGAACCCACGAACCCCGAGATCGTGACCTGAGCTGAAGTCTGTCGCTTAACTGACTGAGCCACCCAGGCACCCCGCACCTGGCTTTTAAAGAAACCTTTCTCACCCTGACTTGGAGGGACTCTGTACCCAGGACCAAAGCTGCCTCTGAACCTATAATTCCTGGGGGTTATTTTCCTCTCTGGGAGGAAACACAGAACTCCAAGTTTAATCATCTCTTTGGCAGGTAGTGCACAACCTTCCTCGTTAATTAATCTTTAATGTCATTAACTGGCTGTCTGTGTAGTGACAACAGAAGGAATAAACACTGTTTGGAAATCAATCGAATTCTCATCTGAACCAGCATTTAGTTTGCAGGGTGAATAGAAAACAGTTACAAGCCTTTCACTGGCTGGACTTCCGGTGCTGGCTGATAAGATTATTGAAGAAAAAAAAATCAGACAAGGATCTCTGTCACAGATGTGCTAATTGAAGGCTTTCTTTGCCACCAGCGCCTCCTTTTGAAATTGGCTCATTGATTTTTGCCTACGTGGTCTGTTTAAATCAAAATCTCCATCCCTCGCTGACTTACTGAGGAGCCATTTGGCTGGGGTCACCTGCTGTCCCACGGTAGGGACTCGGTATGGTACAGAATAGTAGTCCCCAAAGTGGGAGCCCTGGGCCCTCAGGGGAGGCATCACCTGAAGCCTGCTAGAAATGCTCCACCCCAAGCTGGGGAATCAGAAGCTCAGGGGGTAGGGCCACAATGTGGGTGTTAAGGAACTTTCCAGAGAATTCACATATGGACCGATGCTAGAACCTACTGGTATAAACTACTGGCATAAAGCAAGGCTGTGTCCATCTTTGAGCAGGAAGGCATTGTTCACTTTATCACTCGGGGGATCTACTTGATGCGGGCAAATGTAAGAGGTGACTTGTTTTAATGGGGTGACTCTACTTGTCTCACTGATAAAATGTTTTGAGAAGTAAATTGCTTTTTCTTGGCCTCAAATGCCCCTGTAACATTTGGCCTTGAGCAGCTTCCGACTGCTGGTAGTGGAAATGGCCCTTACAATTTCTTCAATCTCTGATGTCATTCCTAGTTTACTGAGGCAGATAATTAGGGCCAGGGAGATGGCCTCAAAAGAAAGAGGAAGCAGAGGGTAAGCTGCTCCACATGAAGGAGAAAATTCTCCCAGATTGAAAATGACACTCTGCTGAGGAAAGGAGAGGGGGGGTGAGTGTTGACCTTGGAAACTTGTAATACATCCGCAGTTATGTGGGGGGTCACAAAGATGCTGAGAATGGCATCTTGCTGCCTTGAGGTGGAGAATTGAAAGGAACAGAGCTTTTGCCCCTGGCTGGGAGGAAGGAACACCTCTCTCCAGGGTGACCAGATCATCTTGGTGAAATCCTTCTAGAAAGGAACATGCAGAAAGTCCAGCAGAACCAACTCTTCCATCAGGGGAAGAAACCAAGACTCAGGAGTCGACACACCACTGCTCTGTCTTCCCTCAAATCCTTCTCTAGGCTTGCTGAGCTGTGTTAACATTTGTATATTTGCAAACATCCAAAGTGAATGTCTCATTTGCAGTTGGAGAGCAGCAATCCTTAACCCGTAGGACTATTTCAGGCTCTCAAAAGGTGGGGACAAGAGCCTCACAGTTCTCTTTATTAGAGATTGATAATGGAGGACATTGGACGTAAAAATTAGTTCCAGTATTTACCTATTCCTTGTGATTTATTAGAAAGCCAAGGACTGTCCGGGTGGAGTGTGGGGGATTAGATGACAGATTGTTGAACAGGATAAATTAGTAGCAAATGAGAACAGGTCATCTTGAATAGCCTTCTTGTGTACTGCTAAATTTAGCATTGTTAAATGTTTCTTTCTCCCTTTCCTTTTCTTCCTCTCTTCTCCTTCTTCTCCCCTCTTCTTTCTTCTTTAATTGGAAAAACTTTGCATGGATACAAATAGATAAAGATGAAGCATCTATACAAGCACCATTACAGGAAAATAGATGGCTCTTGCCTTATATTAGAATAGCTTACAAGTATTTCTTCATAGATCAGGGAAGCCCACTTAAAGGTAGGAATCTTGTGGTAGTATCTTCCTTAAATATGGGGAAAATAAAATTTATTTTATGATAGCCCATATGCATTACATGTGGTTCTTGCTTAGAGAGTACCATGTTAATGGAAATGTGTAAATATCAGAAAGGTGTTTTTGCTCTACGTGATCCTATGGCTGTTGATGGCACTCTGAACTGGAGTGATTCCTATAATAACTAGTTGCTGGGTGAAGTCTATACTTGAGATGGGGCATTTGTTGAATGAGCAAGTACTCAATGGTGGAAAGCAATTCCTGGAGAATTCACACCGCAGCTGACGTGAGGAAATAGACCTTGGCAGCTGGGGGAACATGTCACTCATTGTTCCCTATGGTATCGTGGCAGCATCAGCTACAGTTCACTTCCACTGCTTGCATGCACTTGCTCTATGTAAGGTCAGCCTACCTGGGAGCGGCTTTTCTAGGATTGATCTCTTGTGGTGAGACGTACAAGGGTAAGGTTAATGGGACAAATTACAGCGCCCACTGCTGGACATTGTGCATGGGGCCACAACAATTGGTACTCATCTTCTTCCTGCCTGGCCCATAGTGATTCCCCTCATTCTCTTCTAGTCCCTCTTCTGTCATGGCTTATCTGTTGGGGTGACCCAGACACTCGTCCCCGAGAGCTCTGAGCCATGATCCCTATGTTCTTCTCAAGCCGTAAATGCTTCTCTTGCACATTTAGTGTTACTGTTGGGCAGGGGATTATATAAACTCTCCAGTAGATCAGCTCAGTTTCCAGCATTCTTCTGCCCACCTTCCTTATGGAACAATAGATCCAACAGCATCCTGAAGATCACGGTCAACTATTCCTTCAGCATAATGAACTTCCCCTGCAATCTGGTCACTCAGCACAATACACTTGAAGTGACAGGGCAGCAGCCAGGGCTTATAATTTCATGAGACCCTTGGAGCATCTCCTGGTCAAAGCATCCTCCCTCTGGGATTCAGAGTCTCTAAACTCAAGAGCCTGCATTTGCATGGATGAAAGTGAAAAAATCCTCAAGTGGCTGACTGGGCGTGAAAGGAAATGAAGGGACTCCTCTTTTATTCCTTAGCTCTCAGACCTCTGTACTCTGCCTATTAGAGAGCAGAACCACATAATGGATTTAGGGTGTATACTAGATCTTGGAGGGTGGTGTCCGTATCTGAGTATATCATATCCAAGCCAGTCCTCATCTGTGTCTTCAGAAGGCTGCCCCATGACTCCATGATGCCTGCAATTTCTAGGTTGTATAGTAAAGATGGAGGGATCATATGATTTTGCATCAAATGCCTCACCTCCTTAGTTGTCGAGCAGGACCATTGGTCTAATGAAATGCTGAGGAGGATCCTGGATCAGTAGATCAAACATTTTTTTAAATTAGTTACCATCTTCTTTTTATATTTGTATTTTAAGTGTTTATTTGTTTATTTTGAGAGAGAAAGAGAGCACGAGTTGGGGGAGGCGCAGAGAGCAAGGTGAGAGAATCCCAAGCAGGCTCCAAGCTGTCAGAGCAGAGCCCAACATGGGGCTCGATCTCGTGAACTGTGAGATCACGACATGAGCCAAAATCGGACGCTTAACCAACTGAGCCACCCAGGCGCCCCAGATCAACCATTTTTTAAGCCATTATGTATTGGTGCTCCTAGACCCTGCAGTCCCAAGGGCAAACCTCTACTCAGAATATATGTCAATCTCAGTTACGTAAATGAAAGGGATTTTGACCCTCTTAGGAGCTCTGCTATAATTATAGTTAGTTCTTGAGCCCAACCCTCAGCTTTTTCTGCTGCCTCGCTGGAGCAGATGAGCATTTTTTAAAATACGCTGCCAAGAAAGCCTTCTGTCTTCCATTCGTCGTCTTAAATGAGTAACCACCATCAGGCTTTCCTTGTCTTTCCCTGGCTCATCAAAAGCCCCAGCAACAATCATCAGATTTCACTCTGTCTGTAATCGCGATTTCTCCTGGGATCCTCAAACACCTGTGATAGTGTGCCTGCCTCACATTTCCCATGCTCCCCAGGACATTTGCTTCTGCCTGCATTCCATCCCAGTTCGCCCACAGCAAAGGTTTTTAACATTTACCTCGTTACAACATAACGAGAGGCTAGTAGTTCCAACCCAACCACCTGTGATATTATCCCCACTGCCAGCCAGCAGGCGAGGTATATAACTCCAAAAATCTCATTTTAGTTTTTGCTTCCTAGGACCAATCCTGACACCAATCCATATATTGGCTTCCCTGGGAAAGTCTTCTTGGAGACCCTGAAATGGACATTTGGGTGCCGTTGGCTTATTGGATACTTTTCTAAGGAATATTACCTGTGAGGGGATGAAGGACGTAGAATTGGGCAGGAAGAGAGACTGAATGGCACAGTAGATACAACAGGTAATTTTCTAGAAGGCGAATCCAGTGTTACCAAAAGAAAAGGGGATTATTACTAGGCAGCCCAAAGCTACAAATGTCTGATAAAAATCTTCCCTAGGAATTCTCTTCTTTTCATCCTCTTGAGAAGCATGTTTTATACAGATTATAAGTTAGATATATTACCATCAGCTCTTCTGTATAACTTGTAAGCCTATAGAATGTCCATGTTTAGCAACTCTAGATGTGTGTGTGTGTGTGTGTGTGTGTGTGTGTAGGGGGGGATGTGAGTATGTGTGCCTATGTGCATTTCCTCCTATTTACATAAACATCAAACCACCTTTTGGATTTCAAACCAAGTGGAAGTGAACCACTTTGGATTGGAGTTTTTCTGTTTACTTGTGTTTGCTTGTGGGGGAAGCCTCTCTAAGTTAATTATGCTTGCTTTTCCAAGAGAATAATATGCGCTCAGTCTGGGCTAATTAGGCAGTCTAATTAACCTTTAAAAAAAGCAAAACATAGCTTTACAGTGGCTATATCCCCTTCATTAGCTTAGTTTGGCTCGTCTAGACTGACATAGTTAATATTGCTGATTTGCATATCTTTCCCCCTGGTATTTAGCGCCATAACTTGTAATGAAAACACATTTTAGAGCACACTAGAGATTGAGTTAATGGAATTGGCTATATCACAAGTAAAGATTCTTCCAATGGCTATGGCTTGGTCTTCATATTTACTGCAAGGCACTTAAAGGTACAATTTAAAGTGGGGAAAGCTTTTTGAGTAATCGTTTTTTTTTTTTTTTTTAATAATTAGTTTCGGAATAATTTGGAAACTCTCTTACAGCACTTTAATAATGTAAAGTAAGCTATTTCTGGAAATGTTAATGGAGAGTAAGCTCCTTGGAAATGGCAGAGTTAAAAGATCTGTAAGAATGGCTATTCATTATGGCCCAAAGCCCTCTTTCTGTTATTAGGCAACAGAGTTATAAAGCAAGATAATGCAGCCTTCAGAATTCACAATGCCTTTCCCATTAGACACAGAGATAATCTCAACCAGTGTGGAATTCAGCTCTGTTACAAATGAAGGACCCTTTACTTATATTTCTGCTGTCACTCCATGCAATTTCATTTTAGTTAGTGAAGAGGTAGGCAATAAATACTTAGGATTAAATTCGCAAATATACCCTATTCAAGCATCCCAGTATTAAAACACTACAATTACTGTCCTTTCAGGACCTGTTTTTTCTTCTGCTATATCAAAGAAAAGCACACATTGCACAATATCAGTGCAGAAATACCCGTGAACTCTTGGATGAGTGAGTACCTGCCCCCTTCGGACAAGACGGAAGTGTTCTCAACCTCACCCCTTGGCTTTTCCCATTTCCCACCCTCTCTAGTTCCATAGGATTGATCCATGGATCAATCTCTCCTTGAATGGAGTTCAGAAGACAACATTCAGGATGCATCTTACATGTGCCCAATAGGTCCTGTCTTTTGTTTCCATCTCCTGGGCAACCCAGCTTTGTGATGTGACATCGGTTCCCAGAAATCCTATGGATTCACCAGCTGCGGGCTCCCTCGGCCTTTTGTTTTTGCCTAGAAGCAGCAGCATATCCTGCTTGTCATCTCTGGTGCTTCTGACCTTGGTCTCTCCGCATCTTGGCTTTGACATATCATTGGAATCACAGGTAGTACCTAACAGGGCTATTTTTATACAGCGCTTCCTGCCTAAGTGGGCCTCCTTGGTTGTTTCAAAGAAATGCTCCAAGTGTTTTGCTAAAAGCTTAATTAACATTGTGCAGGGAAAATACATTATGGTTTAATAGAGAGTCTGTAACAAACTCAAGACTTTCTTTCAGCTGTGAAGGCAGAAAAGAGAAAGGGACTGACAGCAGCTTTCAGATTATTCTGCTTTTCTACATCTCCAACTATTCAACAACAAAAGAACTGTAAATCCTTCTGCCCACACTCCTATCTGATATTTGTCTTCTCAATTGGGTAAGCCTTTTTCAACAAGAGGGCTCCTTTGCAATCAACTAATATTTGTTCCTCCTTCGTCTACTTGGAGGCATAAATGCCGTAGCGTAAACTAATTAGAGATTTGTTACTAGAGATTTGTTAGAGATTTGAGAAAATTTTAATAAGTTTGCCAACAAAGGCGTTGCCTAGGCTCACTGCAGACATGTCAATAGCTATACCTGTGTGAAATTAAGTTGGTTGACCCAATTCCCGCCTGCCTACCTATTTTTATCTTTAGACAACATTCCTCATCATACAACCCATTAATAACTGCTCTCAAGGGCTTACTGTAACGTACAAGACCATGGCAGTGTCCCTTTGATAGCTCTTCAAATGCTCTGTGATCCGGGATCAGAAAGTCAGATTTAATAGCCTGCAAGGTTTATCCGGAGCAAGTGAAATCTGAGTGAAAAAAAAAAAACTTGTAACCTTGTGGAGAATGGATGTGTTACTGACGGACTCAGATTTTGCTGGAAAAAGAGGCTTTACAGTACCACACTGGGAGCCGTTCCAGCATCTGCTACGGAAACACCTATCAATGAGCAGTATGTATTCGAAGGAAGAGTGATTCTGGATAGAAATAAAAGGTGAAAACATCAGTCCCTCAATCACCATCAGGAATCAGTTAATTGGAGAGCCCTTTCTAAACTATTTTTTCTGTTGTTTAAAAACAAGTAGGTATTACCTTGGTGGTATTTGAATAGAGAAGAAAGGATTGGGGGGGGGGAGGCAGAAATACCTTAATGTCTCAGTTGTTGATGTTATGGATGCATACCTAAATATCGAACATGTCAGCACACATATATTTATATTTATACTGCCTTCCAGGTGTTGAAGATCCTATAGGTGAGGCAGGTCTCAACTTTGAAGGAGTTTAGATTCTACTGAGACAGAAAATAAAGAACTGAACATAATAAATATGTAAGATAACTGATGCTAATTAAGTGATTGTTAACTAAAGAAACAGAAATGCTATTCAACAGTAAGACCTTGGCATGGTAAAGAGTAACTGAGGCCGGGGTGGGGAAACACATCCCTTGCAGCAACAATAGTAGCCACATTGTATACAGCATACAGAGATGCTCTGGAGGGGTCCTTTGTTCATTTCATGTGCATTACGGGAGCACTGAACATAACATGATAACAAATAAGGAAAAGTTTTGTATTGCTGCAGAGACTTTAACGAGAGTCAGGAACCTTCCTTTAACAAATGTTTCCACTCTTTTGTCAGGCAGGATTGAAAATAGTAAGAAATTCCATTAACAAGCGGCCCATACTATAGGTTTTGCAGATCCAAGGGGCCTCTGGGTGGCTCACCAGGTTAAGAAGCATCCAACTCTTGAATTTGGCTCAGGTCATGATCTCACAAGGTCATGAGTTCAAGCCGTGTTGGGCTCTGTGCTGACAGAGTGGAGCCTTGCCTGCTTCAGATTCTCTGTCTCCATGTCTCTCTCTATCCTTCCCCCACTTGCGTTCTCTCTCTCTCTGTCTCAAAATAAATTTAAAAATTAAGCTTAAAAATTGTTTTTCAGATCTGGGAAGAATGTGATCTGGTCCCTGTCTTCTAGGAGTGAAACCAGCTTTGCAAAGGCATCACTACAAAAATAATGAGTGAGAGCTGTTCGCGGGAGATTCAGGAAGAACTGAACACTTAAAGATTACCACTCTGGAACCTCATTTTATGTGAACATGTTGTCACAACCAAGGAGGCAATCATACCTATTTGTATAGTTATTATAAATGCTCATTGCACCCTGCTCATAACTAAATTGTGTATGTTAATATGGAAGGCTAATTTTTCTTTCACAGATATCAGAGATCTTTTATAGCTTACCATAATCGACAGTACCAAGAAGTGTTCATTCATTTTCTTGGGGCCACGAAGAACAAATGGTCCAGACTTGAGAACCCTGATCTTTCTTCACCAGAAGTTGGTGGGGCAGGATACCTGTGGATCAAGGTATAGTCCTCCCTAAGCATTTGGGGCAAGAGTATAAATGAAATCCCTCAATCCATATATCAAATTATTAAAAAGTTACATATCACACCAATAAATTTGACAAATATGCTTTCACTATGATAAAATATGTGTCTAGGTATGTTTTCATTTGACTCAAAGTCAACAAACTATCAAACAACAAGGTTCTTTTGAGGAGCCAGTTATGTTTATTGTTTTATTGTGCAAAATGTCCCTCTGTTAACTTACACAGTTGTTGTGTGTATGGCATTAATTCATGAAAACCTCTGAAGTAAAGATCGAAACCAAAGAGAAACAAGAAATGGGGTGCTCAGTATATGGGGAAAAGATATTTCATTTCATAACAGCCTGTTGTGTTTCTATCTGGGGAGACAGATGAGACAAGTTATTTTGTCTTTCCTCTTACCTAGGGTTCTTGCTTGTCAAATCTTCTCTATACTTCAAAGTGGTCCATCTCTAACTTGAGAAGTGACATAACCCAAAAGTCTACAGAATTTGAAGGCAGTTCTTCTTGTCTGGGCATGTGGTGAGAGAGGCGGCAAAGCATTTTCCTGGCCCCAAAAGGTGCTAGGCATGTGAGCAAGTTAATTAGGGTTATGGGTCTCTCTATGCAAATACTATATACCAGATACAGAATGACAAAAGTGTCTATGTATTTTTTTTAATACATATATGTCTGGTGTGTTTGTAATATGTGGATCCCTCTAAAGAAAGACCATCACAGGCACGCCTGGGTGGCTCAGTTGGTTAAGCGTCTAATATTGGCTCAGGTCATGATCTTGCGGTTTGTGAACTTGAGCTCCGTGTTGGGCTCTGTGCTGACAGCTCAGAGCCTGGAGCCTCCTTCAGATTCTTTGTCTCCCCCTCTGTCTGCCCCTCCCATGCTCATGCTTTGTCTCTCTCTGCCTCTCAATAATAAATATAAATGTTAAAAAAAACAAAAAATAAAGAAAGACCACCAGAGAACAAGGGACCTTCTTGCCTGATCTAAGGGGCTACAATCTGATTGAGCCCTATTCTAGAATGCTATCATCATTAAGAAAATTGACAAATATCAGAGTAACCAAACTTTGGTGTATTCTGTATACTCATATATATATAACCTAGTTATTGAGTTATGTATTTTTAGGAGTGTCCAATTCTTTCTGAATCATTCTGTACAAGGAATAGTCCAGTCCAGAAAAGGCAGTGATATCTTTGGGAAGGTAGGATGGTTTCCAAGGGACACGAGCCTTGGACTGTGTTTTGAAAGAAGAGAAGTCAGCCAGGTGGAGAAAATGCAGGAAGACATTCCTGGCCAAGGGAAAACAATACACAGAATTCCACAGAAGTATGTCCAAGCAAGAGCAGGTCTTCCTGAGTGGTCGAATAGACGAGCTGGAAGAGGAAGATGGGGGCTAGTGTTATCGTCCAAGTGGAAGATGATAAATCCTGAATTGAGGCAGAGGCAGGGCAAATGCCACAGTAGTGGCAGATTGACAGATGTTAGAAACCAAGGGATGCCCAGAGAGGTGGCTGGGTGGGTGACTCAGTTGATTAAGCATCCAACTTCGGCTCAGGTCATGTTCTCACGGTTCCTGAGTTGGAGCCCCATGTTGGGCTCTGCGCTGACAGCTCAGAACCTGAAATCTGCTTTGGATTGTGTCTCCCTCTCTCTGTGCCCCTCTCCCGCTCACACTCTAACTCTCTATGTCGCTCAAAAATAAACGAACATCAAAAAAACACAAGGGACACCCAGGTTCTGGCTCAGCAGGTCCTATAGTGCCCCACGCCCTGGCCTCTGGTCGAAGCCAGCATAGTTTTGGCAATAGTGCAATTCACAGAGTTAGGTTCATGCCAGTGTGACCTCACCTTAAGCCTTTGTCAGTAAAATTTAATGTGATTCCATGTCTTAATCTGGAAAATGGACCGTCCACTCACAGCATAGACCCAAGGCATGAAAGGAATTTTTCAAAGACGATAGAACTCCATACAAGGTAGCTTTCATGTGCTCATTCTGGAATGAAAAATTAATAACCTCCTGGAATTGTGGTTTATAAGAGTTGAGTACAGAACTGATGATTAAATCTCCAAGTGATAGACTTGCTGATTTCTCTGATTCAGAATGATTAAGATCACTGCTCAAGGGCATGGGAAGGACTCCTCCCCTCCCAGAGGGGCAGTGCCTGCCTGTCTGCTTGGTTGAGGATGTCCTTAGGGAGATTTGGAAGCAAGGACCTCATCTGGCTGTTCTATTGGATGAGGGCACACCCCAATGGCCTCATGTTGATTTAATCACCTCTTTAAAGGACTTGCCTCCAAATACAGTCACATTCTGCCGAACTGGGGCTTAGGACTTCAGCATATGAATTTTGAGGGAACTTTTATTTCCTCCCTCTCTCCCAAGCATCTGTGGACAGAAACATTGAAGTTGGTCCCTTGGGAGAATTTTTCGGCCTTCACTTTATCGTTGAACGTCAGCAAATCACTTCATAGTAGGTCAGCAGGCTCCCTGGAACTGAGTTTTTAGCCTATGGATCTTGTCTGGGATGGTAGTTTCTTCTCTGAGATGCCAACCTTTTTGATAGGTCTCTGGTGCCCAGTTAAGGTTCACCATTACTTTTTCTGGGTTTTCCCTATATTCCTAGCCTCCTGGGGTCCCAGACCTCCCGTGGGCAAGTCTTCCCAAATAGAAGATACTATCCAGTACCCCCTCATGGGTGGTCTTAGTTTCCTGGGAATTCTATTAAGCTCAGTCATCTAACCGAACACTCATGGCCAAGTCATTTTGTAAAGGGCTGGGGCTCTAGATCTATAGAAGTCTTCCTCAGAGTTTAACGCCCATGGAAGGACAAATTCCCTCTACTCTCCAGCCTCTTCCCATGCCCCACAGAGCAGATACTGACTCATTATTTGGCTGCCAGGATCCTAGGCCTTAGGCATAGGCTAAGAGCTCAGAAAATGTGTGTATGTATGTGCGTGTGAGCGTGCGTGTGTGCATGTATGTATCTGTGAACAAACGATGGGTGGATTTCAATGGGAACTTGTCCTCTGTTTTCTGCTGTCCTTCGTTATGTTAATGTCCCATGCATTACCCAGACAGTGAAGAAGGATACACGCATGGCTTCCTACTGGTGAGGGTCCCACATCCCAGAACACTCTGGCAATTTGAAGAATAGAAAATAACACAGAAAGGGTTACATGGGATAGGCCAGTTCACTTCATCTTGGTGGTCTTCAATCTCTTCATCTGTAGCTAGAATTAGTAATGCTGTAGCTAGAATTAGTAATGCTTGCCTTCCCTGAGTTGTTTGTTTTGAGTCTCTGAACACTGTGAGTCAAAATCTCTGCAAACCATAAAGGACTGTAACAGTTCATAGTTTTAAAAAATGTATATTTACGGTTACAACAGCCATCACCATATGGTGTGGGAAGAAAGAAAGGGCTAAAAGGGAAACACTGAATTATTATCCTCAGAAATTTTCAGCTTTGCAAGAAACACGCGTTAGGAATTACAAGGGCAGACAGATTTAATCAGGAGTCCTTACAAAAGCAATCAAGATCAAATGAACTGTAATTACAGTAATCAGTTCGTGAACTTTAATGCCACGTTCCTAATTTCAAATATTATGAAGTCCCGTATAGTGAATCAATCTGTCATTGCAAAGATAATAAAATTTTCATGTCTGAAGGGATATATTCTGTTCGACTGAAAATTTGTCATTCTTTTCATCAGAAGCCTCATTAGGGTCACTATTTTATAATTTTAATTAAAATGAGTGAATCCTATGAATATATCTATCATCTCTCTCTCTCTCTCTCCCCACCTCCCTCTCTCCCTCCATCTCTTTATTTATTCATATGTGCTTAAAATAATAGATTTAATATAAATGGTTATACAACTCCCCTTCAAATTTCTCCTTAATGGTTATTTTCTCCAAGAAGACCTCCCTGGCCCCCAATTAAATCAGGTTCTCTGCTTATAAAACTCACAGTGAGCCAAAGTCTTTCTCGGCAGCAGGTCTCAATCTGTAGTTCTATTTTTACTTTTGTGACTATGTGTTTAGTGTTTTCATCTCACAGTCCAGACTGGAAGACTTAGGAGGGCAGAGAGAGTGACTGTGTCAATCCCTATGGCCCAGGACGTGACATTTAGAATTCAATCGACCCCACTCCCTGTGGCCCATGAGGTGCTTTGTGTATTTGTGTATCTGATGGATGCCATCCCCTTGTCTTGTTTATCAAAGTCCCCAGCATGCTTCTACTTCTGGCCTGTTACATTTGATGTTTTCTCTGCCTGGAACTCTCTTCCTCCAGATTTTGCCTGGCTGTCTTCCATTCAAAATGTCATCCAAATGTCACTGCCTTCGCAAGGCTTTCTCTGAACTAACATATCAAAACTGGAGATGTGCTCCCCCCCCATGCACCCTTAATCTTATTTCCTTCTTTTCTTTCATACACTTGCCGCTGTACAAATTATCTTTCCTGTGTATGTATCTATGTTCTTACGTGTATTTTAGTGTATTTATTACCTGTGTTCCTTCTAAGATGAAAGATCTCTGAATGCAAAGCTTAATCTATTTGATTTGTTTACTTCTGAATCACCAGGGACTAAAACGATCCTTGATCCTAGTAAGCATACAAATCCCTGTTGTATGAATGAATAAAAAACACGATCAGCAGGTGTTCGAAGGTATTTTGTGGATGACTGAAATTGATCCATTGAGAAATGAATGTTGTTATAACAAGTTTATTCAGGTAAGATCTTTTGTTTTCAATTTACCACTCATGCTTTGGCATGACATTGAAAACAGGGTTTTGCTAGAAACCGATTTTCCTCTGGACATTAACTCGTAAAAGCAAATGAGACTTCTCAAGAAGACGTGAATTCCATTCAGGAGTAGGTTAAAGATGTTGATGTCTCTGGGCCCATGTGTTCCTCAACTCTTTTTAGTTCCTGGCCATGCGTGAGGTTGATGGAGCTCCTAACTTCCTAACTGGAATCTGTCTTCAGAGTTCTGTCCTTGAGAACCATCTACTCCGAACTGCGAGCCACAGGATGCTCCTCACATAGCTTATTTGTGAGGATAAATGAGACTTCAAACCACTGAAAATCAATGCCTTTGGGGTGAGATAATTGTTCCAAATGGATTCATTGTGAATGTAGGTTTCACGTTGACTTCGAGCAATGCCCTTTGCATTCTCTTTTCTCTCAACATCTCTAGGCGACTTATTCAGGTGAAGAGATGGTCCTGCCTGGACCCTGGGACAAATCCTCTGTCACGTGTGGAGACTTCAGCTGCTTTAGCTCAGCAGCCTGGACTCCAGAACTGAGTTATATTTTCCACTCTATTTCTTGACTTTGAGGTCTAGTCTGGTTATAGCATCTTCAAGATTCCTTTACTTGGCTGTATTTATTGTTGACAATTCACCACTTGACCCATGGAAACTTCCTGAAGCCAGTGCTTTGCTAGTAGCCTCTCTTGATAGTCTTCCTGCAGTGCAAACATCTCTTGATCCACAGTTGTCTTTGTTTATTTCCACAACGGCACTTCCACTGTAATTTTTTTTTATTGTCAGCAGTTTAAAATTTCCTTTATTTGGGAATTATTTTAAGAGCAGCAATATACATATATTACTCTTCTAAAGAATGCTGCTAAAATTATTTAATATGACTTAAATTCCTATATCCATTTTATAGGCTCTGTTTGTCATGGATTGGAATTCAATCTTTTTATTTTATTTTATTTTATTTATTTATTTTTTAATGTTTATTTTTTAGAGAGAGAGGGAGAGAGAGAGAGTGTGTGTGTGAGAGCAGGGGAGGGGCAGAGAGAGGGAGACACAGAATGTGAAGCAGGCTATAGGCTCTGAGCTGTCAGCCCAGAGCCCAAAGTGGGGCTGGAACTCACAAACCATGAAATCATGACCTGAGTCAGATGATTAACTGACTGAGCCACCCAATGTTCTCTCTCAATTTTTTTAAACAACAGCTTTATTGGGATACAATTCTGTGTAGTAAGACATTTGGCCTCTCCTAAAGAGAGGTCTGAGTTTTATCCTGAGAGGCCTGGCAGGTAATTTCTAATCCCTTTTAATTTAATGAGGATGAAGAGTATCTTTGTTATTCAACGTGGGTCATTTGGATCATATGGGATAGTTTGTGCTAAGTGGGTGGCTAAGTCATGCTAAGGGATTGACACTGGGTCATGCCAGAAAGATGAACCAAGTGATTAGAGAGTGGGGCTTTGCACTCCCTGATATTACCAGCCTCCCTTTGGCAAGGAAGAAGGCCTAGGAATGGCCTTCAGCCACGGGGGCCATGATTCAGTCAATCATGCCGACACAGTCGAGGCTCAACAAAGGTCTGGATGCTAAAGCCCAGGTGAGCTTCTCTGACGGGGAGTACCCCGGTACCACATCACCGAGGACCCCAGAAATTTCACTTTCGGGTATCTTGCAGACTTCTCCTCTCCTCTCCTCCCCTCCCCTCCCCTTGCCCTCCCCTCTTCTCTCCTTCACACTGCTTCTTATGTGTTTCTGCCTTTGGCTGGTTTTCATTTGTATCCTTTCGTGACAATAGAACTGTACCTGAACATCCAGTCCTTTCCTGAGTTCTGTGAGTCATTCTTGTGAATTCTCAAACCTGAGGAGAGCCGTAGGACATCCTGTCCTTTGCTGCCAGCTGGCCTGAAGTGCAGGTGGCCCTGGAGACCTCCAAATTTGCATCAGGTGTCTTGAAATAAGGGAAGACTTCTGGGGACTATTTCCTTAGAATGTGTAGGTGGTTTAAATTACTTTGCAAAGTCACGTAAGTTCACCCTTTTAAAGTGTATTATTCAGTGGTTTTTAGTATATGCACAAAATTGTGGACAAATCACTACTAATTCCAGAACATGTTAATCATCCCCAAAAGCTTTGTATTCTTTTTCAGTCATTCTTCATTCCCTCTTTCCTCCCACGACCAGCCTCTGGTGACCATTAGTGTGTTTTCTAGCTGCATTGAATTACCCATTGTAGACATTTCTTTTAAACGGAATGATATGGGGGCACATGGGTGGCTCAGTCAGTTAAGTGTCCAACTTAGGCTCAGGTCATGATCTTGTGGTGTATGAGTTTGAGCCCCACATTGGGCTCTGTGCTGACAGCTCAGAGCCTGGAGCCTGCTTCGGATTCTGTGTCTCCCTCTCTCTCTGCCCCTCCCCTGCTTGCACTCTCTCTCTCAAAAATAAATAAACATTAAAAAAATTAAATGCAATGATACAATATGTAGTTCTTGTGACTGACTTCTTCCACTTACCATAATACTTCAAAGTAGCTGTAGCACGTTTCAGAATTTCATTCCTTTTTCGTGGCCAAATAATAGTCCATCATGTGGATATACAGCATTTTGTTAATCCATTTATCCACTGATGAATATTTAAACCGTTTCTACTTTTTATCTACTATGAATAGTTGCTTCTGTGAACATTCATGTATAAGGCTTTGAGTAGACATACGTTTTCAATTCTCTCAGATATATACCCGTAACAGGTCATATAGCAATCTTATGTTTAACTTTCTGAGTTGGAAAACAGTTTTTAAAACCTTGCAGCACTTGGGTGGCTCAATTGGTTAAGTGCCTGACTCTTGGTTTTGGATCAGGTCATGATCCCAGGGTTGTGGGGTTGAGCCCCACATTGGGCTCTGCATTAAGCATGGAGCCTGCTTAAGATTTGATCTCTTCCTCACCTCCTCCCTTCTTCTGCTTATCTTCTATCTCACTCTCTCACTTTCTTTATCTCAAAGAAAAATATGGCTGCCTTATTTCACATTTTTACCAGCCATGTATGAGAGTTCCAATTTCTCCTTAGTTTTGTTAATACTTATCATCTGTCTTTTTGAGTTAGCCATTCTAGCAAGTATGAAATGGTGTCTTATTGCAGTTTGTATTTGCATTTCCTTACTGGCTAGTGACATTAAGCATCTTTTCATATGTTTATTGGCCATTGGATATCTTATTTGGAGAAATGGCCACTCAGCTCTTTACCCATTTTTAGTACACTAATTGTCTTTCTGGTGTTGAGTTGTAAGAGTTATTTATATATTCTAGATACAAATCCCTTATCGTATATAAAATTTGCAAATATATTCTCACAAATATTCACCCATTTTGTATGTTGTATTTTCACTTTCTTGATAGCATTCAATGAAGTATGATTTTTAAACATATGATGAAATCCAATATTTCCATATAAAAATATATTTATATATTTATTTGTGATAGTAGTATGTAAAATATATAATTATATATAAATACACAAAACATATACTTTTATATGTTTTAAATTATAAGTTGCATAATTTATATTATATAAGATATATGTAGTTATTGTGGTTGCTTGGCCTTTTAGTGTTCTTTCTAAGAATTCATTACCTAAGCCAAGGTCAAGAAAATTTGCTCCTATGTTTTCTTTTAAGAGTCTTATGTTTTTAGATATGAAATTAACAAATTTTTAAAATTTATTTTGAGAGAGAGAGCATGAAGGTGGGAGGGGCAGAGGAAGAGAGAATCCCAAGCAGGCGGCTCCATGCTCAGCACAGAGCCTGAAAGGCTCTAATCCCCTGACCACAGGATTATAACCTGAGCCAAAATCAAGAGCTGGATGCTTAACCAACTGAGCGACCCAGGTGCCCCTCTATGATCCATTTTGTATTAATTTTTCTATAGGGTGTGAGTTAGGGGTTCAACACCATTCTTTTGCATATGGATATCTAGCTGTCTCAGCACCATTTGTGAAACAACTGTGCTTTACCCCCTTAAATGCTGAAAGGGTCAAAAAGAAATGGACTATAATTGGGAGGTTTTATTTCTAGACTCTCAATTCTGTTGCTTTGATCTCTGTGTCTATCTTATGCCAGCACAAGGCTTGCTTGATTCCTGTGGCTTTGTAGCAACTTCTGAATCAGGAAGTTTTGAGTTTTCCAACTTTCTTTGTCTTTTTCTTATTTTATTTTCTTATTTTATTTTATTTCATTTCATTTCATTTTTTTCTATAAGTTTTTTTTAATGTTTATTTTATTTTTGTAATAGAGAGAGACAGAGCGTAAGCAGGGGAGAGAGAGAGAGAGAAACAGAATCCATAGCAGGCTCCAGGCTCTGAGCTGTCAGCACGCGGTCAGACATGGGGATCGAATTTGTCAACTGCAAGATCATGACCTGAGCATCAGCTGGACGCTCACCCGACTGAGCCACCCAGGTACCACTGTTTGTCTTTTTCAAGATTGTTTTGGCTATTTTGTATACTTTACATTTCCAGATGAGTTTTAGGATAGTCTTTCAATTTCTTTCTTTCTTTTTTTTAATTTCTTAAAATAACTGTTCATTAATTTTTGAGAGAGAGAGAAAGAAAGCGAATGGGAGAGGTGCAGAGAGAGGGAGACGCAGAATCTGAAGCAGGCTCCAGGCTCTGAGCTGTCAGCACAGAGCCTGATGTGAGACTCCAAACCATGAACCGCGAGATCTTGACCTGAGCTGAAATTGGCCACTTAGCCAACTGAGACACCCAGGTGCCCCAGTTTTTTCATTTCTGCAAAGAAGCCATCTGTGATAGGGATTAGGGTGACTCTGTAAACACATCTGAATAGTATTGCCATCTTGACAATGTTAAGTTATTTGATTCATGAGGTATCTTTCTGTTTATTTGGATCTTTAACTTCTTCCAACAATGTTTTACAATTTTCAGAGTATAGATCTTACACTGCTTTGGATAAATTTACTCCCAAGTATTTTATTATTTTTTATAATATTGTAAACAAAAATTTTTAATTTATTTTATTTTTAGATTATTTATCGATAGCATATAGAAATGTAGTTGATTTTCATATTTTGCTCTTGTATTTATATTGAATTCTAATGCCATGTTTTATTGTTTGAAAATCTCACATAGACCATAAACTCTTTGAAGGCAGAAAATCTTTCTTTTTGTGATATACATTTATAGCCTGGTTTAGCAACTGGCAGATAGCTGCCACTATAAAAAAAAAGTGGTAAAAAAAGTGGTAATTATTGAATGAATAAATCTTTATTGAATCGCTCCAATCTTTATAGCATACTATGAGAGACAGAGGGAACATAAAGAAGTATAAAAGTATAACTTCTCTCTTAAGAGTCTTAAAACTTATTTGTAGTTATATTTTGCATAGGACAAACACTGAATAAAATTGTAAAGCCTATCCAACTCCTTTTCATGACTCATTGCTGTTCTAATTTCCCCTGCTGGATTGTATCTGCTCTCTTTCCTGAGGCATTACTCTCTTCATGCAGCTTAAATTTTCTAGACCTAAGTGTTCATTGATTGATATCAGAGTGCACTTTTCTTGATTTGCTACCGGTTTTGGTATCATCTGCATTTTTGAACTGGAAAGCCTGTAAAGGGCAATGTTTAACTCAAAAAGTTGAAGTGAAAGTAGACCCCTAAGATACCTTTGACTGTAATCTTCCACAAATATTAAAAGAATGGAATCTCAGGTATGGTTGTACTTCAGCCAAAGGTTGTATGGGGTTTTAGGGAGGCTATCTGTCATTTTTGGAACCATGCAGTATAATTAACCATCTGTTTTACTTATAAACATAAATTGTGTTGACCCTACTTGTCTTGGTAGCTGTCTTTCCAAACATACCCAGAGCCAAAGCAGTGGTGGATTATGCCGACCTGCTCTCAGCATCATGTGGAAAGCTTCTCCTTCGAAGCAGATTTATCTCCATACATATGTGTTTTTAATTTTTTAATTTAAATTTTTTCTTTTTTCTTTGCTTTTTAAAAAATTTTATTTTTATTTTTTAATGTTTTGTATTTATTTTTGAGAGAGAGAGAGAGAGAGAGAGAGAGAGAGAGACAGCGTGAGCAGGAAAGGGTCAGAGAGAGAGGGAGACACAGAATCTGAAGACAGGCTCCAGGCTCTGAGCTGTCAGCACAGAGCCTTCCGTGGGGCTTGAACCCACAAACCGCGAGATCATGACCTGAGCCAAAGTCAGATGCTCAACCGAGTGAGCCACCCAGGCGCCCCCCTCCTTTTCTTTAGTTTGAGAGAGAGAGCATGAGTGGGGCAGTGGAGCAAAGAGAAAGAGAGAGAGAGAGAAAGGGAGAGAATCTTAAGCAGTCTCCATGCTCAGGACAGAGCCTGACATAGGGCTTGATCCCAAGACCCTGGGATCATGACCTGAACTGAAATCAAGAGCTAGATGCTCACCCAACTGAGCCACCCAGGTTCCCCTGTTTTTTTTTTTTTTTTTAAATGCTTATCGATGTATGAATGACAGATGTATCTGGTGAAACATTTGACAAATTTGTTCTATACTCTGTGAAAATGAATTAGCATTTGAATAACAGACTTGAAAGTTAAAGCCATCTTTAATTATTATTATTATTATTATTAAAGTAAAAGGCTGGTCATTGGCTTGATTAGATCTTTCATATCACCTAGAATTTTATTGAGACTAATTTTCAATTTTCCTTTTCCAGTTGGAGGATCAAAAGTTTATGCCCAATGCAATGTAATTTGCCACAGAAAATAAAGTCACTGCACCAATCCAAACCAAGACAGCGTTTCATTTCACGGGGGCCATGAAGAGGTATTCCTGAGACTGAATAACTGTAAGAATGTGAGAGCCGTCTGAGAGTTATGTTCGCAAAAGTGTGCACCTGCTAAGTGAGGAGTTGCTCAGTCCCGTGTGTGCATATGTGCCGTAGGATGCGGCAACATCTAAAACTGTAATTAAGGCTCTCAGGAAGTCATGGAGTGTGGGATGGAGGCAAATGCAACCCAGTCATCTGAAATCCCATTCCTTGTGCTTCCTTTGCTTGGAGAAAGGTCATGGAAAACAGACCGCACGGTCCCAAGAGCATACTATAAGCATATATACCATACTATACCAGGTGGTGGGCAGCATCGTGTAGCCAACAAGTAGCCGGCCTTGGCCAAGGAGATGTCTGCGTCATGCTCTTTTCCAACACATTATTCCAACAAAATGTGGGGATTCCTCCAGCTTCCTTCCTTGAGAGACAGTTGTTGATATAAGCTGATATTCCTTCCTTGAGTTTCCTATTTACCAAGTAACAATGATTTTCCATTTCATAGTTTCTCTTTGTAATAAGAGAATGAATGTGTGTGTCTTATCAGAGAATGGCAGTCTTTTCCGTCTAAAATTAATATGTTGGAATTCTGTCTCCATATGACCTTGTTCCTGAGAGACAGAACCGCTCTTGGTGTTCCAACAAAGTCTCCCTAATCATGAGATTTTAGAGTGTGCTGAGTCCATCCTGTGAGTTCTTTTGGAGCTGCTGTCTGGCCTTCATTAGGCGACACGCGATCTCACTTTATTCACCTGAGATACACATCGACGAAGCACAGGACACCACTAGAAGAAACTGGGCAGTAAGGCAGGCTTGTTTTCTGTGCTTCCAATGCATCAGCTCTGTGCCCAAGTCTTCTGTCTTGGGTTCTTTTGCTCACCTGGGAGTACAGGCCCCCTGGCAATATAACAAGTCATGCTTTTCAAGGTGTAAACCACTGATGACATCTTCCGTCTTGCCATTTACATGCTATACTCTAGATTGGAGTGAACAATGTTGGAAATTTAGACATCACCAGGCTATATATATGCATTGTGGGAGACATCCCGGGTACTCATTCATAACCACTCAAACTCCTTTTCTGGTGCATTGGAGAGTGACATTTCTCTGATCTCCTTTGCACTTGGAGTCCTGTGACAAGCTCTGACAGCAGGATATGAATGGAGTGAGGCATGTCCCTTCTGCTCCAAAACATTTTGTGCTGGGGCAAGATCCCCCAGTGTGCCCTCTCCCTTCTGGACACAACAGAAAATTTCATTTTGATGTCTGTGATCAAAATGGTAATCTGTCTAATAGCCTAGGTCCTGCTTGGGATTCTCTCTCTCTCTCTACCCCTCCCCGGCTTGCACTCTCTCTCTCAAAATAAACAAACACTAAAAAAGTGACCATTCTATATAATCTACTACCAAGAATTCAGAGTTTATCCATTATCAATGACCATTCTATATTATTTGCTATATACAGTAATTCAGAGTTTTTCAGTTATCACAGTATAATTTGGACCATCATCGTATAATAGAAATAGAATGTGAGCCACATAAGTAAATCTAAGTTACTTAGTAACCACGTTCAAAAGTAAAAGTAAATAGGTTAAATCAACTATAATAATATATTTTATTTACCCCAACATTTCCCAAATGCTATCTTTGGTCATGTAATCAATGTAAAAGTCACTAATGGAGATCTCTTACTTTTTAAAAATTATTATTATATGAAATCCTTAAAACCAGTATTTTTTTAAAAAAAGTTAATGTTTTTATTTATTTTTGAGAGAAAGAGACAGAGCATGAGTGGGAGAGGGGCAGAGTGAAAAGGAGACACAGAATTGGAAGCAGGCTCCAGGTTCCGAGCAGTCAGCACAGAGACTGATGCAGGGCTCTAACCCACAAACCATGAGATCATGACCTGAGCTGAAGTTGGACGCTTAACTGACTGAGCCACCCAGGCGCCCCTAAAACCAGATGTGTATTTAGCTGCAGTTCATCTCTATTCAAACCAGTTACAAGTGCTCAGACTCTACGGGTGGCTAGTATTTGTTTGGTACCATATTGGACAATGAAGATCTTACCATTTGAACTAAATGTATCCTTTATATAGGCATAAATTAGAAACTAATTATGCTTCAGGTCCTGGGATTGTTATTTTCACAAAATTAAAGGATGCTTTCTTTCATTATCTTTAACTTCAGGACATTTCCCTTGGCTTTGTGTTTCTTCCCACCTATTTGGGAACTCAGGGCTACCTCTGCTGTGTTAATCCCAAACCATGGCTTTTGTGAGGGTTTCCTGAATTGTGTAGCACACCATGATGTGAATATACACAGAACACTTTGCTAGGTGCGTGAGACGTCACTGGGTTGTAAAGTTTTATGCACCTGGCACGTTGAGCTCCTTACTCTGCAGGGAAAGCAGCCAAGTAATAACATCCACTTCATTCAGACACCTGCCAGGATGTTGATACTTGGCCCATCCGTTCTCTGGATGTTAAAAGAAGAGAGAAAACATAAAGAAACAACTCAAATACCTGAAACAGTACTTTCAATTTCGTTTGATATCTATGTGTATCTTAGTTCAGATTTCCCCACAAGCCCCAAGATGGGATTTCAGGACAAGCAGTCCATCCGGGCTGGGCAGAGAGGGGTAGTGACACAGGAAAGGGTGCCCTGCCCTAGTAAGCCAGCTGCCTCTATCGGCAATTCGTATTTGACTCTGAAAGTCTGGAAGATGGTGTAGAATACAAGGTGTAGAATTAGCCCAGTCTAAGAACAAGCAAGCTGGGGGATTTCTAGACCAACTCTTGAATCATGGGTCATGGATGTCCCCATGGGGTGTCCATTCTCATCTGCAGCATCTGCAGCCCAGAGATTTCAAATCTCTCATTCAGAACTCACCCAGACAAATGAAATGGTGGTTTTGACAGATACGGGGACACACTGGCTGAGGCAGTTCTGATAGGCCACTCATTTCAATATTGGAAGCAATCATAGACGTATAGAACCAGATTTCACCAATAAAGCAAAGGAAGAGACTTTCCAAGGACAGATTTACGCAGTGTCACAAATTTAGATCATGAGGGGGAGAATTTAAGTGCAAGTACTATTCTTTCATGAGCAAATGGAGGCATCGGAGATGAACGTAGCATCAGGTTTTACATTGGAGGTACAGAAAGGCACAAGGAGTTGCTAAACGTGGATGACAGTTTTGAACACACAAAGATGAGGAGTGGTCGACCACTGCTCCTGGGCATCATGGTGGAGTGACACCTGAATCGATGGCCTACTTATTCTGCACAGGCTACGCAGAGGAAGTGGACCCTGGAGACTGACTCACACCGTGGATAGGACATTTCCTCCTTGAGGAATTTTATAGCTTTATCCTAATCAGTCATTTCCCTCTGAAAGCACCCCAGTGATTAGATGAGTATCTCTCTTTGATTTTGGAGATAGAAGGTTGAGCAGCTCTCTGGTCCTAGCTTAACACACTCAGAAACTATCAATCTTTGGGGCGCCTGGGTGGCTCAGTCAGCTAAGTATCTGACTTTGGCTCAGGTCATGATCTCACAGTTTGTAGGTTCAAGCCCCATGTGGGGCTCTGTGCTGACAGCTTGGAGTCTGGAGCCTACTTCCAATTCTGTGAGTCCCTCTCTCTCTGCCCCTCCATGCTCACACTCTCTTTCTGTCTCTCTCAAAAACAAATAAAACATTAAAAAAAAACTATCAATCTTTTTGATTAAGGCAAAACTTACCCACTTTGTATTTCATAGTTAATATAAATATTGAAGCCACAGTAATCAAGCTTCTTGTTCCCAGATTCTGAAAATGTATCTTGTTGAGGAATTGTAGCTCCCTGTGTAAAGCATATGAATATCTTCATATTGTCAATCCAATGGAAAAGTGCACCACTTGTTTCTTCCTAATTTGTGTCCTATCCAGAGAAATCAAACAAAATTCAACAATCAGTTGTTTATTCAAGACCTACTTTTTGTAAGTTTCAGCCAGAAGCAAGAGGGTAGAGAGAAAATGAAAATAAAACAAAAATAAGTAAGTTTCTTGTAACTCAAACCTCAGAAGATATTAAAGTCATTTATTCAAAAATATTGACCGTAGGTAGCCTATATGTCAGGGTTGGCTAGGTGCTGGGGATACCGTACAAACAAGATTGACATGAGTTTTGAGCTGGTGGGGAACAGAGATGAGTGGGAAATAAATTATGATACAAAGTGATGAGTGTGGTGATAGAATAACAACAATATGTCTGGGCGTTCAGAGGTTTTCTCTCCTTGCTATCACCCATTCCATGCCCTAACTGGACGAGGATTTTAGTGTTTCCACCTTGCAGAAAAAAAAGAGAAAGATCCTTCAATATCAATAGGGAAATGATTTAACAACGGATTCTAAGCTGCATTTTGAAAGACCAAGATTACTGATTGGTTCTTGCTTCGGCACTCAATTCTATTTGCTCAGGTGTTCACAGATATTCTAAGAGGCTAGGTCTCTAAAAGAAGAATGTTCCAGTGATTTCAGCTCTGTGCCATTTTTCAATGCAACAGGATTAAGAGAAAATAAAGTGAACATATTCTTTTAAAGGTAAACATACTAAATGGATGTGGGGAGATTTTCTTAGTATTTGTAGTAGGATCTCTGACTGGGTCTACATTGTCTGTACCTCTGAGTCAGGCTGGGCAGGTCGGTTGGGCTTGTGAGACAGGTGCATCAGGTATCTGTTTGCATGAGATTCTTCTAGTAAAGAACTTAGGTCAAGGAAAGAGGGAGTCGGGCACAGCCGTAGAGCTGGAAGGGGAGGACCAGAGGGCTGTAGTGCTGAGTGAGGAGTAACATGTCAGTCAGAGTCCAGGTTAGCCACAGAGAAGGACTCTTGTTTTCATCCTAAGAACAAAAAAATTCAAAATAAAAACTGGCAATGGTGTTTCACCAAAAATATGGAAGTCAGAGTAAGTCAATACGGTCATATCAGAATATAAAGGTCAAGAGTTTCCTCTAGACCACTACCCAGCTTGGGCACCATGGAAGTCTGATGCAGTGGAGTGGTACTGGGAGGGAGGTGATGGAGTTGCAGCTACCTCCAATGGAATTCTGAAACATGTGGAAGGAGATGGTAGAAATTTCTTAGGGCTCATGGCAGCATGTGTTGCGTATAGCAGACTCAGCCATTGGTGGTGTTCAATGGAAGGCAGTAGCCTGGCACCCAGCAGAGATGTGAATTCCCTTGGGATGTTCCATGGATGCTGATGGACACATACTTGAGCGTGTGGGAGATATTCTCTCGGAACTGCTAGGGACCCTTGGTGGCAGACAGGAGGCTTTACAGGGAATCGAGTTCTTTGTATGAGCAGGAAGCAGTGAGAGCCAGTAACATATGGATTAGAAAACAGTTCCCATTTGTGTCCTCAGGTGGATTGGACTTACAGGAAACTCAAAATGCTTTTTCTTCCTTCCCTTCATCTCCTCTCTTAAAATTATTGCATTTAGTATTTCTATTTTCATCATATAATGAGCTCTACTTGTTGCCATAGTCCTGTAGATGTAGGACAAAGCTTTTACTTGTATTCCTTGGTAATGCCAAGATGGCAGTTTGGGAAACATTAAAAATGATGTTTGCTTTGAAAGAAACCTTTGTCACCTATATTCTGGCTTTTCTTGTTGTCTTATTCACATGCCAAGATAGTGTCACCGCTTTGATCTAGTAGAAAATGATGATAGTCATCAAGGCCCATCAGAGACTCTTGGGTGAATTACCAACAAATTGGTTTGATTTTTGTGCAATTAGGGCGCCATCATATTCTTAGAGAGACAATCTCCTGACAATGCAGGAGAGCTGCTATAGGATCTACACATAGTTGCAGCTCCTTCCATGGCCCTTTGATTCCATAACATCCCCCTCTCCACCAGAGGTCATGATTAGATTTGCTGTTTTCTGGCTTATGTCTCTCCCCTACCTTTTGTTGTTCAATTCCCTGCTCCCACCATCCAGAGTCCCAGATAGACACCGCTCTTCCGTCTTTGAATTGGGAAATTTCTCTTCATTCCTTGGTGTGTAATTCCTTCTTTGGATTGTCTTTATCTAAAATAAAAAGTCAGTAAAAAAGTCACATAAATGGCTGTGTACTCCATCATCTCCACTAGAAAGTGAAAGTAACCACATCTGGTTATTGATTTCAAGAGGGATGGAAGATTGTGGGTTCCAGTAGGAGAGTGTAGGGAGGTGCAAAAATGGACACACATTTGACTCCCCCCAGGCTGTAGGTTGCTCTGAATCCTTGTCCTTGAAAGAGCTACAGAATATGAATTCTTGTGACAGCTTGGGAAATCTAGAAATTTTCTAGAGCAAAACAAAGTCTTGAGTTCATTAGCTTGACAATTATTAGCAATTTATTTCAGGAGGTCTGATTATAATAGTAAGTGAGGGAAGTTTTACAAAATAAACAGCTCTTTCAAAGCCTTGGGAATGAAAATGAGAATTTTTCACTTTCTGCTGAGTGACTGATATTAGACATTCAAATCACTCTTCACATTCATTATGTGGGGTTTGAATAGATTCCTACAATCCTAACCTGCTGTGTTGTTCGCTTGCTAATCTATGCCAACCCCAGTGGAATATTAATGACTGTGAAGCCATAACACTTTCCATAACCTCTGCTATTTGTTCTGTGACAAAATTAAGTACAGTCTGTATTTAATTACTCAGCATTGGACTTCAGCAGGAAAGAATTTAATTTTATAAAAAAACAAACTTTTGAGTAATTGCATGCATAATCAATGCATATTTTGTCCATTCAGTGGCTATCTTGAGGGCAGTCATTATTTCTTTCCCTTTTTAAAGGAATGTTACACTTTTAAGGTCACTGTCTTCATAGTCTTAATTAACAGCAAGAAAATAATGGATTGAACTGTAGACATTTCTTTTTCAGCTTTAAAATCACCTTTTTGCATTTAGCATTAAGGTCACAGATTTTTTGAGGCCAAAGCAGGGTTTTCGCTGGATATTTTTCTTGGACCATTTTGCTATAAGAAGTTTGCATTCTGGTAAAAGGTGACATATTTTCCTATTGTCAGGAAAAAATATATATAGCTTTCTTATGGTCCAGGACTGAGAACAAAATAAAGGCACAGATGACAAAGGACAACTCCTTCATGACACGAGAATACATTTCTACAATAATAAGGTGACTATTCGCTATATGGGTACTAACTGGTTCCTTACAAGCATTTATCTGGTAATGAAAATACAGGTGATGGAACTGTGCTTCAGGCCCTCAGATGTTGTTATAACTCTGTGTCTGGTTTTCCCTCCAAATTAAGACATGAGTTTTAGCCGGAGCCCTCCAGGTCCAACACAATAGCATTAACCCAAGAATCTTTTCTTCTCTTCATTTTTTTTACCATTATTCATTCTCTCCTTCCCTAACAGCCCTCAAAAATAGTATACATGCACAGGATTCCTCTGAAGTCAGGAGGCAGGACCTGAAAATTGAGCCTTTCCAGTGTGGTTGACTCTGGGTCTTCTTTGAAGACAAGACCACTCCCAGATTTTCAGCTAAAGAATTTTATTAATACCTAGAGTTTGTGAACCACGGGAGAAAGGATGAGGGGCTGTAAGCAGTATGGCTGACAGGGAAATTGGAGGAAGAGTGGACTCTGCCTTTCCCTTGACTTCCCATCCTTGATATTTGGGGGAATGGGATCAGGGGAAATACCTAGACCAATCCTACCAAGCTGGGAAAGTGAAAGGTTCAGCATCTTCTTTCCTGTGCATCCCTCCCTACAAATCCTAGGTATTTTCTGTATTTCTCGTATGGCTTGCAGGGAGTGCTTTGTTTGAAGAAAAGTACTCTGTATCTCCCCAAACTTGAAAACCTTTGAAAAGGCCTGAAGAGCTTCATTGTATAGAATCGGAATCAGAATTTAGCATCTCAGAAATGCTAGGTGACATACACAGAGCAACAGATCCAAGAGGGAGAGAAGCCAGAGGTGGAACGTAGCTCTTTTGAGTCTTATATTCATACACCAGTTGCACATCAGCAGGAATCAGCCCACTGCGAAGTCATTATAAGAGGCAGCCCAAAATAGCTATATGTACAATCAGAAGATAGCAGTTGGTTTTATGGCTTTTTTTTTCTTTTGCCTTTGCTTAAAGAGTACACAGCTTGTCAGAAATGAACCGTAGATAACATAAAACTTGGATATCCTCAGCTGTTGGCCAGTTGCTTAGTTTCAAGGTTTATTGGTTCGGATTCCTGTAAAATTAGATCCAGGCTCCACCCTTGTCCACCCCCAGCCTTCTCTCACTGCTAACCTCATTCTAGAAGGAATCTATGTTTGCAGCTGGCTACATTCTCCTCCTGCCCCCACCTTCCACAGTGTTAAGCAAGAAACACAAAACACATGGATGCTCATGAATAATTCAAGCCCCCAAGAGAAGGCCATTCCATACTGACCCAACACAAACCTTTTCCATCAATCTGCATTATTTTTAAGCTAACCCTGGGAAAGTCGACCTCCTTCGGTTGTGAGAATACAAGGCAATTCTGATTTGCAAGCCTAAAAGGTCCTCGGGTAAGAAAATCAATTCAAACCCAAAGTGACATTTCAGTTTTATTAAGGCAGTGTTGTCTGGCCTGCATTAGTTAATAGGGTGTATCTATTATGATGCCTGAAGAGTTAAATCTCATGGACAGTGGGGCAGAATGCTATTTGTTATAATTTCAACCTCAGTGATTGGAAACACAGAATTCATTATTCTGCTGAAAGTAGGCTCTGAAATGGCTTTTATTTCAGTTCATCCATCAAAAAGGAAAGTGCCTCAGAAGATTTTATTGACCTCATTTTAGTCGGGTGACCCATTTGTTTAAACAGTTAGCGTTGTTACCCACAGGGAACAGTACTCAGGGGCATTGTGACCAGCCTTGCTTTCCAGGTAGAAGGTGGCATCCTCAGATTTGCAGGGAGAAGCTCTCCTCAAAGACAATAGAGGAAAGTGTCAGTGAAAACATGAACCGTCTCACACAGAGACTTCCTTTCAAGCCAGGTTCCGTAAGAGTCTAAGCGGAAATACAGGTAGGAGAAGTTGCTTGCCTGAGGGCTGTACTTGAACACTCACAGCTCTTTGGGGTTAAATTGAAGGCTACTATAGTTACTGGAAAATGAAAAAGCAGTTCTGAGGTTCCATTATGTCTGCCTATCGGACGGGTTCATTTTTCTCCCAAAAATTATATCAGTTGATTGATTAGATTATCCAAATATACAGCTTATTCTGAGATAAGAGAGACAATGATATTTGCCTCACTTGTGAAGTGGATATAGGAGAAAATGAAAATAAACAGAGATTAATGAGACTTGAATTGGAACATATAAGAACAAATGAGATCAGGCTTTGACAAGCTATGGCCCAAAGGACCAACCCCAGCTCACCTCCCGTTTTTGTAAATAAGGTTTTATCGGAACACACCTGCCTCATTCATTTTCAAATTTTCTACATCTTCTTTCCCATTACAGTGACAAGGTTCAGTGGTTTTGACAGAGTTGAGTGGTTTCAAAAGACATTATCAGGCCTGAAAAACCCCAAAATATTTACCATTTAGCTCTTCACACAAAATGTTCACCAATCCCTAAGTTAGACTATAGTATTCATGGTCCGTGAGATGCAGTATCTACAGAAGCCCTCTGAAAGAATAGGATACTTATTTAGTTCAAAGATAGAATTGGCTTGGAAATCCAGTGAAATCTAAATTGCCCAAGAAAAATGACAATTAATGACATTACTACAGTCGAAGAGTTACTAGGTGACTAATAACAAAAATTTGTTTCTGGGACACTTGGGAAGGAAATCACCAAATCTAGAATTTGTTGACACCATTTATCCAATCTTGCCCAAATTCAGGATACTGAAAGCAAGAGATATGGAACCTATATATTTCATCAGGCTTTGCTACGGTGTAGATCAGGGGTAGGTAACATTATTCTATAAAATCCAGATAGTAAACATTTTAGACTTCTTTGGCCATATAAAGACAGGTGGGGCATAGCTTGTTGACATCTGGATTAGAAGAAAGACCCTAAAAGACCTTCAATCTTTTCTGTTCAGCTTCTCGGTTCATTAACCTTTCTTCTAATTACTAAATGCTAATTTGCTATATTCTACGGAGAGACCGAAAAAGGACTGGAAATACGGACTTCCAGCAAAGCGAAGAACTATCCCCAACACTGCTAGAGATTAACACACTTGGATCCCCAGTGCCTAGCCCAATGCCAGGAATGTGATGGGTGTTTAATAAATATTGCTGAAAGAATGTGATCTTGCTAAGGCAGTTCGCCCCTGTGGGGTCCCATCTGGACACACAGCTTGTTTCCATAGATAAAACTTCCACTTATACATTTTTGACTCTAACAGACAGTTGAAAATCTAGCTCGGCAAATATGTGCGATGACATCAGATTTGTTCTCTTCTATTATTGCTGATGTAAGAGGTAATCTTATGTTATGCAATCGACCTGCTCACTGTTGGCAGTGGGACAGTTTTTGTGGCTTTCTTTAAAGTCAGTAGGTTGGTAAAGTAGCGATCTTTTCTACCATGTTATTGTTGAGGAAACTGTTTTGGTCCAGATAGCGCTTCCCCAAGTAGTACTCACTTTGGGATGGTTTGCCTAAACTTCAGATACTTTTTATTTTATTAGAAACATATCTTTCCACTCTAGACCATCGCTCTTCACCTTTGTGGAAAAATAGAAATGAAACTTTAATTCCTTATTTTTGGGGGCTTATGCTATTGAGTTATCTACCCTCTTCCTAGATTTATTGTTTTTGCTTGTTTGTTTTCCAACTTTCTTTTTGTAAAAATGTTTATTTATTTTTGAGAGACAGAGAGTGTGTGAGCAGGGGAGGGTCAGAGAGAGAGGGAGACACAGAATCTGAAGCAGGCTCCAGGCTCTGAGCTGTCAGCACAAAACCCAACATGGGCCTCAAACTCATGAACCGTGAGATCATGACCTGAGCAGAAGTTGGACGCTTAACCAACTAAGCCACCCAGGCACCCCTGTTTTCCAAGTTTCTTGCTGTCTTCTCTTGCTGATCAAAGATGTTTTGGCACCTGACTCAAAATATTTCCTTCTCCCCCCATCCCTGGCCTGATCGCGGGTTATTTCAGTTTCCAAGTGGTTAATTCACACCATGACATCTCATTTTTTTGACCTCCTCACTTCCAGGGTGTATCTTCCCCCCACTCATCCTTCCTCCCCTCATCATATCTTGGCCCAGGTCAGCCTCCACTACTGCCTCACCTTTATGAGATCTGATTCAATGATCCCATTATCTGCCCATAATTTCCTCTAGTTGGGTATCTTGTTTAACCTCCCCTCCTCCAGCCATTATATTAGGCACATCAGCCATTTACCAGTCCTTGACCACAGTTATTGATCCTTCTCACTTCTGTATCTACTCTTTATACAGCTTATATTTATTTCTTCAGCTCCTTTCACCTAAGGCAATTTATCAAAATTTCTTTGACTTTAAAGGAAAGGCCTACTAGACTCCTATTTGTCAATAAATGTTTATATTGTGATTCTTTTGAAAATTAATTTCAGAGCTTTGGCACATTCTATAATAGTAGGGCATGGCAAAAAAAATGACTTTTGAAAATTTCTTATTTTCTTTATAATGAAATGTCCCTTAAAACTATCTATTTACTCTCCTGGCTTTATCTGAAGAGTCCAGCTGTGTTTTGAGCATTTCAAGATGTATCTAGATAAAGCTAACAATATCGAATTTTCTACATATTTTCTCAGGTAAAATCTGGCTATGTAATTACTGTCCTTCTCAGAAATATTCACATAAATTGAATTGCCCTTCTGGCATTGAAAATCTGAGTTAAGTGACCCAAGCCATGAAGGAAAATAAATACAGTAAGATTCCTCCTAATCTCTTGAGTGTGTTTATGCATATTATTGAACTATTCTGCTGTTAATGTAATAGCAATGTGTATTTTGGTAGAACTACAAACAATAAAAATGAATACTTTTAAGAAATAAAAATCAGACCAAATTCCATGTCTAAGGTGGTAAAGAGACACACAAACCAAAATCAAAACCAAAACCATATAGCTATTGAATCATTGGCACCTATATCCATATATAAGAATGGCAGTTTTAATTCGGAACAAATAAGCCTTCATTGGTTGACATTTATGGTTTTCATTAACACAATTGTTTTGTTTTTGTTAATTACAATAATGCCTATGTCACGAAAGGGGAAACATAGTTTTCTTTTATGTAATGAGTTTCTCCATTTAATCCGTTACAAATACTATAGAAACTAACTTTAAAAGAATGTTTTGACAATATTCTTCATTGCCCCCAACCCCATCTTCTAATTCTAATTTAATAAACTTTTTAGACCGAAGGGAGAGTTTAAGAGTAGTTTAATGGGAAGAATCTTTCCGCATTTACATTTGAATTATGTATTGTCAAATGAAGAAACTTGGAGGTTAATTTTAGTAATGGAAGATTAGGTAATTCAAACCAACCATTTTACTGAGGGCAAGAAAAAAAAAGCTGAATTTTTTTTTTAAATATTTGCTTGAAGGAGTTGACAAGACAGTGAGGGCCAGAACTTCAGAGACTGAGGCCCAGAGAGGTGAGGCCACCATTCGGGACCCCTTTCACAGTTGTAGGTGGGAAGCCCCTTAGCCTTTTGACAATCTTGCTGGGGATAAGTGATAAGATTTAATAAGATTAATGAGTTTAGCACATTTGCTAAATGGAAGATCAATATAGAAGTTGCATTTCTATATTATAGCAACAAACTGAAAAGGAAAAATAAGTATTGCAAGATATAATCTACATGTATTAAAAGATGAAATACGTTGGAATAAATCCAATGCATGACGTTTAGGATTTCTACACAATTATGAGACACTTTCAAGAGAATTTAAAGAGTTATGAGCTGGAGGGGCACCTGGATGGCTTGGTTAAGTATCCGACTTGGTTTTGGCTGAGGTCATGATTTCCCGGTTTGTGAGTTCAAGCCCTGAGTCGGACTCTGTGCTGATAGTGCGGAGCCGGTTTGGGATTCTCTCTCTCTCTCCCCATCTCTCTCTCTCTCTCTCTCTCTCTCTCTGCCCCTATCTTACTCACACACTCTGTCTCTCAAAATAAATAAACATTAGAAAAAAAAGTGATGAACTGAAAGTAGTCAGCTCTTCACTATAGCTCAGCTTCTAATGGTTCCTAAACTGTCTGGATCGCTGACCCAAAATCAATACAATCCCACTCAAAATCATACCAGGTTGTATTTTGATGTTTTGCAGTGGAATTTGACAAGCTAATACTTCCAAACAGCCAAAACACACTTAAAGAAGAACAACAAATGGAAGAATCGTTGCAATATATGGCAATTTGAGACATTAAAATATAGGTGCAAAGGTCCGTGGTTAGACAACACCACTAATAGTATAAAAAAGGAGACCCATATGTATATGGCAAATGATTCATGATAAAAATGGCACTTTGGAACGGTGGAGAAAGGGTAGTCTTTTTGGTAAAAGCTGTCAAGGTAATTGGGTGTCCAGATGGAAAAAAATGAAATGTGATTCCTATCTTAGAGCACATATAAAAATTAATTCCAGGAGTACTGGAGACTTCCAAATGGCCAGTAATGTGTGAGAAGCTTCCCAATCTCATTAGTTACCAGGAAAACACTCATTAAAAGCACAAGATCCCATTACACAGCCACTAGAAAGGTAAACATGTAAAAGACAGATAACAGAAAGTATTAGAAAGCACATGGGGCAAGTAGAACACTTAGTCATTGTAGGTAGGAGTTAGATTGGAATAACCATTTTGGAAAACCTTTTACCGATATTTATTAAAAAATTTTTTTTGTTCACACTTATTTATTACTGAGAAACAGAGAGAGATGGAGCATGAGCAGGGGAGGGGCAGAGAGAGGGGGAGACACAGCATCTGAAGCAGGCTCCAGTCTCTGAGCTGTCAGCACAGAGCCTGATGCGGGGCTCAAACCCACGAGCAGTGAAATCATGACCTGGGCCAAAGTCCGATGATCAACCCACTGAGCCACCCAGGTGCCCCACCACTATTTATTAAAGTTAGGATAGGCAAATCCTATGATTCAGCAATTCTACTCCAAGACATATCCTAACATACAAATGCATACCAAGGTACACAAGACACACATAAAAATGTTTATTGCAATATTATTGTAAAAGCCCAAGTTTGCAAATGGCTCTGACCAGTGTTCATCAAGAGGAGACTGGTAAGTCATGGTATAATTACACACCTACTATATATGCATACAATGTAATTAAAGTGAACAAAATTCTTTACAACATGAAGACATTACACAAATATATTTTTATTAAAGAAGTTAGGTATACGATAATATATACTATATAAGTCCATTAAAATGAAGTTCAAAAAACAGGCAACAGCATGCTTTGGGTGATCAACTCTTAAGAAACAACAAGTGTTACTTAAAAAATAAATATGTTAATTATCTTTGGGGAACATACACTGGGCACTTATTGGCATTCAATAAATGGGGGCTTCTGTGGTGTTGGTAACATTCTATTTCTTGATATGGGTGGTGCTTTTATAAATCATTGATCTGAATTTTTTTCTTGCCCTTTTCTCGCTCTCTCTCTCTCTCTCTTTTTTTTTTACCACAGTAAAGAATTAAAGAAATGTTGAGGTTTTATTTTTATTTATTTATTTTTTTATATAAGGAGGTACATGCTCTACCAAGAATTGATTTCTTGTTTTCTCCAAGTAATGATAACTTACTATTTGAATTAGATTTTTGGACAAATAATTACTGAAATATTCAGTTTTTATGTCTCTGAAAATGGAAGAATTGGTTTCTACACTAGCAAAGACTTTCATAATTTTATTAGATACTGCATTGGATTTTGATTTGCTATTGGGAACCCACCAGGAAAATGTACTTTTCATGAAGAATATAGGTTACGTTCTCTATGTGCTCTTTCTTTCTTTTTTCTTCCTTCCTCCTTCCCACCTTCCTTCTTTCCCTCCTTTTCTTCCTTTTTTCCTCATAAGCACGTTTGACTTATTTTAAGGAAATCTAGAAAGTGAAAGTTCATGCCTAAATTCTAAATATTAATGATGAGGGGCACCTGAGTGGCTCAGTTGGTTAAGCGTCTGACTCTTGATTTTGGATCTGGTCATGAACTCACAGTTTGTGGAATTGAGCACCATGTAGGCTCTGTGCTGACAGTATGGAGCTTGTTTAGGATTCTCTTTCCTTCTCTCTCTCTGTCCTTCCCCCACTCATGCATGTTCTGTGTCTCTGAAAAGAAATAAACATGAAAAAATTAAGAAAATATTAATGATGAATATCACCTTGTTAATGAATGTAATAGAAATATATTTTTCAAAATCAGAAACTATATTTACTTTGGCAGAAAAATTCAACAGAAGTAGTCTGAAACAGCACAGTCTAGTAATTTCAATTAGTACATTTTTCATTGTCAAATTAGTTTTATAAAATGTAGTCTACCTCTTATCATTCCACATCACTATTTTGGGTGACCTGGAAGATTCTCTATGTAAATTAGTGAGTAATCAGAATTATAGGATATTTAAATGAAATACAGTTTTAATACTTCACAAAACTACAGTAATGATAATCCTAAATTCTAACAATGCATCCTTGATTTAATGAATAAAGAAGTTTTTAAAATCAGAATTTAATTATTTTTATGCAAATGAAAGCTATTATAATACTTGAAAATAATTATTGTAAGTTGCTTAAACATTTCCCTCTGAAATTTTGTTTCTGTTATCCCTTTGCTTGGCAAACTATAAAACAAAGCTAAATGCCTTTTCATCCTTGTTTAATCTGCACACCGACCAAAGTAGCATTTCCTAATTTAGTAAGGTTTTATGATGTACATTGTGAGCCTGTGATGACTTTTTATTGGTATTTCAGTTTATTAATAAAACTGAATAATAATAAAATAAAATAATAATAAAATAAAAGATATGCAGACTTTATCCAAGATATTGATTATCTAAAGTCCCACAGGAAGATTGTCTTTATCAGATTTATTCATCCACATTTTGCAAAACAAAGTGATCGTTGTTCACAGCTATTGAAAAGGAATAAGTGTGTGGCACTATTGATAGCCTATAGAATTTGTATTTTATATATATTAGGAAAGGATAATTTCCTAGATAACTGCAAAAATTTAAATATTGTGGCTGTCTTTTGCTCAGAGTATTTACCCTCTTGATTCAATTAATCAACAATTTTTTTCTAGTTTTATTGAGAAATGTTTGGCATACATCACTTAGTAAGCTTAAAGGGTACAGCATGGTGGCTTGGTTTACGTATATCTTGTGAAATGATTACCACGATGGGTTCAGCCAACATCCATCTTCTCATGTTGATACAAAAAAAAGAAAAGAAAGAAGAATAAAGGGGGAAAAATTCTCATGATGAGAACTCTTAGTAAGGTGAATCTCTCAGCAACTTCCTTGTACATCATACGGCAGTATTTGCTACAGTCATTATGTTATACATCACAGCCCTAGTACTGATTTATCTTATAATTGGAAACTGTTATCTTTTGACTCCTTTTCTCTAATTCCCTTTCCCCTACCCTCTGCATCTGGTAACCACAAGTCTGACCTCTTTTTCTGTGGGTTTGGTTGTTTGTTTCCACATATAAGTGGAATCACATATTATTTGTCCTTCTCTGCCTGGTTTATTTCACTTAGCATAATGCCTTCAGGGTCAAGCCGTGTTGTCAAAAATGGTAGGATTCCCTAAATTTTTATGGCTGAGTAGTATTCCACTGTGTGTGTGTGTGTGTGTGTGTGTGTGTGTGTATAATATACACATATATATACAAATTTTGTTATCCATTTATCCATCAATGGGCACTTGGTTTATTTCCATGTCTTGGCTCTTGTAAATAATGCTATTATGAATATTGGGGTACACTAAATTTTCAAGTTAGTGTTTTTGTTACCTTTGGATCTATACCCAGAAGTGAGGTTGCTGGGTCATATGGTAGTTTTATGTTTAATCTTTTGAGGATCCTCCATATTGCTTTTTACAGTGCCCGTACCCATTCACATTCCCACCTCAACTTACTTCTGATCACATTTTTCATTGAACAAACTGCTTCACACACACTGGTGAAACATAGTGCTTGGTGAGGTTCATGTTTGGGACCAGTGTTTATCTATTGTGTCCAGAGAAATGACTTATTTTTCACCTCTACCTTTAGATAAAAAGATAACAAAGTTTGTTCTGTTTTAGTTTTCCTGATGTCTTTGTTTTAGAAGAGTTAACCTGAATTCTCTGAGAACTGAGTAAGAGCACAAGATCTGCTGTGAAGGTGGTTGGCAGTGAGATGATGCACTCGTCTAGGGCCTCGGAGTTCATAATGGAGCTACGAGTAGAACTCAGCCTTGTGAACTGATATTAACTCAGCTGCTTCCAAATGTTCCCAAGATTCAGAGTGTAGGTTATCGATTTAAGAAGCATACGGATGGGTTTTGGGGCCATATCGCCATCTTCACTGTCTGACATTGGGTAAATCACTGACGTCTAGTGACTGTATTTCCCCAATTGACAACGTTGCATCCACCCTGCAGACTTTTTATGCAGATGTCTGGAATGCAGTCGGGAAACTCAGTAAATGGAAGGTATGATCCCAACTAAAGTGTCCAAACCATTAATTTTATTATCAAGGGACCAACACCCACAAGGAGAAGGGACTTGCCCAAGATCGCACAGCAGAACCGGAATAAAACCTAGGTCTTCCGACATCTAACTAGCTGTTCTTTCCACCACCTTCTTTGCTTCCCAAATCATGAGTCTTAATGCAACAACTTACAACAGACACAAAGAAAGAGAGAAAGAAAAGGAAAACAACTACATCACAGCCCACATCTCTAAAGTTTCCAGGCTAATTTTATAGATTTAATTGGATTGGCATGGACAAGATGTGCCTTAATAAGAGAATGCATTCTTTAGTCCGTAAAGCACAACCCCAAGCAGGAGACAGCATGTGACAAATTACAGAAATAACAAGGCTCCGAATGGCCGCCCAAGTGCACCTGCAGCCGGCCCACCTGGGGCTGTGATTTCATTACCCTCGTAAACCAAGGCAAGGTCAGGCTTAGTCAGACTTCGATTAAGAGGCCCCCAAGGAGATCCCAGGTGCAGAAGAAACCAGCATAGATGCAACGAGAGATATGTGAGAACTTCTCTTTCCTGTCCTTGAATCAGGCCCTGTTGAGACAGCTAAATGATGAGGGTTAGTAAACTAGGTGCAAAGAGCTGTCACATGGGGCAGTGGGCCAGACGCCAGAAAACTTGGGTTAGATTTGTCTCTGGCCTTTGTTAGGAGCAGGGGCCAGGGAAGGTTTTCATAAACTGCATAGTGAGCCTAACCTTGCAAGTTTGTTCAGGTGCGGCCGTTCCTCTTAGGGGGCAGGAAGAGTAAATCTGTTCCTTGATTTGCTAGTAAGTGGCCTGTGTTCTGTGAGCTGGTGCCAGTTGGATGAGAGTGAAGCCAAAATCCTTGAACCTCGGGAATGGCATGTGAAGCCAGGTGACCTGGCCACATTTCAGGTCTCCCAATTAGGTCTGCTTTTCTAAGTGGCTCCTACAGTTTCCAATTTTCCTTCTCAGGGTTGACCATGCAAAACGATCCTGCATATGGAATATCTCTTCCAACACCACCTGGCAAAATGCCTTGGGTTAGAATAGAGGCAGAGGTGGCATGGAAGAGTTGGTGCCAGGCTTTCAAATGTGTTCTGTGTAAGGCTCTCTGAGGGCTTTCTTGAGAGATGACGTGGTTAAGTCAGCCATGGCTGACTTGGGGCAAAATGTTCTGTGGCCTATAGGTTATGCATATATCCTAGCAAAGTCTGTGATGTCCAGAAATCACAATGGGCATTTAGTGGGAATGGATGGAGGTACTTCTTGGCTGAGAATCAGGATCCAAATACTAGATTTGAATATGCCACGATGTTACCTTGCCCTATAGGTAATTCACATAGCTTGTGGAACCTAAGGTCTACACTAGTTTAAGCAGCTTTATTCATTCCATGTCAGGGCTAAGTGGTAAACTTACAGGCTGGACTGTGGCTTCACAGTGATTCGATCAGGGAGGTGATCGCCAGAGACTGAAGGGAGCTAGTTCAGGTGGGGTAGTTATTGGAAATCACCAAAGATTGGAAAACCAGAGGATATGTAAACATTATATCTAAGGTAGTCAGGGCCATAAATTTGGTCTTCCTACCAGAAGAAGGAAGGAAAGTCTTCTGGTAGGAAGACCAAATTTATGGCAGGGAATGGGAGGCCAAATCCATAGGGTCTGCAACAATGCAGATCCTACAATGATGTGGGAAAGATAGGGGGGTCAAGAGCAGAATCATGAGATTTTTTTTCTTTCTTTCTTTCTTTTTTTTTTTTAAGCGAGGCTGGGTTTCATGTGTCTTTGTCTCATTTCATTTTCTGTTTTGGTTGGCTCTCTGGTACAGGAATATACCCACTCTGAGTTCTTTATTAACTTTCATGAAATATGTTTGGATTCTGTTGTTTTTGCTAGAATTAACCCAGACAAATGATTCCAAAGTACACCTTGAAGCTAGGTCATTGATTGGTTTGGCGCTGTCCAAAGCCTGTTTTGTTAAAACTCAATTATCTAGCTGATTTAAGTCCACGTGTGCAACTGCAGATTTTCACCAGGGAAGAATATTGTGAAAGCAAAATCAAATGTGATTTACAAAAAGAAGGAAGAAGAAGGCAGGGTGACTGCCAGAAATCTTTTGTGACCACAGCTTGATAACACGGAACTCTCATGAGCCTTAATAACAAGGATTATTTTTGTGCCAGTGTTGACATAAAGAGGGAAGCCATTGGCTCAGTTCCCTGTAGATGAGTGAATGTTCTCCAGATATCCAGCAAGAGAATATCACCTCTGCTTGTTGAGCATTTGCCCCACTTCAGTCTGATGAAGGGACCTCGTGAATTGTGTTCTCCTTCCCTCCTTTCCTCTCTTTCTCTCTGTCTCTCTCTGGGTAGGAGAATGCTCTAACTTGGCCTGGAGTCTGAGATGAAGAAAACTTCTCAATTTCAAGAGCAATCTATTTCTCTAAACCCCTGTGGCACCTGGGTGACCGTGGTGTGACACCTGGGAGTGCCATATAAGGGCAGTTGGGAATCTGTCACAGAGAAGCCCCACCCCCCATTATGCTCCTGAGCCTATATCAAACCTTCTCCCCTTCTTCAAGGCATCAAGGAGGGATCTTGGAGGGGGAGCTGAAACTTCTGGGCCGGCATTTGAGAAAGCCCTCAATGGGAGGCAGATGGCCCCAGTGAGTGTGATGCAGGTGGGAAAGTGGGGCTCCGACTACTTGGGCCTGGGTCATCTGAGATGCTACAGGATGGGGAGAGACCATGACCCTCTGAGCACCCAGGCAGCAAGAGCGAGATTGGGGTTTGTTGCCACCAGGAGGTGGATGGCTTAAAATTGCAGGCAGAGAGTGTGGTGGCTGGTGGCTTAGGGCTCAGAGGAACATGGATATGTCTTTGAGGTAACAGAGGCCTCTATTACCAGCTAAGTGATGTCAAGCCAGCCTTCTAACATCTGTGGCTGCTTTCTCATTCATAAAAATAAGGAAATGAAATACCTAGCCCACAGGACTGTATGAAAAATAGTGAATGAGAGAATCAATGTAAAATCATGGAGCTCCCCATCTGGCACTATCCGCTAATCAGTATAATTGGTTATAAGAAAGGGGGATATATCCTGTTCCTTCATTTACATATTTCCTGAAATATAAGTACATGTAAGTGGAATATGGATTCTGAGAGATGATACATATTGTAGTCTTGCAGGTAGATACAGAATTAGTTTTCATTTCTTCCACCTTTAAGATCTCATACATAGATGTATTTTCTTTTTCACTTCATAATTTAAACTGAAGATCATGCTGTGCAAAATGCTTCTTGTGGCCTGCTCTCTGTCCTCTTCTGTAAGTATATTAGGAGAATTTTCTTATACTAGCAAATAGTCTTCAAAGGCATGACTTTTAATCACAGCATAGTATTTTTCGAATTAATGTTGCACAATTGATTAGAAAACGATGTCGCTTTTGATTAAAGAGGATAAGGATGGTTCTAGTTATTCTTATGAAATTATTTATTTCCTAAGTATTGGAACCTCTTGTAAGCACCAAGATAAAAAATAAAAGTTCTACGTATGGCCTTTGTCTTCAGAAAAGTAAAAGCCAGAAGAGATGAATAGCATGGTCTTAGTGAAGGCATATTTGATTGCGTGAGTGTCTGTGTGTGTGTGTGTGTGTGTGTGTGTGTGTGTGTGTGTGTTTGGGTGTCCTAATATTGGCAAGAGGCCAGGCCTGGCCACTCCAATTCCCAGAACAGCTTTACTATCTTAATGGGATGTCAGGTACCCCAGAAGGGATCTGGGAAAGCCAAATCATTAAAAACAGTCTGGTTGGGGGGGGTCCTACCCCCTACTTGGGGGGTTCCAGTCCATACTTCCTGGCTTCCTATCCAGGATTCAGTTCTCACAGGCTCCAGTTTTTGTGTGTTTTTAGAGAGCTACTAACTCTTTTGTTAGTGCTTTAGTTGCCTCCTTTGTAACATGGAAGATAATAAGAATGCTTCCTCTAGAGTCATGAGAATTAAATGAGTTAATATGTGTAATGTTCCTAGAACAGTGCCTGGAAAATAGTAATTTTATAGGAAATGTTGGCAATTACTAGTAGTAAGGACTCTGAACTAAGCAATGGAAACTCAGCCCATGAATGGACAAGTATCTGTACACACTGAATTCTGCATATGATGTGCCCACACAGCACACATAAGGTTGCTGGTGATAGAATTGCCTTCTGTTAAGAGACAGGCTGGGGTGGTGGAAAGCATCAGTGTGCAGGACACAAAGGAAAGAAGCCAGGAAGCAGAGAGGCGGGGGCCGACCCTCAGCTTCATGGTGGAGCTGGACCGTGTTGGCATTTTCTCTGAGGACCAATGAGTTTTGAGAGAAAAGAATGTCTTCTACCTCTTTCTTCTGTATCTAGCACCAAACATAATATGAATTTTATGTGAATGACAGGGGTCAGAAAACTTCAAAAGATGATAATTGTGGAACTTCATATTCAATTATCAGAGAATGCCCAATGATCGTTCCGTTTAAAAATACTTAACCAGTTTGGGGCGCCAGGATGGCTGAGTGGGTTAAGCATCCAACCTTGGTTCAAGTCATGATCTCACGACTCTGACTTCAAGCTCCATGTCGAGCTCTGTGCTGACAGCATGTGGCCTGCCTCAGATTCTCTGAGGCAAATGACATGGGTGCCATGAGATCCACATTTTCTTCTTGTGGCCCTAAGAGCATATAACCCCATCACTGCAGTGGAATCAGGCCCCACATACACTACTGAACAGTGTGATGGGCCTTAATGAAGTAAGGACTTCATTACTGCTTTCTGGTTGCTACAACCTGGTTGAAAGTCATGGAGGAAGGTATTTCCCTAGAGCAGGTGTTAAAATCTCTACCTTTATAGAAATAATAAGCTGATGTATGCATGGCATTTTATGGTGGTAAAAAAAGGGGCTCCATATGTCTCAAATATCACAAAAATCCAATCCTATTTACTATTTAGCACATGGACCAGGTGCTCTGCGGTATGTTGCAGTATAGTGGAGAACCACATATTTGGGAGAAAAATCATATAACTTGCACGTGCCTGTGTGTGTGTGTAAATACAATACTATTATAATAGTGATTAGTGCTATGAGTCTAATAAATAGAGTGTTTAAAAATCAGCAGAGCTAGTTTGAGGGGATCATTTATATCAAGGAGCCGAGGAGGGCTCTCTGAGGAAGTAACACTGAAACAGTGACCCAAAGCCTAAGAAAGAACTGGCAATATGGAGAGTATTCTAGGCCCATACACTGCTGTGCATGATGGCATCCAAGCAGGATAAAATGTAAAATGTTCAGGGAAAGTGATGGAGCGCAGTCTGCCTTGACCATGATGAGCAAGGGGTGAGAACTTTAAGAGGAGACCAGAGAGGTGGATGGAGCCAGTTCTTGCCATGAAGATCATGGTTAAGACCTTACTTTGGCCAAGGTCATGGCTAGAGATGTTAGGAGCAATGTGAAGTTGTTTGGGCGGTGGAATAGAATTAGATTTCTGTTTCTAACTCATTGCCATGGAGCAAGCAGGGAGGGTAGTCTAGTCTAGTTGGACCAGGGCTCTCCCTCTCTCCAGGACAAGAGCCTGCAAGCGATTCCAATTACTAGGTTCCTGGCATTTCCTATCACTCTGCTAAACATCTGGTGCAAAAGCCCAAACTGCTTAATGCATAAACCACAATGTTTATTCCCCTCATGCAAGACTGCTCTCACACTTGCTCCATAAAACGGGGGCCCAGTGTGTCCAGCCGCACAAGTTCCATTAGCTTCTCAGTAGGCCAGGAGAAGGGGACACCTGTGTGCTCTTCTGGCCCGACTGGCAGTGAGTGCAACCCTAGACCAAGTGGCCCTCATAGGTGTTCTCTCAAAGGCTATGCAACAACAATCTCATGGCTGCTGTGCAGTAAGTGGACCTGAGAAGGAGAAAGCAGATTCCCACCTGGGTAGAATGGATAATGACGGTGAGTGAGGGACCATTAAGGGCTGAATAGTGCCTGCCCCAAATTTATATGTTGAAGTTCTAACCGCCAGTACCTTGGGGCGTGGCTGTATTTGGAAAATGGGGCCTTTAAAGAACTGATTAAGATAAAATGAGGTGATTAGGGTGAGCCCTCATCCAATATGACTGATATCCTTTAAGAAGAAGAATCTGGACACACATAGAGAGATGACAAACACATGTAGACACAGAGGAGAGACCAGGTGATGACACAGAGAAAAGGTGGTCATGTGCAAGCTAAAGAGAGAGACCTTGATCTCGGACTTCTAGACTCTCAAGTCCTCTCTCTCCCTCTTTCTGTGTGTGTGTGTGTGTGTGTGTGTGTGTGTGTGTGAGTGTTTGTGTGTTCAAGTACAAAGGAAAGGCCATATGAACACACAAAGAAAAGGCAACCCAAGGAGAGAGATCTCTCCAGATGACAATCCTTCCCACATCTTGAGTTCCAGCCTCCAAAACTGTGAGAGAATAAATGTCTGTGGGTTATGCCACCCAGTCTGTGATATTTAGTTAAGGCAGCATGAACAAGCTAATGCAGGATCAAAGTCAAGAAGTGAGAAAAAAATAAAGCCAAGAGGCTGACATGAGCCAAGAAGGATAAGGGCAAAGGCTCTGAACTCAAAGAGGTAGTCATTAGTGAAGTCCACCACATTCTTCCCATTCTTTTTGCTGGTCACAAGGCTGGACCATGTTTCTTCTGCCCTTTGAAGATAATGGAGTCCTCTGACTTGCTCTGGCCAGAGGAATGTGAGTGAGGGTGACAAGCACTATATCCAGACAGAAGCTTCGAGTCCAGTATTTACCTCTTGTCTCTGTTACCCTGGGTTAAAGAGTAGAGTGATGGGAAACAGAGCTCCCCATGCACCTGTGAAGGATGGCAAATACGGCAAAGAAATGAGCTTTTGTTGTTCAAGCCACTGAAAAGTTGTTGCCATGGTTTGACTTGACCTATCTTGAGTGATACACTCACACCACTGAGCTCATCCACGTAGGTTTGGGAAGAGCCGAAAAAAGCCCATGTGGAGAAACTTCAGAAAACACTTCAGCTCTGACACAGATGTCAGCAATGCACCCACCCAAGCTTTGGCATGACAGTCCAATCTCACTGGCTGAGATAAGTGAGCGTGTGACAGCTGAACTCACACAGGGACTATTACTCTCTCGGTGCCACTTGCAAATGCAGCATCTGCCCATGTGCGAGAGAATATTGTCCATTCATTACATGTCTCATGATAAAAATGTGACCCTCAGTGTGTGTCTGATATTCCAATTATCTCTTAGGGAGTTCTTGGACAAGAGCGAGAACACTTCCAGTGTTCTCGGAGCCTCAAGACTGGTGAACGTGAAGGCAAAAATGTGCTCAAACAAGTAGTATAATAAGATTAATATGAAAGGAATAAGATAGAGAAGGATAATAAGAAAAAATAATATATAGCAAACTTAAGGGTCCCACTGGTGAATTCAGTTGAAGAAAACACTTGGTGTCAAGCATCCTGGAATTTGCAGTGAGGAGGAAATGCTGGTTTATGGTTCTTAGAACAATAACAAAACAACAGCAGCAACCACAACAAAAAGGTCTAGATTTGCGTGCAGACAGATCTGAATTCAACTATGAGCATTCTCACCACTACTTCTATGATCCTGCACCAGTCACGCATTTCGAAGAGCCTCAGTTCTTCTATGGGAGAAATGGGATAATAATGTCGATATCACAAGGCCACTGTGAAGGTAGTTGAAATTTTTATAAAACATCTGCATGATGTCTCGTTCAGTTAGGGTTGGTTTTCTTCCTTCTTCCTTTCTTTTCCTCTGTGCCTCCCTTCTTTCCTTCCTGAGAGAAGAAAGGGACATACTAGGGGGACAACATGATTCTTGGAGCAGCGAACAGTGGGCTCCTCTTGTGTTGTGACTCGGTTCTTTTCAAGAAACTCCGTGTTCTGTTTCACCTTCATCTTTTGGTCTAACATGAGCAAGATTCACTCCTAGGGCCTCCCTGATATGTGGCGAACAGATTATATAAGACCATCTTGAGTATGCCAACATTCTGGGTTATGTTCTTATTCTCTTATTTTTAGAGGAAATAATTCATGAAAATCTCCCTTAATGTGCGGGCACACAATACACACCCTGTGTGCATGGACTGACTACTCACTCCTTGGAACAAGCATTAAAATTCCATTTCCATGGCATTCCTTTACCCTCACTCAAGCCCAACGCCATTTCTGCTGCTTTTTATGTACAGCACGCCACTCAAGTCCCCAATTCAAAGTGCCCCACCTAAGACAGAGAAGGCCCTAGAACTCCGTGTTACATATGAGCGGGAGAAACCGTAACAGAGCAGTGACATCAGCTCACACACACGACTTTTGTTTTCTTAAACCTATTCTTGGAAACATGGATTTACAATGATTCTATACACTCCTCTCAAATTTAGAATGTAAAGATGATAAATGACATTAAAGAAATTCAGGATCCTTGTCAAATGCTAATAAAGGTGAGATCAGAAATATTCACCTAGTCCATGGCCATCACAACTTGGCAGTAGGGTGGCGAGTCACAGCCCCACCCACCTGCACAGTCCCCATGCAGCTAGCTCTGGCCATTCTACTTCCAGGGCTTGTGAGCTTCAGAAGACACAAGGGGCTACATGTCTTCAGATGTGCGTGCCATTTTGATTTATACTTCGAATCGTTAAAGTTCCTGGATTACTGCTTTCTAATCTGACTGGAGGTATGGGGAGGGGCCCAGTGGGGATAGAAAGAGAAGCCTTTAGAAAACTGGAACAGGCAACAGAAAAAAAAAATCCTTTGTGAAAAAATAAAGAGCTAAGGGAAATGTGTTGAAACATTATTTAATGAGTATTATTCCAAATTGTGGCGTGGATTTTAGTTTGTATCCAATTAGCATGACTTAAACATCCCTGGGTCCCTGAGCGTTATAGCTGTGGCCTTGTGCTGCTGCAATTTGATGTGATTTATCCAAACTGGGTTTTGGAGATCCCCTGTGGCAATGAACTATTAGAAATACTTTATTTCCCCCTCCTTGCTTTGATGGCTTTAGAAGTGAAATTCTTCTCCATGGATCAGTGACCATGCTTTCATACCTGGTCTGTGGGGCATGTTAACTCCCATAACAGATTTTAAAATGAAAACTGTGGTGTGTTCGGCCTATTTCTGTTTCTTTAATTCATTCTCCCTTATGCTCTTTTTTTAAAAAGTTTTTTTTACATTTATTCATTTTTGAGAGACAGAGTGAGACAGAGCATGAGTGGGGGAGGGGCAGAGAGAGAGGGAGACACAGAATCCGAAGCAGGCTGCAGGCTCTGAGCTGTCTGCACAGAGCCTGACTCGGGGCTCGAACCCACGAACCACGAGATCATGACTTGAGCTGCAGTTGGACGCTCAACTGACTGAGCCATGCAGGCGCCCCTCCCTTATGTTCCTAATTCAATTCAGAATTCTTAATTCAGAAGGATCATTATCTGTGCATTTATTTATGTATTCATTTAACATTCTTTAGAGGAGCGCCCATGTGCCAGACACTGTTCTAGGCACTTGGAAGACAGTGAATTAAACAGACAGACAACCTCAGCTCTCAGGGAATTACTATCTCCAGGAGGAGAGAGAAAATAAAAATAACTACAAAATGGTAAGTTATAGGAAACATTGAAAGGTGTAAATACTACAGGAAAGTAGAAAAATCGGAACATGATCAAGGAATCAGGAGTGCCTGGGGAGAGCAGGTTCAGTTAAAAACACTTTTTATACATTTATTTTATTTTTGGGAGAAAGAAAGAGAGAGAGAGAGAGAACGAGCTGGGGAGGGGCATATAGAGAGAGGGAGACAAAGAATCCGAAGCAGACTCAGGGTTCTGAGCTGTCAGCCCAGAGCCTGATGCAGGGGTTGAACTCATGGACTATGAGATCATGACATGAGCCGAAGTTGGATGCTTAACTGACTGAGCCACCCAGGCGTCCCAAGAGCAGTTCAATTCTAAGTATAATGGTTGAGTAAGACACACTGTGAAGATTATAGGTGACCAAATATTTGAAAGATTTGAGGATGTTAGCCACTTGATTATCAGGGAGAGGTGCGTGCCAGGCAGAAGAACGAGCCAGTTGAGCCAGTTCTGTAGGATTATGTTTGCCATATTCCAGGAACAACAAGGCTAGTGTCCTTGGTGAAGAGTGAGTAGATATGAAACAACAGGAATGGAGTCTGGAAAAGTAACTGGCACGAATAGGTGAGGGAGAAGACCATATAGGTTGGTCCATAGGCTTTAATTTGTACCCCATATAAAATGGAGCCCTTTGAAGAGAAGAGTTTTACAAAAATCATAATTAATTTCTGCTCCTGGGTTGACATTACTTCGCAATTCTCATATATGTCAAAGGTTCAAATTCATCAGAATTCAGCCACAAACTCCAAAAGAATGTGCTAATGGCTAAACGTGGTACTGAAGGAATATCATCCTTTTCTTAAGCAGTGGGTGTTCCCCATATTAGTGAGTGCACATTCATTCCTTCATCAGGCAAAGGACACTTACTATGAAGTTGTCACTTCTTTTATTTTGTACATTTTACAGTTTTTTAGGGATTTGTCTGAATGCTATTCAGGTTTGGTCTTAAAAAAAACTACATTAAATTCATATTTCCTTTATTCTCTCACTCCAAACTTTGGTTTTCTTTAATTGTGCCAAATGCTTTACTGTGAAGCATTAATTCTATGAGATGTGAGTATATGTTAGGGAAAAATGGGTTTGTGGTTAAATGCATTTGGCAAACTTTGGTGTCGTAGGCTATGGATTATCTGCTTATTTACCCCCTTGGCTGTGTTCCCTAGGTTTTTCTATGTAACATGTTGTGATTGTCATTTGCAAACATTCTTTGATGACAGATTCTGTCTTCTCTTTGAGAAAATAGTGATGTTAACTACTTGGGGGGTTTTGCTTCCAATTTGGCTATTGTTTTCCAACTTTATTTTTAATATATTTATAAAACTCATCCTATGTTATTTCATGATTTTAGATTTTTTTCCTTGTTAATGAAACAATAAATCTAATTTTTGTGGATATTCTATTTCTAAAGAGACACTGGTACTTCTACATAATTGTCAGTGAATTAACTTTATCCTTTTGAATAACTAGTAAGTGAAGTGAGAGAATCAAGCATTTATCCTGTTTATACTATTTGAAATGTATGCATTTTGGAATTAAGGCTGCCAGATACAACTTTGGAATGCCTGGATAAGGAAGTAATAAATTATTTCAATGTGTTCCAAATATTATACTAAAAATTATTTGTTGTTTATTTGGAATTCAAATTTAAATAGTCACCCTGTATTTTTTTGCTTCTTCAAAATCTGGCTCTTCTATTCAGGGTAACCCAAAAGGTTTGATGACAGTGAATATTCTCATTATGGGAATGTTACAGCTAAGCAATGAGAAAGGAGTGATAGCATAAATATACCCTGATCTTGAAAATTTTAATGAATTAGGGGATATGAGGTGAAGATCATTGATGATTACTAACATGCTCAAGAAAAGACATAAGGCTTAATGTGCCTTTTGACATCAGTAAAAAGATGATGGCCTTGCCAAGCATTTGGGAGCTTTGGACTTTTAGTTTTTGGGGTGGACAAAGTACGTGGCTGAGATCAATCCTAGGGGTTACTCAATGTAGGGAATCTAGTAAAAATCATTAGCACCAAGTTGAGCTCCCGAAGTGCTATGTCCTGAGTGGAAGGATAAATACAAAAAATAAATAAATAGAAACACCTGTCATGCAAAAGAAGACAGTCACAAAACTTGACTTTCTTTACCTAATTGGCAGGCAGATAGAGGAAAATAATTTTTTCCCAGAAGAGTCAAAACCAAAATTTAGCCCTCACATGAGATTGTGACTTGGATTCATATAGTCAAATACACGTGGCCAAAACACATGTGATCTTTGAAAGCAAACATAAATGCTCTGGGACAGAAAGCAAATCCAAGCTGTGGTTGAAGAATTTCTAGCAGGTGAGGTTCCGAGAAGTATGAGAGCTCATAACAAAAATCAGAGGATGCACATGTAAATTACCACCATGAGACAAAACTAGCAAAAAACAGCAGACTTTAGAATTAATTATCGGTATGACCACACACACACATGCACACACATACACAGAAGCCATCCATTTTTAATGAAGCCATGAAAAAGGAACAAGGGATGATAACACAGCAGTAAAGCAGATTTTAGAAATAATGAGACAGAATTTTCAGGAATGACAATAAAGATAACATTAAAAGCAGAACCGATGATACCAAACAGCAGATTTGACACCACTGAAGAAGAAATTTGTAAACTGGAAGATAATTCCAGTGAAATCATCCAGAATGCAGTCTACAGGATGTAGAGATTAAAAATATGAGAGAGGTGGGGCGCCTGGGTGGGTTAGTCGGTTAAGCGTCCAGCATTCGCTTAGGTCATGATCCCGTGGTTCGTGGGTTCGAGCCTCGCGTCGGGCTCTGTGCTGACTGCCAGCTCAGAGCCTGGACCCTGTTTCAGTCTGTGACTCCCTTTCTCTCTGACCCTCCCCTGCTCACGCTGTCTCTCTCTCTCTCTCTCTCTCTCTCTCTCTCTCCTAGAAATAAATAAAACATTAAAAAAAATATGAGAGATGTATTAAGATATAGAGAAGACGGTGTAAGAAGATACATAGTACTTTTGAGTTCCAGAAGGAGATAATAGGGAGAATAGGGAAAGGACAATATTCAATGATATAATGGCTAAATATTTTTTTAAATCATGGAAAGAAAACAAACTCCAGGTTTAGGTAGCCCAGTGAAATCCAAGTACAGATCTAAATATATTACAATGAAACCACAAAACATAACAGTCAAAGAGACCCAACTATACGCTTGTTATAAGAGTCATAATAGAAATATAAGGGTGTGGAAGGCTGAAATTAAAATAAATGAAAAGATAGGCCGTGCAAATACTAATGAAAAGAAAACTGGTCTGTTTATGTAAAAATGACCCAAAATAAAGTTTAAGTCAAGAAGTATTGCTGGAGACTTGTCATAAAGCTAAAAGGATCAATTTCACAGGAAGTTATGAAAATCTAATAGTCTGTATTTAATGTCATTGCTTCAAATTACATAAAGAAAAAGTTGACAGGAGTTAATGAAAAGCAGCCCCCAAAGTCATTACCCAAAGCCTTTCTTCATTATATGCTAAGTAAGCTCCCTTGACTTTAGAAAAAGCACTGAGGCTGGAAGAGAATAGTCGGAACTTGATAAGAGATGTTGTCTGTGTGCATGAAAAATTTCCAGCGCAAATAGAACTAAAACCAGAGAGGCACTGAAGGGATAATGGACTAGGACACAAAAAGTTTGCTCAACGCGTTAAAGAAAATACTAACCGATATTTTTTAGGCAAGAGAAAAAGAGTACCATATGGAAATGTGAAGATGCAGGAAAGAATGAAGAACAAAAGAAAGGATAAATATACAATTCATTCTTAATGAAATATTGGCTTTACAACTCATAATGGTGATGATGATGATGACGTTTTGTGAGGGCTAAACTATATACAGACAAACAGACAATATAGTACATAATTGGGATAAGGTAAAGGAATTAAAGTGTTCAAAGTCTCTTGAATGGTGAGGATTAGATAAAAATCTTAACTTATACTAGACTGTAATCGGCCAAGAGCATTTGTTTACATCTTCAAGGCAACTATTGAAACAGTAGTAAAATTGGGGTGCCTGGGTGGCTCAATCAGTTAAGCATCCAACTTCAACTCAGGTCATGATCTCATGGTTCATGGGTTCGAGCCCTTCAACTGGCTCTGTGCTGACAGCTCAGAGCCTGGAGCCTGTTTCAGATTCTGTGTCTCCCTCTCTCTCTGTCCCTCCTCCACTCATATTCTGCCTCTCTCTGTCTCTCAAAAATGAATAAAGTTTAAAAAAATAAAAAGAAATAAAATCATATGAAACTAGAAAGATATTAGACGGGGTAATGGGATAATAAAAAAAAACCACTTAATTCAGAGGAGAAAAAAAAAAGAAATATAGAACATATGAGACAAATTGCAACAAAGATGATAAATACAAAATCAAACATATAAACTTTCCTTAACTGAAGATTAGACTAAATATTTCAGCTGAAAAGAAAAAGTTTCAGACTACATTGAAACACAATCATGTGCTGCCTCTAAGAAATACATTAAATTTGGAATTCAGGAAAGAAAGAGATGGAAAAATATTTTATCCAAATCTTAATGGAAGCAAGCTGGTGTGGCCCCTGGTGGGGCTCAGTCAGTCAACCATATGACTCTTGATTTTGGCTCAGGTCATGATCTCATGGTTTTTGAGTTCCAGCCCCACATCAGGCTCTGTGCTGACTGTGCAAAGCCTGCATGTGATTCTCTTTCTCTCTTTCTCTCTCTCTCTCTCTCTCTCTCTCTCTCTCCCACCTTGTGTCCTTCCTCCAAGCTCTCTCTCCCTGTCCCCCAAAATAAATAAATAAATCTAAAAACAAAGCAAGCCGGTGCAACAATGCTAACGTCAGGCAATATAGATCTTAGGGAACCAGCATTCTTTAAAAACTTTTTTAATGTTTGTTTATTTTTGAGAGAGAAGAGAGAGAGAGCATGAGCAAGGGAGGGGCAGAGAGAAAGGGAGACACAGAATCAGAAACAGGCTCTAGGCTCTGAGCTGTCAGCACAGAGCCGGATATGGGGCTCAAACCCAAGAACTGTGAAATCAGTACCTGAGCTGAAGTCCAACACTTAACCGACTGAGCCACACAAGCATCTCAGGGAACATATATTTTTAAAGATCAAGAGTGATATTTTATAACAGTAAAGTTTCAATTTACTAGGAAGGCCTACACCTTCTAAATTTGTATGCGGGTGATGACAGAGCTTCCAAATAGAGTAAGCATGTTCACTATACACAACTAAAATGATAAACATAAACATAACAATTTATAATTATTTTTGGAGATTTTAACATAGTTCTCTCAGTAATTCGTAACTGGTAAAATAAACCAACAACCAAAGGCCATTACCATAAGGATATATGAACAATGTGATTATCATACAAAATCTAATTTATGTACATAATATACTGCAAGCAATAACTGCAAAATGCATAGTGTTTTCAAGAATGGAGAGAATATTTACCAATAAACAATGCTGAGCCATAAAAGCACACCTCAAGAATAAGGGGCTGAATTTCTTCAGAGCATTTTACCTTACTACACTGGAAATGAGCTACAAATCAGTAATCAAAAGAGTACATCAAATTTTACAAAACAACCAATACACCTAAAATAACCTGTGGGTTAAAGTGTAAATCACATCGGGGTTAGAAACCATTTTGAACAAAATAAAAATGGTGGCTTGTTGATAGATTCTCACATAAAAGGAAGTTTGTGGCCTTATTTGTACATATAGGTTTTAAAAGCTGAAAATCAATGATCTAAGCAGCTAACTAAAGAATGTAGAAACATATTCACAAATCAAATCCAGTAAAAAGTGAAAAGAAGAAAATCATAAAGATAACAGAATAGAAAAAGAAATAATACAATAAGACAGGTCTACAAAGGCAAACAGTGGTGCTTTGAAAAAGCTAACATAATCGTAACTCCTGTCAAGAAAGATCAAGAAAAATAGAGATAAGGTGCAAATAACCAGCTATCAGAAGTAAAAAAGAGAACATCACCAATGCAGATGCTATAGACATTAAAAAGTTCATCAGAGAAAAATGTAAACATTAGAGAGTGCAATAAGTTACATTCCAATATATTTGAGCATTTTGATTAAATGGATACACTTCTAAAGTGAACATCCACATGGTCTGTTATCTGTTGAAGACATTTAATCAATCGTCTCAAAGCCTCCCACAACGAAAATTATAAGACCAAATGGCTTCACTGGACTATTCCACCAAAAATTTACCTCATAAATGACACCAATACTACATAAATTCTTTCAGAAAGTAAGAAAAAAAGGGGAAGCTTCCCAATCATTTAATAAGGTCGACTTACACATGATACCAAATCCTAACAAGAATACTATATTTAAAAAAATGATATTGCAGTCTCTCTTGCAAACCAGTACCTAAATATACTTAAAAATATTGACAAAACCAGCAAATGTATAAAAGATACATAAAAACCAAATTTAGTTAATTCCATGAATGCAAAATTGGCTTGACATTTGAAATGAATACAACATATGTGAATATGTTAACAAAAAAAGGGGTAAATCGTGATCATTAACTGATATAAAAATCAACTGATAAAGTTCAACAGATAATTCATAATAAAAATCAATGAAGAGCTTTCTTCCTGAGATTAAGAAGGGAGCAGGGCCTCCCTTATTAACATCTCTACTCACCACTGGACTTGAGGACCTAGCCAGTTCCATAATGGTAGAAAATAAAACAGAAATTATAAAGTTTGAAAAGAAAAACTAAACCCATCGTTCACTGATGATATGGTTGGAATATGTGGAAGGTCTAATACCCCTAAACATAATTTGAATTGCTAAGTGAAATTTTCAAGTTTGCTAGGTTCAGATTTGACATCGAAAACCAGTTCTGTTTCAAAGTCATTGACAATAAACTATAAAGCATACCTTTTCAATGTAGAGTACAGCTGATAGTGACACCCAAAATATCAAATAAATGCAAACAGAGCTATGGGGATATATACCTAACTATACAGAAAACACAAAACATTATTAGGATAATCTAATAAGCGAAGGAATATGCTACACTCGTGAAATTAAAGACTCAGTATTGTAAAGATGTGATTTCTCCCTGACCTGATGTAAACATTCAATGTGATCTTTATCAGCACCCCAGCTGGTTGTTTTTCATGTGGAAATTGGCAAGCTGATTCTAAGAGTTATATGAAAATAAAAAAGTGCCAAGAATAGCAAAGAATACGAATGAAATACGAAGGCTTACTCTACTAGCTATCAAGATTATTAGAAGCTACAGTGATTAAGACAAATGAAACATTTAAGAGTAGCCTGAATTTTTAGATGAGACAGGGAATTATTGTTAATTTTTTAAGTGTTTTTATAGTCATTAGTACCGTTCATCAAATATTTCTGATTTCCGATGCTTTTCTTGGGCACATGGTGAGTAATGTTTTACTTTCCAGTCATTCTGAATTTAGGTATGGCCGTATGACTCTCTTTGACCCCTGAAATAAAAACACGTGTCATTTCCAGGGCTAGGTTTTAAGAATTAGGACCTGAATTTTCAGTCTTTACTGAGACAATAATTAGTACTTTGACATGGGACAATGCTATGACCAAAACCTATCATTTTGGTGGCTATTTGGCTGTTGGCAAAAACTTTCTTTGAGAGGTGAAAATAGTGAGATGTGTAATGCAATGGTGAAATTTTTACTGAAACTGTTGCCTTTGATAACTTGGGGGGGAAATCATATAATTAATGAAGTTATAGCTCTGGAAGAGGGGTTTGGAAATAGTACTGTGTGATGATTACTATTGCTTGTATTGGGCAAGTTATTATAAGAAAAGCACAAGCTCAGAAAAGAGGCAGCCAGTTGACAAGCAGGAATAAAATGGAATAGAGGTATTTCAGAGACTGTAGGGTAGAAAGAAACAAGGTTTTTTTTTTTTTTCACCTTGAATGGTAGAAGATAAAACACAGAGTACAAAATGGTCAATTAAACTTCATTTTTTTAACAAGGGACAAATCAATGAGTTAAGGTGCATAAGAGTAAAAATCCAATGAGAAGGTGGCATCCACTTAACCTTGTATCTGGACAAAATGTCTCAGATTAATGATTCTAAATCTGTGCCTCTCCCATTAAGTCTTGTAAGTTCATCTTCATGGTACTTGGCATTAAAAGAGAGCAAGACTTAGTGGTGATAAATATATATATATATTATATATATAATAATATATATGTAATATATATTATAATATATATGTAATATATATATTGTAATATATATGTAATATATATTGTAATATATATAATGAACATCTGTCTATCTATCTATCTGTCTATCAATCGATCGATCAATCTACCTATCTATTCCAGGCGTGTGGCTATTGACCCATGGAATTGATTGCAATCAATACAGTGAAAACTCTACTAGGTTGTGAGTTACAATGTTATGACAGTGGACACAAATGTTGGCTTATTTGATACTCAAGACAACCCTTGAGTACCCAAATCCCTTGACAGAGAAGCTGACTAAGAAAGATGTTCAACACCTAGGAGCGCTGAGTCTCCAATGCCTACTTCAGATGTAATCAGGGAAGATAATGGAAAAGAAAGAACTTTCTAGAGTGAAGAGCCAAAAGCCAAAAGGAGACATACATTTTGTACCTCATTTATTTTTAACTTCAGCAAAGTGAAAGAACTAGGCTTCTTGTTGATATTTTGGACAAAGGACTAGTCTCCCTTTACCAGGTTTACCATTACCAACAACATCCCAAGAGATATTAGCGTTTAACCCGCTGGAGGAGGAGTCCATCAGACTCATGTCCAAACTCTGGCTATTACCTCTCCCACACCTTCTCACCTTAGTAGCAGAAGGGTTGCAAGCATTTCCATGGATGTCATACTTTGTTATTTTCATAAGTACAAGTAAATGTGCATGAAGTTGCCTGTGGCTTTGATCATTTCTTTAATCCTCCTGTTAGGGTTTTTTCCTTTTTTTATTCATGTCTCCTCAGGCTGAAACCGATAAGCTAATTTAGCATAACATGCCAGCTAAGTGGTATGAAGAACCAGGAGTATCAGCAAGTAAGCTCATTCTGTTCCTCATTAACTGGCTTAAGGAAAATTCAGCGACTTTCTTTCTTTCTTTTTCTTTTTTTGTTTGAGAGGCAGGCTTTCAAGGGTTGAGCAAAGGATTAACACAGGCAAAGAAGGTAAAACATCTAAATGAGAGCTTGAAACTTTGGAAGGCACTGCTGTCTCTCTATGATTTTGATTGTTTTTACCGTTTATTTATTTACTTAGAAAGAAAGAGACAGAGTATGAGCAGGGGAGCGGCAGAGAGACAGAGAGGGAGACACAGAATCTGAAACAGGCTCCACGCTCTGAGCTGTCAGCACAGAGCCCGACAGGGGACTCAAACCCACGAAATATGAGATTGTGACCTGGGCGGAAGTCAGACGCTCAACTGACTGAGCCATCCAAGCGCCCCTCCCTATGATTTTGAAGCGAGATGAGGGAAACCGAAATATGCAGGTCAGAATCCAGCATGCCAGCAGACTTAGATTTTTCTATTTCTTGCAACACTACTTGACATCTTGCTCTACTGTAGAAGGAAAGGCAGGAAAATGAGGACGCTGATTGCATATGCAAAAAAGTCAAGGACTGAGAAAACCTAGCAGCAAACATCTGTCTCAGACATTGTCAGTTTCTTTGGCTCCGTAAATCGGATGTGGTTGCAAAGACCTGTTTTTGCCTCCAAGTTATTAACTTTATACAGGTGAAAGGAGAATCATGCAATTAGTATGCTCGCTGGTATGGCAGCTAACTCTGAAAGGAAAAAAAAAGTGGTTTGAAAATTATGCCTTTGAGGCTCTGGCTTGGGCTTTCCATAATTGGATACAAATACGAAGCCCTGGAACGGAATTACTGTGAGATTTAGCATGGGATTATTTAATCATGGACTTAAAAAGGCAGAATTCTGTGGGTGCCAAGAAACCACAGGATTGTAAAGCATAGTTGTGGTCATGGAAGAATGAGCTACCACCTGTATGTCTGCACCTGGTTATCACAAGAGTAGAATTTGTTTGTTTAGCCATTGATCCATCCGTTCCCTCCCCGGAACATGATAGAGCACCTACTGCATGCTAGGCAGTGTTACAGGTTGAATTGTGCCTCCAAAATAAATGTGTGGAAGTCCTAACTCCCTGGTATCTGTGAATGTTACCTTATTTGGAATTAGAGTCTTTGTAGATCCCAGTGACATGTAGGTCATAGCGATATAGGATGGGCATTAATCCAACCTGACTGAGGACCTTATAAGAAAAGGAAAAGAGAGACAGACATAGACACACAAGGAGAGGAAAATGGCAAATGGAGACACAGACACACAGAGGGAAGGGGGCCTTGTGTAGATGAAGACAGAGATGGGAGTGAGGCTGCTATAAGCCAGTGAGTGCCAAGGAGAGCCGTGAACATCAGAAGTCTGTAAATTTGGAAATACTGTTTTCTAGTATTTTTAATTAAAAGAATTTTAATGTTTTATTTATTTTTGAGAGACAGAGGGAGACAGAGTGAGAGCTGGGGAGGGGAAAAGAGACAGGGAGACATAGAATCTGAAGTAGGCTTCAGGGGCTGAGCTGTCAGCACAGAGCCTGATGCAGGGCTTGAACCCATGAACCATGAGCTCCTGACCTGAGCTGAAGTTGGACACTTAACTGACTGAGCCACCCAAGTGTCCTGGAAACATTGTTTTCTAGAGAGTTTAGGGGAAGGATGATCCTGCTGACACCATGATTTTAAACTTTTAGCTTCTAGAACTGTGACATGATAAAGTTTTGTTCTTTCAAGCCATCAAGTTTGTGGTCCTTCCTTACAGCCCTAGAAAACTAATATACTCTGCAGTATGCTGGATGGTGGGTGTACTGAAATGAATGCATTTCCAATGTTGTATTTCAGGAACTCCCAGCCAAGTGCCTGGGCTAGGAACCAAGATTTCAATATCTGAGATGAGAGCTGTATCATGATATTAATTGGTTCTAGGGAGGCGTAAAGGAAGAGCATGAGAAAGCTTTTCAGGGAGATGTTTTTTGAGGCTCATCTCAAAAGATGGTTAGGAATTTGCCAGATAAATCACAGGATATAATGTCTCCACTTCAGAAACTATCATGCTGGAGAGAGCTGGTCAGAGAAGCATGTTAATTGGAAGAGGGTAGCAATAAAAAATGAACATGTTTCTCATATTTGGTGATGATGTCAATGAAGATGATCATGTCTTATCCCTCTTTGCTGAGTTTCTCATAGACCAACTGCTCTTACATCAGACATCATCTTATTTAACTCTCTCAGCAGATCTACACAGGAACTATTACCATCTGCATTATGTCAATGAAAAAACTAACTCTTGAAGAGTTTAAATAACTATAAAGCACCCCCCCCCTCCAGCTAGTAATTAGAAGCGACTCTTGAGATGCCCTTCATACTCTGTGGTGTATGTCTTTCCATAATCATAAGCTTGAATCAAAAAGTCCCAGCGCTCTGAGTTTGGTTCATGTTCTAGAGTTGATGGTAGATTTCACTTTGCACGTAAATTGTCTCACCCTTTGAAATTAAGTTCTGCTCTACGGGGGCCCTATCCTCACAGTCACCTCTAGCCATCTGTTTCTTCATTTGTGTTCATCCATTCAACATGCGTGTAGGCACTGGGGTAGAAGCTGTAAGTCAGACAACACTGTGCATGCAGTGTCTTTTACCACATAAACCATTTGGCTAGTTTCTATTTTTTCTTGTGGGGTGGATCCTGTCTTTGAATTCTACTTGTTAAATAGCCTTAGGGGCGCCTGGGTGGCTTAGTCGGTTAAGCGTCCAACTTTCGCTTGGGTCATGATCTCGCAGTTCGTGGGTTCGAGCCCCGCGTCGGGCTCTGTGCTGACTGCCAGCTCAGAGCCTGGAGCCTGTTTCAGAGCCTGTCACTCCCTCTCTCTCTGACCCTNGTTCGTGGGTTCGAGCCCCGCGTCGGGCTCTGTGCTGACTGCCAGCTCAGAGCCTGGAGCCTGTTTCAGAGCCTGTCACTCCCTCTCTCTCTGACCCTCCCCTGCTCACACTGTCTCTCTCTCTCTTTCCTAGAAATAAATAAAACATTAAAAAAATTAAATAAATAAATAGCCTTGGATGTCACCTAGATGTGCTCCTCCCACTGAAATCAATCAGCTAGCTGTATGAAATAAAGGACGTTCATTGTGTCATAAATAAGCCAGCAAATGTCTTTTATTTTCTATTTTGTGTAGCCCTTAGCACTTTGAATGAATACTGGTAGTTTATGCATGTCTTCAAGATTCAGACCCCTTCCTGGGACTATCTAGCCATTCACAAATATGTAAGATATCAGAACAGCTACAATATCTCTCATCTCTTCCAGTTTCCAAAGCATTAGAAGGTAACTGACAACCTGTCACAGCCAAGCCAAGCCTAAAGAGACATGATGAGTAACATAACGTGGACCCTGGATAAGATCCGGGAATAAAAAAAGAGGACTTTACGTAAAATCTAAGGAAATCTGAACCAAGTATGGACTTTAGTTAATAATAATGCATCAATTTTGATTCATTTATTGTGACAAAAATACCACACTGATGTAAGATGTTAAAAACATAGAAAACTGGATGTAAGCTCTCTGAGAATTCTCTGTCGCCTCTTTGCAATTTTCCTATAAATAGAAAGCTACTCTAAAATTAAGAAGAGTTTAAACATGGTTTCCATAACAGCCATTTAAATTTCTATCTGGATAATTCCCTCTTTGCTCCTTAATTTGAATTCTTCTGGACTTCCTTCAGACACATTTGTGTTTTGTAGAAAGAGCTCCCTTAGATGGCTTGCAAGAGCTTGGGTTAGATGCAGCTGAATTTTTGTCTGAGGCATCTCTGTCAAAGGATGAGAAAGTGGTAGCTAGAAACAGATGAGGAAGAGTCTTGTCCAGGACTCTCGGGAAAGGTGAAAAGTATGCAAGATTCCTGCCAAGAAGCCTTGAGGAAAATTCCTCCCTGAACTGAAATTTATTGACTCAGGCAACTCAATCTATGTCAGAGAAGATATTAAAAGCCCCTATCACACGGCACGTCTATCACGAAATCCCTAATGACTATTTTTTGGGTGAAGCCTGTCAGACTAAAACCCTTCTTTCCTATTGCTTTTGAAACTGAAGTTTGTTTTTATTTTTCCATGTAAGAGTAATGCAGATTTATTTTAGAAAATGTAACATTAAAGACATTTGAAAAAAAAATCCATCTTTTCTTTCCATGGGGGGGGGGGATGGAAAACTAATGTTTTGGTGTATTTATTCCACCTTAAATAAGTGTTAATTTCCAGAATTCTTGGCTAATGTATCAGAAAATGCAAATGATGAAAGATTTTTTTAGAGCTTTTTCTAAGCTTTTTCCTAAAAATAGATTATCTTATTTAATTAAAAAAATTAGGGATTGGAAAAAGAGGGACTGTTTTTCTTCAAGTATTTTTTCTTTTTTCTTTAAGTTTTTATTTAAATTCCAGTTAGTTAACATATAGTGCAATATTAGTTTCAGGTGTACAATATAGTGATTCAACACTTCCATACATCTCCCAGAGCTTATCACAAGGGCCCTGCTTAGTGCCCATCACCTATTTTACCCACCTCCCTCTCCCCTCCCCTCTGGTAACCAGCAGTTTTACTCTACGGTTAAGAAGAGTCTGTTTCTTGGTTTGCCTCTCTCTCTTTTCCCTTTGCTCATTTGTTTTGTTTCTTAAATTCCACATATGAGTGAAATCATATGGTATTTGTCTTTCCCTGACTTACTTTGCTTAGCATAATACTCTTGAGCTCCACCCCCGTCATTGCAAATGGCAAGTTCTTACCAAACTTGAAAAATTTGGGGCTGCTTTTTTTTTGGAAGCCAGAAAATATGTCTTTAGTTATTGGCCATTTGGTGTGTGTTAAATGCCAGCAAATTCCTTCTGTGCTCTCTCAGTTCATCTGAGATTCCTCTCAGCCTGTGATCTGAAGATGCATCACTGAGGAGCAAGGACTTCTGGGAGAAGTTCAGAGAATATGGAGCAAAGTGCAGCATGTGCTCAACACCTGCCAGATGAAATCTCACAGGTGAGAAGTGGAGATTGCATTTGGTGGATCTTCTCTGTACCCTTCCCATGGATACCTTACCTTCAGCTGGAATGAATTGAGGTGACCCAATGATGGGGAAGCCACATGAATCACTGAGAAAGAATAAGGACTTTCCTATCTGGTACACTTGCATTTGAATCCTGACTTCAACGTGTGCAACCCATGAGTTGTGTAAATTACATCACTCCGCTGTACTCCAAGTTTTGATTTGTAATACAAAGGTTAATACATTGACACATACTTGCTGAGCAGCAGTAGCCAGTTCTTTTATATTCCCTTCTCTTTGCTGTGTTTCCTTCTGTCTTGTGCTAAGCTTTACTTACCTTTTTAGCCTTCCTGACAGGTTCTGTTGTCCAAGTTATAAGAGTAAAGTGGAACTGCAATTTTAAATATCATTTTGGTGGTGGGGGGGCATCATTTGGTTTTGGTTTTTAGTCTTTGATTAATTCATTTTCACTATGATCACTTTCCCTTGTAGAGATTTAAAGTCACTGTCCTTCCCAGGACTGTACCACTGTGAGGTCCAAGCTAGAGAGTCTGTGGAGGAAAAGTCAAACTGCTTTGCAAGTTGACCTTGTGTAGATGTAGTAGATCGACTGATTTATTGAGTTTTTTTTCCTCTTACAAGCTGCTTATCTTGATGCAGTGTTGAATTTTTTTTGTTTTACCCTGTTCCTACATCTGTTTTCAGATCAAACAAATTAACAAACAAACATCATGGAATAAAAGAGAGAAGGATTGTGTCTTTCTAAACACCAAGCACAGTATCTCTGAGTTTATTTTTTATCTCTATTTTTTATTTTTTTTAAGTGTTTATTTCTTTGAGAGAGAGAGAGAGAAAACACAAGTGGGGAAGGAGCAGAGAGAAAGAAAGACACAGAATCCAAAGCAGGCTCTAGGCTCTGAGCTGTCGGCACAGAGCCTAACGCAGAGCACAAACTCATGAACTGCGAGATCATGACCTGAGCCAAAGTCAGATGCTTAACCAACTGAGCCACCCAGGCGCCCCAGTATCTCTGAATTTAAAACAACCCTCAGGTGCTGTTGCTCAGGGCCAGATATTTTTCTTCCCTAAAGGCCATGTCACACTGGCCATACTATCAAGACTGAATCAAGCTTTGATAGTGAAATAGGTCCCATAACCTGTGCTCTTAGACCTCTGTACGTCTGCTTGGTGTGTGACCTACATCACTTTAAAAACCAGTTTGTGCCCAGGATTATGTCATCCCATTAGAGGTCTGCTGGCCAAGAGAAAGAAGCCATGAAACTTCCTTTTTTTTTAGTCTATGGGCTTTGCCACCTCATAGTGTTTACATTTTTAATAAGTGATGAGAGAATTTGCAATAGTCTGTGGACATCTTGACCCAAGGATGGAATGACTTGAGTAGACCCTGGTCTGAAATGAATAGTTACTGTTCATGCTCTTGTAGCCTATTCATCACTAGCAAATTCTGAGCTCATGTCTGCTTCTTAATACTCAAAGAGTCTATAAATTCAATGATGGTCAAAATATTCTTCTAGATCATTAAATTATATAGTGGGATTTTATCATATGAGTCTTGGCCTTTGAAATTCATCATTTTGAAGAAAGATTAGGGCTACATGTAGCTGTAAAATGACTCCCAAATAAATATTCTACTTGGAAAGAAATATGACATTTGCTCTAAAAGAAAGCAGTGACAAACAATTAATTTTCTATTGTTTGATATAGGACAATGGTCTTATCTTTCATTATGAGAATAATGGTAAAGGGCTTATATTCATTGAAGTTTAGCAAGTATATTATAGAAAACTGAGTATGCGTTGTTGGATGGCTGATAAAAATTAGTGGGGAACCACAAAAGATATCTTGAAGAACAAGGTTCTTCAAAAGCCACAGTTTTTAAAAGAGCTGTGACTGGACATAATTATGAAATTAAAGCCTTTTATTGTTTTAGTTTTACCTCAGCAATCTATTCTTAGCTTGTTATTTAATGTATGGCAAGGTCTCACACCCATAAATATCCCAAGTCCCACGAGGACTGAAGTGGTCATACAGGTCATACAGGCCTGCTTCAGATTCTGTGTTTCCATCTCTCTCTGCACCTCCCCCACTTGCGTCTGTCTCTCTCTGTTGCTCAAAAATAAATAAACATTAAAAAATTTTTAAGAAGAGAAAAAAGAAATACTTGAGTCTTCCAAATCCCTCTGCAAGGTGCTTAGTATTGTTCAGAACCTGGCCTCCAGCACCAGTGCCTTAGCTGGGTCAGGTGATCCCCCACTCTCTAAAGATATTAGATGCTTTCTCATCTCTCTGCATTGTTGTTTTGTTCTGTGTCCTGGTTTCCATGTCCTGCCCTCCCATAAGCTGATGAATTCCTCTATGTCTGTCAACCTTCCAAGCACATGTCACTTTGTCTGACTAGCCTTCTCCAAGTTCTCCAACCACTAACTACCCTGGCCCAATAGAAGATGTCTCCCTTTACCTTTCTTTCCTTTCTTAAGATGTCAGTTTTTAAAGCAATCTCTACAGATAATGTGGGGCTCGAACTTACAACCTTGAGATCAAGAGTTGTATGTTCTACCAACTAAGCCTCCCAGGAACTCCTCCCTTTACCTTTCAGTGCAAATGACTCAATACCTGCTCTCATCTCTCTGTTCCCAAAGCAGTGTTTAGAAGGTAAACCTGTTGAATCCAGGATCCTTGTCTATCTTGCTCACTGATACAATCTGAAAGTTAAACAAAATATTTCACCCAACAAATATTAGCCACATCAGTTAACATGGGTGTTATTGCTCCAATGTACAATATCTAGTTAATTTATGTTTAATATTGTAAACAGTGAAGGCAGTTATCATTTCTGTTCACTTTTTTTTTGCAATGCCTACCATCTCATCATCGAATGAGAGAATGAGTGAAAAATTCTCCACATAAGCATATTCTTTAAGAAAAATACTTTTCCATTAGACCAATGAAGCCATTTAAAGAAATAGAAGTGGAAAATTTAGCTTTATCTATAGAACACTCAATCAGTTGGGTCAATTTTATATATTTTAGAGGTGAAATTGTTTTTTTCTTACAATCTGAGATATCCTGAAGGTACATTAAATAACCCAGTTTTTTATTTGGAGGTGTTGTATGACAAAATTTTCATAAGAGTATCAAGGTAAATTGTTATGAGTTATAGTGTTTGTCTAATAAGCTATCATTGTATTTATCACCTTTATGTGTTATCTCCCTCTGCTTCCCTTCCTCCCCTTCAACCTTCTCCTTATTCTCTGTACTTGAATGTACAAACATCTAGGTCTCACTTCAATAACAGATATTATCCAAGCAGGATGTAACTGTATTCTTTGATGGCTCAAAAAAGAGTCGTGTGAAGAGGGAGTGAACTTTCAAAGCAAGCAATTCAAGGGTAAAAGTTTAAAAAAAAATCAGCCCAGCAAGAGGAAGTTTTGAGCAACAGACAGGTTGTCTGGTGGGTAGAACCCCTCATTGTGCTGATGCTTTTCAGGACCTGGCACTTATGGTGGCCATTACTGAGTGTTCCTCTCCTCTCTCCCTGGGTCCTTTCTTCTTTCCTGACTCTTTTCCCTCTTTCTAGAAAGTAAATCCCATGTCTGTCTCTCCTAGTCCCATGGGCACTCTGAGTCTCATATTTCCTCTTGCCAAATCAGTATTTCCATTGGTATTTTCCACCAGCATGTCATACTCAACACATCCGAAACCAAACCCCTCACCCCCTCCTGAAATGCCAGCACTCCATGTCTCAGCAGATGTCTCCCCATCTTCATGCTTTGCTTTGTAACATATGTCAGGTCAAGTCAGCTGTAGAGTCCTATTCCATCTACCAGGTCAATGTCTCTTGCAAGCGTTCACCCCCTATCAAGCTGCCTGCCCTTGTCCTTGGTCTTGATGTAAGCTACAATCCTGTCTTGCTTGGATCCCAGCCCGGGCCATCCTCAACAGGTCTCGATTCAGCCCGGTTCTCTTTAGTCTTTATTGTGACACCAAAGTTGTCCATTTAAAAGGAAGTCTGATACACTGTCCCCTGTCTTGAAAACTTCAGTGACTTCCCACTGCTCTTAAAATAATCTCTGCATTCCTCAGCATGGTTGCAAGTCTTTGTGCAATGTGTTTTTTCCAGCCTTTCCACTTCATCTCCTACCACTCAATGTGCTCCATACTCTGGCCCACAGGGCTGTTTTCAGGGCTTGAATGTGGAACTGCCTCCGTGGTTTCTGGCCTCTTGAACAGGGCAGAGCACACTTCCATGATTGCCTTCCACCTTGCTATGTAACTGCTGCTCATTTTAGATCCATAGATCTCATTAAAGCTTTTTCTTACATTTATTTATTTTTGAGAGAGAGAGAGACAGAGAGACAGAGAGAGACAGAGAGACAGAGTGTGAGTGGGGGACGGGAAGAGCAAGAGGAAGACACAGAATCCAAAGTAGTTTCCAGGTTCAGATCCTGATGGGGGGCTTGATTTTACAAGCCATGAGATCATGACCTGAGCCGAAGTTGGGCACTTAACTGACTGAGCCACCCAGGTGTCCCCTTTAGATCTCATTTTCAACACTCTCAGCCTGGCCTCCACCTAACCTCCAATGACAGATGTGGCCGCCACTGTTAAAATGTTCCCCAAACACCCTGCCCTTCCCTATCATACCCCCCATCTTATGTGACCATCGGTTTTATTTGCTTAATTTCTCTATCTTCCCCCTGGGTGGTAAGGTCCAGGGGTGAAGAGATTGATTGCACTGTCACTTTTATACTGCTTGTGTTTGTTTCCTATTGCTGTTCGACCTATTGTCATGAACTTGGTGGCTTAAACAACAGATACCTATTCTTGCCTACTTGTAGAGTTCAGAAATCTGAAATCAGTATCACTAGGCCTAAATCAAGGTTACACTTGGTATCAGCAAGCCTGTACTTCTTCCAGAAGCTCAAGTAGAGACTCCTTGTTTTGCCTTTTCCAGCTGTTCCCAGTGGCCACCAGCGTTCTTTGGTTCATGGCTGGATCATTCCAATCCTCAAGGCCAGCATCTCCAAATCTCTTTGTTCTTTTCACATTGTCACCTTCTCTGTGCATGTCAGATCTCTCTTTGCTTCCCTTTTGCAAGGACACATGTGATTGCAGTTAGGACCCATCCAAAATAACCCAGGATAATCTCCCCATCTCAATATCCTTGACTCAATCACGTGTCCAAAACCCTTTTTTCCAAACAAAGTACCATTGACAGAGATTAGGACCTAATATATTTGGGGACTATTATTCAGCCTATCGCACTGCTAAATTCCTTATCCTGTCTTCTGTTCTCAATCGGATATGTATGTATGTTTGTATGTATATTCAGTGATTTTATGGGTCAATTCATTTTAAACTTTTAAATATAGGTACAAGTAAATGTTTTGCTTCATTGAAGTCAATGCAAAGATAAGTTTCCCATCAGTAGGCAAGCTGTAAACTCAGACATCTTGCTTTTCCTCTGTCATGGCGAGCAGGTCCAGAATTTCCTTTAACTCCATGGGTTAGAAGTGAGGCCCTGCTGGCTATCCAACTCAGTCTGGTTTCTTAGAGATCAAGACCTCTCAGAAATGGCAGATGAAACTTGGAACTCAGTAGTAAGAGTATGCTAGCAAAAGAGAAAGTTTCATTGTGTTGGCCAGAAGGCAAGAATAAGATGTACTTTTCAGAGTTATGGTGAAACAAATAGCAGCCCATTGGGTGAGAAGACAGAGACATAGGGGCAAGATCCCTTACCAGTTGTGTGAATTAATAATATTGATATAGATGGCCTTTAGTTTTTATTCCAACAATAAAATAAAAAGGTTCTATCAGACGTATGTTTTGGATCAAAAGTATTTTTATTGCAGGAAATACAGGTTCATAAAAAATGAACCCAGGCCCCTCTCCTTTTAAGCTACAAATGGCACATCATCTTTTCTTCCCTCTTGTCTTAGGGATGCTGACAGGTGTATCGCCTTCATCATATGGATTGCAGATCATCTGATGCCTTTCTGGCATCTCTCTGATTGAGATTAGACCAACCATTATTGAATTTTATAGATAGAGCTCTCATATTTAATCTCATTTTATTACCACAATAAACCTTTGAGGAAGATATTCTTATTCATTCCTGTGTTAAAGAGAGTCAATTTCACTGTGTATCGGATAGGCCCAGAAGCAGTGTTTTAACGTGAATGCAAGGCGTCTGGATTTATCTCAAATTCCTTAGGCTTCGTAGCCAGAAGGAGAAATAATATATACTGAGTATTCACTGTTTGTCCTATATCGTGGACACACTAGTCTTCTTGATAGTAACACAACCCAGCATCATTAGTGCCATCATTTGGAACTGATCAAGACACATATTTAGAGGAATTTCTCTGAAAATGCAGGGAAATGAAGTGGCAAAGGAAAGGTTTAAACCCAGGACGGAAACTTCAAAAATACCACCTATTGGCGCACCTGGGTGTCTCAGTTGGTTAAGCATCCGACTTTGGCTCAGGTCATGATCTCGCGGTTCGTGAGCACGAGCCCCATGTCAGGATCTGTGCTGACAGCTCAGAGCCTGGAGCCTGCTTTGAATTCTGTGTCTCCCTCTCTCTCTGATTCTCCCCTGCTCGTGCTCTGTCTCTCTCTCACACAAAAATAAAATAAACGTTAAAAAAATACAAAAAAATATCAATTGTCTCCTGCCTTGTGTTCCCTCAATTTAAAAATTATGTTTTGGGCACCTGGGTGGCTCAGTCTGTTGAGGGTTGGACTCTTGGTTTTGGCTCAGGTCATGATCGCAGTTTGTGGGATCGAGCCCCACACTGGGCTCTGCACTGTCAGTGCAGAACCTGCTTGGGATTCTCTCTCTCTCTCTCTCTCTCTTTGCCGCTCCCTTGTTTATGCTATCTTTCTCAAAATAAATAAATAAACTTAAAAAATATGTGATATTTTAAATAAGTCAGACACAAAAAGACAAATACTATATGATTCCACCTGTATGAGGTACCTGGAGAAATCAAATGCACAGACAGAGCATGGATGGGGGGCTGCTTGGGGCTGGAGAATGAGGAGTTGGTGTTTGATGGGTAGAGTTTCAGTTGAGGGAGATGGAAATGTTCTGGAGGTGGGTGGGGATTGCGTGACAATGTGAAAGAACTTAATGTCACAGAACTCTGCATAAAACTTGTTAAAAGGGTAGATTTTATGTTACGTATATTTTACAATAAAAAATGTGATCTTCTATATACATTCACTACTTAACTGAGAAATTGTTTATGAAGGCCAAAGACACAGGCCCCAACACTTGAAAGTCAGAAGGAATTAAGTAGCATTTTGTCTCCAAGAGAGGGCCAAATATGCACATTTATCTTCCTCATCTCAGGTCTCTGTTATTCTATTATTTTTATTGTAAAAGTTTTCCAGAGGCAATTTTTTTCCCTCTGAAAGGCTGATTAAGACTCTCCTTTTTAAAAAATGAAAATTTATCCTCCAATGATTGAAACAGCAAGTGTCATCTATAGCAAAATGTAAATTGTTCGGAGAAGAATAAATGCGCAGAACGCAGCCCTTAGCTTCGTTTCATGGAGGGTTCGTCGTTTAAATGATCTGAAGCAACCTTGAAAGGGGGTGCCAGGGACAAGACCTCACTGTGAAAGTCCTCCAAGGAAAGAAGAAATGGTGAGCCGAGCTGCACTGCAGGTGAAGGGCGAGGTAAAGCCATGAATATAAATTGAGACATGAATACGATGTCTTGTCTATCTGTTACTTTCATGCACCAAAAAGCAAGGAATGGTGATTAAGCAAATGGACATAAATTCTGTAATTTCTGCTTTCTGACTTTCCTTGGTTTCATCTCCATAGGGAGTCACTCAGCTCCAATTAACCTTGGTTGCCAGGTCCATGATCTAGAAGACATTTGAGTCAAATTGGCACCAAAGCTGCTTTTGCTTGGTTTTGCTGGGGGAAAAAGTAGATTTGAAGGAGCATATTTGCTGTCTACAAGGCAGATTTGGACTGTTCCCCATTAGACATATTAAGACAACTTCCTGGAGTCGAGTCACTGAATGGAGTAGATTTAAGCTGTTTATATCTGGCATCTCTGAAGCCAGCATAAAGCAAAGAGGGATAAACAGCTATTGCTTTGAAAGTAAATTACATAAAGAATTAATTCGGTTTTATTTTAAGTCTCCCAAACTTTTTATTGCATGGGAGGAGAGAGTTCATTGGAATTACTTTTTCAGATTAAAGAAGGTGAAAATGAGTAACAGAGGAGGAATCTGCCTGCTTGAATGTGAACCGGTTTTCATCTTGCGGGTTTAAACGAAGGGGGTGTGTATGTGTGTGTGTGTGTGTGTGTTGCGGTTGTATCGAAATTGTGTTCAGGCATTTGTGTTGTTAATCTGTAGGCACTCTTTGCATGGATTTGATCACATAGGGTGGAAGGAAGAGGTGCATGGAGCTTTGTTCATATGTGCCTGAAGACAAAGCCTGGAGAGTGGAGTGAGGTGGCGCTGGTAAGGGGAAAGCCCTCACACTTTCTGTTTTCAGGAAGATCTTGGCTGAGGCCGGTCCCTTTGGAGGGAGGCAAGACAGCCTGGGGACAAAGGTGAAACACTTTCGCTAGAGACTCTGTGAGGCTTGGGACACAATCAGTCCCGCTCAGGGTCCACGAAACCAAATGTGACATGGAGTCGGGGAGGAAGCACATCTCCCTGCTTCTTGGGAGCATCTCGTCTCTGCTTTGGCAAAAACCAAAGGGAAGAAATCACTATTTGGGTTGGTGACTACGGATGGCCTGAGGGGACGGAACATTTAACATGAAAGTCCGTTTTCTCAAGAAGGACCCTGGGTTCTCAGGAAGGGACTTCAGCAAAAGGCCTGGGGCAGAAGAACATAGAAGAATGAAGCAAGTACTTGTGGGACATCTGAGGACATCCAGGAACTGAAGAAGGGACTTTTCGAGGAGATAGAAGTCCTGCAACGTGTAGGCAGGAGCCACACTCTGGGGAAGCGTGAGTGACTCCATTAAACCTGGAAGGGGCTATGTCTGGGAAATGCTGGCTACTTCTCTGGTTTCCACTGGGACTTTATGTGCCACACATTAATTCCATTATTTCCAGTCATGGTTTTTTCTTTTTTTTTTTTCCATTTTAAAGAGAAATAAATACTGGAAACTTTATTTCTAACAAATGTCTAGACTTCTAAAAAATAACTTACTCCATCAAGACAGAGCCCTGTGTTGCTCTCTCAAACATCATCTCCACTGATCTTCACCACATGCTTCTAAGACAGGTGTTGTAGTTTTTGGCTTGTAGATGAAGGATAAGAGCCAGGGTAGTAACATTTATTAAGAACCGACCGTGTTATGGGCTCCATATCAGGAATTCTACCTGCTTTTTCCCATTCATGTCTTAAGGCCGTCGTGGGAAGTAGGTATTATTTATTTCCATGACCAAAAGTAGGAACTGAAATCAGCAAGAGCTTTTCTGAGATCGACTGGCCAGCAATGGCTCTCGAGCAAAGTCAGTTCTTTTCTTCTGCATCCTGCTGAATGCAACGGGGTGCTGGAGGTTGGGGGGGACTCAGAAGGGGAAGACAGTTGCTCCTGAAGAGCTCCAGAGAGCCAAGAGGTTGGGGCACTCTGAGGGAGGGTGAGATGGAGCCTGGGGTGTCTCTTCCCAGTGCCCTGTGCGTGGTCTTCACACCTGTTCCTCAATGAGGCAACACTACAGACATTTTATCATCTTCTACCGCATGGTCTGGTGAACTCTCTCCCCAGTTCTTCAACGGCGTCCATTTCCCTCATCTGCCCTGAGCCTACACAGCTCAGCGGCTGCCTTCCCAGTACCAGCTGCCAGCGGCTGTAATAAGTAACCACCACGTCTCACCCCTGCTGTGTCAAGCTTGGTGCCCTTCTCCCTCCTCAAACCCTCCTTCTTACTGGTGTTAAACGTTCTTGTCAAAAGCAACTATTTACAGGCCATTAACAACAGAATGGATGATTAGGCTCTTTTCAGACCTGATGAATAATGCATGCTGCCAGTCAGTGCCTTTTGCCATCCAACACAGGGCTTTTTGAGGAAAAGTGTCATTGAAGAGAATGCTGTTCAATTTCTGAGATCTGAATGATTTGAAGCAGTAATTGCATTTGTGTGTGTGTAGGAAAAAAGTTATTCTTTGTGAGCTCTCGTCATTTGGGCAGAAGCAGGGGACAGGTAAGCGTGTCCAGTTCTGTTGCTGCCAGATGTTTTCTTTCTCCTGTCTTCCTATGATCTTCCCCACTTCCTTGCTCCCCTGTGGTAATGTAGCAGGTATATTAACCATAAAGTCCATCTGAAGCTGCGCCCCTCATTTCTGCTATTTAATCCATGCCTAGAGGCGTCATTGTATTTCCATTTAACACATTTCCTCTCCAGTTTCCCTTAAAAAGTAAGGCTTATATCAAGTAAGTATATTCACAGGACTAAGTACTATTTGTACAACACTGGTCCTGTGGATGGTTCCCTATTGTGTGTCCTCTCTAAATACATCTGTTTTTGGGGCACCTGGGTGGCTCAGTTGGTTGAGTGTCCGACTTTGGCTCAAGTCATGATCTCAGAGTTCATGGGTTCAAGCCCCGTGTCAGGCTCTGTGCTGACAGCTAGCTCAGAGCCTGGTGCCTGCTTCACATTCTGTATCTCCTTCTCTCTCTGACCCTCCCCTGCTCACGCTGCCTCTCTCTCTCTCTCCCTCTCTTTCTCTCTCAAAAATAAATAAAACATTTAAAAAATTAAAAAAATAAATACATCTATTTTCAAGATTTGTCTGGGGATCTGTTTGGTAAGATCTATCAGCTTGCAGAGACCCGTGGGGAAGAATTTACAGAGTGTGGGAAAAGTTGAGATGCATAATCCTAGTCCAAAATAACACAGTTAATCATGGGGAAAGGCCAGTTTTGGGGACTCCATTGTACAGATCATTTAGATTGTCTTCTAGAGTCCAGTCTGGAAAGCGTCCTGCCTGGGCCCCAGACAGAAGGGGTTATAAGAAATTCAGGGGAAAAAGAAGGAAATATGATTCTCAGGTCAATCATCAGATGCTCCTGGTTTCTTAGAGATGTGGAACCGTCTGCTATGTTTCGTCTTTCTCACGGGAAGTGTCTCCCAACAAAGGGCAGCACTGAGGCATTGTTGGCAGTGGGAGGGGCTGCATGCACCAAATGGCACCAGCCCCTGGGTGCACAGCGTGAAGGACTTCTCAGGAAACAGAGACTTCAATATCTCCCAGGAACCAGCAGCATCCGGCACCTGACTGGCTTTTGAGGGCCCCCTCTTGGGTTCCAGGACCCACCTCTCTTGGGTCTCTACCTACTTCCCTGACCCTTTCTACACAATCTCCTTTAAGGACTTGTTAACTACCTCCCTCTTTAATGCTCTTCCTTAGCGTGCGGGACATCTGTGCTGCCAGAACCGTTTATGAATCTGGTTGCGACTTAGGTTTGTTCACACACAGGTCTTCAGCCTCCATGATAGGCTCTCCATGTGGATGCCTTATTATCCTTCCTTGGAGATGGAATACATATCTGTTGGCTTTATTTCTTCACATTGTTGGATTTTATGAGGTTAGAAAGGGATTATCTTACCTAAAAACTGTGTCTGGGGGCACCTGGGTGGCTCAGTTGATTAAGCATCCAAATCTTGGCTTAGGTTCAGGTCATGATCTCATGGTTTGGGGGATGGAGCACCGCATCATGCTCTGTGCTCACAGCGCGGAGCCTGCTTAGGATTCTCTCTCTTTCTCTCTCTCTGCCCCTCCCCTGCTTGCTTTCTCTCTCTCTCTCTCAAAATAAATAAACTTTTAAAAAAATTTAAAAATGTGTCTGGTGCCCACAATGACCAGAGGGCCACATTAGAAAGTTCTAGAAACCATGATCCCCTAGTCCCCTCTGTGACCACTCTTATGATTGAATGGGTTCTCTGACTAAAAAGAACAGCAGAGGCATTTGGATGTCTCAGATGGTTAAGCATCCAGCTTGGGCTCTGGTCACGATCTCACAGTTCCCAAGTTTGAGCCCCCTTCAGGCTCCGTGCTGACAGCCCAGAGCCTGGAGCCTGTTTCAGATTCTGTGTCTCCCTCTCTCTCTGCCCCTCCACCACTTGCACTCTGTGTCTCTCTCTCAAAAATAATAAAGAAAAAATTTTAAAAAGAGTTTAATAATTTAAAAAACTGACAGCCAATATGGGACCCCTGGGTGGCTCAGTCGGTTAAGCAGCTGACTCTTGATTTCAACTCAAGTCATGATCTCATGTTTCATGGGATCAGGCCCCATGTCAGGCTGTACACTGACAGCACGAGGCCTGCCTGGGATTCTCTCTACCCTTCCTCCTGCTCACACTCTTTCTGTCTCTCAAAATAAATAAATAAATAAACATTAAAAAAAAGGACAGTCAACAAAGGACCAGCTCAATCTGGTAATCACTGCTGCCCCTCCATGTAATTGCTCCTTGCCACTATCGAGAAGAACCAAATATTCTCATCTCAGTTTCTCTAATTATCTCTTTAGGCAGCATTCTACCTACCTACCTTAGGAAGGTACCATGAGATCAAGGGCACAAACTATCTATACAGAGTCACAAGATCTATACTATTCATAGATCACTGTCAATTTTCCTGAGTTCAACCCTATCCTGCTATTTGGACATTATAGGTGTTCAAAGTCATATTCTTAATACACACATTTAGACAGTAGGAAATCGCATATCTCCACTTGTATTTGGACACCTTTTTTGGTCAGCCTCACACCTTCCCATTCACCTTATACTCCAATCATTGCTGTAGTAAGCAGATTTACATAATGGTCATAGCCTTAGCCTCACCCTCTCTGCCCTCTGTAGTATGTGATGCCTGCAGAAGCTGCCCAGAATTCACAAGTTCAAGGAAGTTAATGTCCACAGAGAAATTTTGGCCAAGGAGACACTGGAGTGGGTGGATGACAGCCACTGTCTTCCATCACTCAGGTGAGCAATTCTAAGGTGGGATTGAGCCCAGTTTCCTACTGTGTAGACTCATCAGGACAACACTCTTCTGTCTTTCTCTCTTCCCAGGTCCCCACTCTACTTCTCTGGTCACATTCTCAAATGAGCTAAACACAGAGGAGCCGCATTCTAGACTCTGCTTTGGAGGCCAACTGGAGTATGAGCTAAGACATCTGCTTAAGGCTTTGTTTTCTCTAAGAATTATCTCCTCAGTCCCCTCCTCTGGTCCAGGTTGCTCTCTGTCTATTTTCCTTCAATTCTTTCTCCATCCTCTGTGTCTGTGTCTCCTACTGTGCTACAGGATGATGAAGGATTGCATTGACGTTGGTTTGCTTGCTGAATTGTTGGTCTGGACTATCCAGAAACCATCTCTCCTGTTCAGGGGGATTCTTGAGTGAGATTCTTGGTGGGAGGGAGAGCCCCACCTTTCCCTAAAGATGCCCAAACAAGGACCCCATTTCTTTGACTGTCCCCTGGTCATGTATTCCAGTCTTGGTCAACTGGACGTTTCCATCTGGGAACACGATTCTTAAGAAACTAACACAAAAACACAGAAACTCATGCCCAACTACTCACAGTAGAAGCGGTGGAGTCAAGAATGTGGCCCTGACAATACAGAGCCACCAGGTCAGTAGTGCTGGTGGTGTTATTGTAGCCAGTCTGCTTCTGCCATGCGGCCGTGACTCTGCTTCTGATGTCCAGCCCCCATGCCCATCTTCCAAGCCTGGGCTGCCCTACAGTCTTTCGTGAATTACTTTGCAGCTGAGTTAGCCAGAACCTATCTGTGTTGCTTCTGATAAAAAACACCAGGTCTGTATTTCCCTCAAAGCAGTTAAATTAAATACAAGTTAAATTCATACCTTTACAGGTAGCCTGGTTCTCCATCAGGCAATTATCAGTTAACTTCTGTTCTGGGCTTCTTCTAAAATGATCCTCTACCGTATGTCAGTATGTCCTGCTTCTCTCTGTATCCCTTTGAATAGTATCTTTCCTTTCAAAAGTTCCTTTATATTCTCCTCCAAGCATAGCCCAAGGAGTGCCAGGCCCCTTAGCAAGTTGAACCTTACCTTCCACGCTTAACTTTGGTCACTTCTGTTCCTCCACTGCAGAGGGTTTCTGGAATCCCAGATGGTTTGAGCAAAGTCTGTTTTGTGGCAATCACTGGAAAACTAGCAGTGATTTAACAAGAGAAATAGTTGCTTTCTGGCTTCTACGTAGGCACCCCGAAAGCGGTGTGAGAAAATGCTTTTGAAATAAGTGCAATCTTTGAAAGAAATCCAAGGTATAACGGATATACTTGCACTCAATCTTGCTATGTCTCATTATTTCCATCTGATCAATGGAGAGAGTGTTCTGGTCCTCAGTCACTTGCTCTAACAGCTTTTGCCTTTAGAATAGCTTTATGCATTAGACTGTCAGGTCCCTTAATGCCATCCACAGATTACAAAAGCAGACATCTATGGTGAGTCTTTATAATTCTTTCACTGTTCTCAGGCACTGCACACAGGCAACAGGATTGCCTTTCCCCACGTCTAGGGGGCGCTATTCATGTATCCTGGTGTTTACAAAGCCTTATCCCTGTACTTTTGCCAATGCATGACCCCGTAGCCAGGGGCAGCAGCCCTTGGAGTGAGAAACATAAAAAAAAAAACAAAAAACAAAAAAAAAACCCCCACAAATTGTTAGAAATGAAGGAATGATTCCTCGATCCCTTTGATGAAACCCCCAGCGGGTGTGCAATTAATTTCCAACAGAAGTACCGAAGCCCGGACTGGTTTATAAGCAGCAAAGTAATGTCTCATTTATATTCCAGAGATAAGGAAAAGGTATTTAAAGGCTATTTAGTCACTCTCTGGCACTTGAAACTTACCGACGGCTCTGTTAAAAGTGAGGATTTAAAAAATGAATAATAAAACCACTTTAGAAGATAACTAACAATATTTTTTTTTCTCTTCCTTTTCTAAGGTGAATGGAAATACGAATTGGTATCACAGACACAGAAATGATTTGCCCAGTGGGGCCAAAGCTTCCTACCTCCTGTCTCCTGCAGAACAGACTGCTGGCGGCAAGGCCAGGTTCACCCACTGAGCTCCTCTATTCTGTCTGGAGCTTCTGCAAGAAGAGTCCACTGTTTCTACAGAAGCAGATGCAGATTAGTGATTTTTTTAAAAACAACTTTACTAGTCATTGACAAACGTCATCCACAAAAGCAGATGATTTTTACTATGCTGGCGGAGTCTCACTGGGGTCCTCAAATCACAACTCAGTGAGACTGTCCCAGGTGAATTCCATTCCTGCGTCCTGACAGAGCTTTCCTGGGCTGGATAGGCCACAGATTTCAAAGGTTAGAAGCCACTAGAAGCATTGAGACAGCTGAGGGTTAATAATGAATTGCACAACTGTTATTGAGAACTAAGGAAGCTTAGTGGAAATGAACCTGCGGCTATTTCTTTATCAATTCATGAGACACTTCTCCCCAGGCAATCTGGCTGTGGGCATCAAAGTGTAAAAGATACATAGCTCTTGGCCAACCAATTCAACACCTGGGATTAAAAAAAAATTACCTTCGTTTTAAAATAGTATTTTCCCATGATTCAAAATTGAAAATACTTTTTAAAGTACATAATTTAAAAATCTCTCACGCTTTTGTTTTCTAAAGACCCAGTTTCCCAGGGCGTCTGAGTGACTCAGTTGGTTAAGCAACTGAATCTTGATTTTGACTCATGATTTCATGGTGGTGAGTTTGAACCCTGCATTGGGGTCTGAGCTGACAAAGCAGAGCCTGCTTGGGATTCTCTGTCCCTCTCTCTCTCGGGCCTTCCCCACCTTTCAAAAAAAAAAAAAAAAAAAAAGGCCAGTTTCCCTCCATACAAGCAACTGCTATTAAGTTCCTTGTATTTTCTTATTTATATATAATATATATTATATATAATAGGTAATATAAACAAATCTACATAAATATTTCTTCCTCCAATTTTAAAAATTCATCTATTTATTTATTTACTTATTTACTTTTAATTAATTAATTAATTAATTAATTAATCAATCTTAGAGAGAGAGTGCACGAGCGGGAGACAGGGGCATAGGAGAGAGAAAGTCTTAATCAGGCTCCACACTCAGTGCAGAGCCTGATGCGGGGCTCGATTCCATGAACCTGGGACCATGACCTGAGCTGAAATCAAGAGTAGACACTCAGTCGACTGAGCCACCCAGCACCCCTCTCTCCCTCCATGTATTAAAATAAAAATTATACCGTCTACGTTTTTCCTTGGATTTTTTTTAAAGTAAACATTGTGGGGAAATAATTTTAGATTTCCAGAAAAGTTACAAAGGTAATATGGAGAGTTTTTATATACCCTTTACCCAGTTTTTCCTAAAGTTAACATCTTATATTAGTGTAGCACATTTGTTGAAACTAACAAATTAAACCCAGTACATTATAATTACGGAACACAGGCTTTTTTTGGACTCCATCAGTTTTTTTCACTAATGTCTATTATCTCTTCCAGTATCTGAATCCAGGGTACCACATGGCATTTAAAGATAGATTCCTCCCTTCTTCCCACCCTTCCTCCTTCCCTCCCTCCCTCTCTCTCTTCTTTCTTCACTCTCTCCTTCCCTTCTTTCTTTCCTTCCTTCTCTTCCTCCCCACTTCCTTTTCTCTCTCTCTGTCTATCTCTCTCCCTCCCTTTCTTCTACTCATATAGTAAAAATAACTTTGGCATATATGGGAGTAGAGGCACGTATAGGGCATGGTATTTAGTGCAGGAAATCACCACCATAGTCCGCACACACAGCAGTGCTATCTCTTGGAAACACTACCTCCCTTTCCCACCCTTCCCCCTGGTGACCACTGCTTTGATCTCCCCCACTGCAGTTCACCATAGTTTTGTCTTTTTCCGAATGCCATCAAAATGTGGTCACACAATTTGTATCCTTTTGAGACTGGCTTCTTTTACTCAGCATAATGCCCATGAGATGTGGCATATACCACTACCATCAATTCCTTTTCACTGCCGGGTGAATGCACCACTGATGTGTAGCCATTCATCACTGAACGACGTTGATTTTGTTTTATCTTATTGACTCCTTCCTGAAACTCTTAGGAATGTATCCTACAAAGATTTCCAGTGAAATACTATTATTGCCCTCATTTAAATTATTTTATTTTTTATTTTTAAAATTTTATTTAAATCCAATTTAGTTAACCTACAGTGTAATAATGGTTTCAAAAGTAGAATTTAGTGATTCACCAATTACATATAACACCCAGTGCTCAACCCAACAAGTGCCCTCCTTAATGCTCGGCACCCATTTAGCCCATCCCCCCACCCAAGATCCTTCTAGCAACCCTCAGTTTGTTCTCTGTATTTAAGAGTCTCTTATGGTTTTTATCCCTCTTTTGTGGTTTTTCCTTCCCTTCCCGCATGTTCATTTGCTTTATTTCTTAAATTTCACATGAGTGAAATCATATATTTTCCTTTCTCTGACTAATTTCACTTAGCATAATGCCCTCCAGTTCCATTGACATTGTTGCACATGGCAAGATTTCATTCTTTTTGATCGCCAAGTAGTATTCCATTGTGTGTGTGTTTGTGTGTGTGTGTGTGTGTGTGTGTGTGAGTGTGTGTGCATGTATACCACTTCTTGTCTTTATTTATAAATCCAAAACTAAGGTATGATGGTTAAAAACAAAAGAAAAAACCCAAATGATGTAAAAGTGAAGAAAGAAAATATGGGTGCTTTCTCCTGACCTCAAATACACATGGAGACAGTAAGAATTTCCTAACAGTTTTCTCTGACTCTTAGATTGTTTTATTGTTTTATTGTTTTATGCCTTCTAACAAAAAATTATTTTTTATTTTTATTTTTATTGTTTTATATTTTATGCTCTTTTTAAAATGAACTCTCTTAAATATTAATCATGTAGCTTAAATGTATATTATATATATTTTTAAAGCATCGATGATATATTTATATAGTTTGAAGAATAGTGATAAAATGGTCATGTTGGTGCCAATCATGAAAGTCAAGAAAGAGTAATCCGAGGACCTCAGTAGTCCTAGGCACCTTTCCCCAACCTTCTCCCCTGTCTCCCCCACAGGGGTGACTGCCATTTTGTCTCTGAACTTCTCATTCCCTATGCTCCTTTATAGGTTTACTATATATATATTATATATATATAATATATACTATGCAATATATATAATGCAACATATAATATATATAATATATATAATACATTACTTTTGATCTGTAATAAATGGAATCAAGCTGTATGTATTCTTTTATATCTTCTTTTTCACTAAGTCTGAGTTTTTGAAACGCACTTGTGCTGATATATAAAGATCTATTTTATTTATTTCCACTCCTCAATGATATTTAATTGCATGAATATATCTAAATTTATACATCTGCTCCATCTTTGATAAACTTTTGTGTGTTTTTTAAAAAAACAGTTTTTGTGATTACACAAAAACTCTGCCAGGAACCTTCTTGTATATGGCCTAGGAGGAAAATTCCTACGTAGACAGGTATGCATATTTTCCCTGTGATTGGACAGCGCAACTTGTGTCTTAGGTAGTTGGCCAATTGTATTATGACCAGCAGGGTATAGAGTTTCTCTTGCCCCACATTCTTGTCAACAATTGATATTATAAACCTTTTTTATTTTTGCCAGTCTGGTGGGTATGGAACAGAATCTACTTTGGTTTTACTTTGCATTTTTTTGGACTCCTGATAGGTTGAGCCATATTGAGTTTGAGTATTTTGATAATTTTTGGTTCTTTCATGAAATCTTTCTATAAGAAACCACTTTGATATCTGTTTTTTTTCATTAAAATGGGATGTTTTATCATTTCATTACTGTCTCAAAATTTTTTTTTAATTCAGTACATTAATCCTTTGCTGATTATGAATGGTGAATCTACCATCTTCCCATGGCATAGCTCATATTTTTATTTCTTTAAAGTATCTTTGATGAACTGAAGTTTATTGCTGGTGACTTCATCATTTTCTCCTTGATGGCATGTGCTTTTTGAATTTTGCTTAAGAATTTTTTACTACCTCAGGATAATGAAGATATTTTTATATATATTTTTTTCTACAAGGCATGAAGTTTGATTTTCCAGCTTGAGTCCTTAAACTGTCTGGAATTGATAAAACACACTTTGAGTATTTAAGACTAAGGATTTTAAAATCAGCCCATCTGAGTTTTGAATCGTAGTTCTTATCCCTTGGTAAATTTCAACATCGGCAAATTTCAACCTGAGCAGATATTACCCTGGACTAGTTACTTGACCTCTCTGTGTCTTACTTTATCATCTATGAAGTAAGGATTATTTTATTTTATTTTATTTTATTTTATGTTATGTTATTTTATAGTATTTTGTTATTTTATCTTATTTTATCAAGTATAATTTTTAAAAACTTCTAGCATATTATATTGTAGCTCTGAGTTTAAAATGAGTTAATATATATTGAATACTAGAAATCTGACTAAAACCTTAATTGTGTAAGTTATAAAGTAGGAGCCCAATTTTATACCTTCATATGGATAATTCAGTTGTCCTAACATCATTTATTAAATAATCTATCCTTCCCTAGTGATCCTTCCCATACGTCCACTTCTGGTATATTGTGTGTGTGTGTGTGTGTGTGTGTTGAGGCTACTTTCCACTAGCCTATTTGCATATTCTTGCATAAATTATGCATTCTCTTTGTGACTATAGTTTTATAAGAAGTCTTAATTACTGATAGGGAACTTCTTTCACCTCTCTCCTTCTTTGGGGATAGCTTGCTCATTGATATGTATTTGACAATGACTAAAATCCAAAAGGAAGATATCAGATTATCTGTTGGAATTGCATTGAATTCAATTAGGTAGATCCAATGTCTTTAGGGTATTGAGGCTTAGCCTCTCTGATTGGGTCTTTTAAATGTCCCTTAATAAAGTTTTATAAGTTTCCTTAAAAAGGTCTTGCAATCCTACATTAGATTAATTCTTAATTACCTTATTTTATGTTGCTTTGATAAATGCTGCTTTATTCAAAATTGAATTTTCAAGTTATTTTTTGCTATTGAATAAAATGCAGTTGACTTTTTTAATGTTAAGAAATCTGTCTAAACTCTTAGGAATTTAATCATTTGTACTTACATTTTTTTAAAAGGGAGGTTTCCATATATAAGTGATCATATCTTTTCCAATAATGACAGTTTTGCTTCTTACTTTTTAATCTATTTTATATGTCTTTTATGCTTTATTGCATTACCTAGACCTTCAGCATTCAGCGGAGTAAGAAAAGTAATATCATCCATTTTATTTCGTTTCTGATTTTAGAAGGAATACTTTCAATGTTTCGTTATCAGCTCCAGTATATGCTGTAGATTTATGATGGAGTACTTTCCGTTCCTAAATTAAAGAGATTTGTCATCAGTAGTTGTCAGATTTTGCCAAATGTTTTGTCTGGACTTATTAAGAAGATAAAGAGTTTTTTATCTTTTAAAAATTTCTGAAAGGTATGAAGTTATGTAATAATATTATGTAATAAGACTTAAATTTTGTCTCTTGAGTGTTTAACAGAACTTTTTCTGATATAATCTGGCTTATATTTGTGGGAAAACCTGTGATAGATGATACAACTTATTTAGAGACTGTAATATCATTCTGCTTTTAAATATTAAGTGGTTTTGATAAGTCATTTTTAAGGGATTTATTTGCCTATTTACATAAGTTGTCAACTTTATTGGTGTAGAGATTTAAAAACTATTTTATTTTTGTAATCTACAACAATAACTGTATTTTTTCTAAATCTTAATTCCTCATTTGTGACTCCCCATTATTTTTTAATCCCGCTTGAAGGGTCTCCTATTTTCTTTTTCTTCTCAAAGAAGTAATTCTGACACTGTTAATCCCCTCTATTTTATTAGTATTGTCTTTTTTAAAATTAATTTCTTCCCTCCTCTTCCTTTGTCTACATTTATGGGGGATTCTTTTGTTTCTCTTTTCTTTGACTTCTTCATTTGTTTGGTCTAACTTACTCACTATTGGGCCTTATTTTAATAAAATCTTCTCAAGCTATAAAATTTCCTTTAAATGTTTCATTAGTTTTATCCCACTAATTATAATATATTTCGTGCAAAGAATGGCCAGACAGCCAGCAACACATTTATGTGTCAGGCTACAGGAACTGTGTGCATTTGGAAAAATATCATGGGACGGGGGCGGAGCCGGGTGTCTCAGTCGGTTAAGCGTCCGACTTCGGCTCAGGTCATGATCTCATGGTTTGTGGGTTCAAACCCCGCGTAGGGCTCTGTGCTGACAGCTTGGAGCCTGAAGCTTGCTTTAGATTCTGTGACTCCCTCTCTCTCTGCGCCTCTGCTGCTCATGCTCTGTCTCTCTCTCAAAAATAAATAAAAGGTAAAAAAGAACATCACAGGGACAGGACAAGATCAGGTGTGCCGGTCCCTCATGGCCCCCGCCGCCAACCCCAGGCCCTTGGGCTGCTCACAGCAGCCTGAAAGGCTCCAAAGTCACACTCTGGGAAAGGGGAATCTCAAATCTTGGGTATACCAACTAGGAAAGTTATGGCTCTTCTCAGGGCGGTATCAGGCACGGGGACTCAATTACAGGATGATTGGGCAGGACCTATTCTCCAGCCCCAGCCTGCCTGCTCTATGTTCACGGCTGGATAGCTCTTGTGTGGACACCATCAGGGGACAGGGACTTGAAGCCAGTTGACCCAAAGTGCTGGACCTGAACGGGTTTCCTAGAACCTTGCATGAGACTAATAACTGTTGTTAACCCCGGGGGACATGGGGATGCCAGCCTGGAGGGGATCAGTATTTTTTCTGATTAACACTGATTTGCCAATATCGTTTTCAGAATCAGAGTATTTTTCTAATTTCTCTATGATTTCTTCTTTGAGTTATTTGCAAGTGTGTCTTCTAACATTTCAAATCTATACAATGTTCCCCATTTTTTTATTAGGGAAACTTCCATATGTACAATTTGTAAAAAACAAACAAACAAACAAACAAGTAGAATGAATTCCCACATGCTCTAGCCATTTGCCACATTTTTCTCTCTTTCTGTTCATTTCTATTCATTACAAAGTTGCTAAATCTTGTAAAAATATGTTGAAGACCAGGGTCCTAAACACTTATGTATCTCCTAAAATGACATTGTATATATTTTATACCAGTTTTATAACAATATTGTTATTACAGTTAAGTAAAAATGATTGCAATTATATAGTGTAAACTCTGAATCACTCTTAATTCAAATGTCTCAGTGTTCCCCAAATACACTTTATAGCTGTTGTTTTGTTTTGTGTTTTTGTTTTTGTTTTTGTTTTTCCAAAGAGAGAGAGAACCAGTTAAGGACAGGGGCAGAGAGAGACAGACAGACAGAGAGAGAGAGAGAGAGAGAATCTCAGGCAGACTCCACGCTGAGCGACACAGGGCTCGATCTCACAACCCAGAGATCATGACCTGAGCCGAAATGAAGAGTTGGATACTCAACCCACTGAGAATGCAGGTGCCTCCCAAATACACTTTATAACTGGACTTTTTGTTCGAATGTCTCATCAAAGTTCACATCTTGCATTTGCTTCTAATATCTCTTCTACTTTTTCATTCTGGAACATTCTCTCTATATTTTCTTTCATAATGTGGACTTTTTATGGAGCCCAAAGCCGTCATCGTATAAAACGACTCACTGTCTCGTTCTCATTAGTTCATCCTTGTGTTTTTTAAAAAAATTTATTCTTCAACCTTTGTATTTCCCACAAATGCAGTTTGGAAGTCTGGAAGCTCGACTTGATGAGGATGGAACTTTTTTGGCAAGAGGCTTCGTAGGTGACTTTGTGTCTTTAAAGTATGTTGCACCAGGAGCTCCCTATGTGAGATTCTCTACCTTAGTGAGCATCAATTTAACTTATTTGTTAAAAGTACTGGCAGACAGGGTTCTCCATTGTAAAGTCCTTTTATTTTTTTCTTCTGATTCATAAGTCACCTGTGGGATGTTATGTCACCAGCATTTCACGGAACAGTTTTATTATCTACTGGTGTTCCTTGCCCAGTCAGGTACTACATTGTTGGTTACAGTTTTCTGTTCTACCATTTTTTTAATGTGTATTTAATTTGAAAGGGAGGGAGAGAGGGAGAGAGCAGGGGAGGGTCAAAGAGACAGAGGGACAGAGTATCTGAAGCGAGCTCTGCACTGACAACAGCGAGCCCAATGTGGGGTTCAAACTCATGAACCCACGAGATCATGATCTGAGCCAGAAGTCAGATGCTCAACCAACTAAGCCACCCAGACACCCCCATCTGTTTTGTCTGCCTCTATTACCTGGCTTTCCTCTGTAAAGAGAGCTTTTCCTTTCCTCTTCCTTTCTCTATTCCTGTCTTTCTCTCTCTTTTTGAGATTCATTACAGACTAATGTATTACAAGGTGTACCCACCCAGAATTTGGCCCCCTTAGGAAGAGAGGGGGTCTCTATTCAAATATCAGAGACTCTGGCTGTTCTAAGCAAATTTGAGTAGATTTTCTTGAATTTTTTTTTCATTTACACCATGGGACCATTTCCATATATGTATATAAATATCATATTCTCTCTATATTTTCTTTATATATTATATATCATATATACAAAATTTTCACCTATATCTCTATCTCTCTAGCTCTATCTCTATATCTGTCTCTATATCATCTAATTTTCACCAGGTTCACTGGAGAGCAGGTCCCCAGAGTGTCTCAGTCAGGGCTGTATCCTGCAGCCCTGTCCTATATTTCCAGTTTTATTCCCTGGTGGTGGGAAAGTGGACTTCATGTGATTTCAGTCTTTTTAAATGTATTGAGGCTTGTTTTGTGTCCTAGCGTGGGGGCTATCCAGGAGAACTTTCCCAGTGCCCTTGAGAAGAATGCACATTCTGCTGATGTTGGCTACAGTGTTTTTATAGACGTTTGTTGTGTCTATTTGGTTTAGTGTGTTTTTCAAGTCTCTCATTTCCTCGCTTTCTTTCCAGGTTTTCTCTGTGTGATTGAAAGTGGGGCATGTTAGTACCCAACTGGTATTGTTCAATTTTCTATTTCTCTTTAAATTCTTTCAGTATTGCTTTATGTATGTTGAGTCTTTTTTAAGTGCATATATATCCATCTATAATTGTTATATTTCCTGATTGAGTGACTATTTTTTCCTGATAAAATATTTCTCTTTCTCTCCAATTATCTTTCTAACAGTTTTAAAGACTATTTCATCTACTATTTCTATTGCTCTATTCCTTCATCTTGCTTTTTTGCAAATATTGTCATACATATTATGTCTACATATAAAACAAACCCATTGATACATTGTTATGTTTCTTACTTTATAAAATTTTATGTGTTTTAAAGAAGCTGAGTGAGGGAAAGATAGAAGTATATATACATAATATATATTATATATATATAAAGTTTTGTTACATTAACCTTTTTATTATTTCTGGTTCCCTGATTTTGTCCTGTAAATTTGAGTTGCCACATGGTGTCATCTTTTTTGTCCCCATCTGCCTTCTTTGCACTTTGCTTAATATATTACATTTATATATGTTCCAGGTTGAACAATGCAGTTATATGTGTGTGTATATATATCTAAGTATATATATATAGTAGCATTATATATAGTCGTATTAATATATTAATTATTAATCATTATAAATATATCATTTATAAATATAAATATTATCATACATATTTGATATATGTTTAATTTATAACGAAAAATTTGAATTAAATACAAAATTATATAAATATATAATTTATAAGTATACATGTTATTAAATATATTTAATTTTATATGCAAAGAACATATATAGATCCTATATGTTACATAATATGCATATATATAGTTTAAAGTAATTGCTTTTTAAATCAAATAAGGAAAAAAGAGAATAATTATAATGCAATTATATTGTCTTTTACAATTACCTACACAGTTATTTTAGCTGGTACACTTTCTGTTTTCATGTGGATTCAACTGCATCATAAGTTTCTCTGGTGTCATTTGCTTTCCAACTGAAGAACTTTTTTTTTAAGTTTATTTATTTATTTTGGGAGTGGGGAGGGGCAGAGAGAGAGAGGGAGAGAGAGAATCCCAAGCAGGCTCTGTGCTGTCCACACAGAGCCTGACGTGGGGCCCAAATTCACGAAACAAACCGTGAGATCATTACAGGAGCTGAAATCAAGAGTCAGACACTTAACCGACTGAGCCACCTCAGCACCCCAGGACAAGTTTCTTTAGTATTCCTTATGAGATTGGTTTCTTATCAATGTATTTTCTCAGTTTTTAATTTTTCTCAGAATGTCTTCATTTGGCCTTAATTTTCTGGCTGTACTTCTTGGTTGGCCATGTTTCATTTCTTCTAGCACTTTGGGTATGTCATCCCACTGTGCACTGGCCCCTATTTTTCCCCATGAAGCCACTTGTTGATCTCACTGGAGTTCCTTTGATGTGATGAATCATTTTTCTTTTGCTGTTTTCAAGATAGTCTCTTTATCTTTGACTTTTAGTGTTTTTACTATGATGTGTCTGTGTGTGGATCTCCTCGCATTTATCCTACTTGGGATTTTTTGGAATTTCAGATACGTAGCTTTATGCTTTCATCAAATTTGGACACCTGTCAGTCGTTATTTCTTTAAATATTTTTCTGCTCCTTTCTCTCCTTTCTCTGTCTGTGATCCTCGGTGTGCTTAGTGATGCCTCACATTTTTCTGAGTCTTTATTAATATTTTATTATTTTTTATTTCCATTTATGAGATGGCATAATCTCTATACATTTATTTTCAAGCTGGCTGATATTTTCTTCATGAGGTCAGGTAATATAATGCTTATAATATCCATTTCCTAACTGAGGCTTTATTGATGTAGCCATCCTAATGAATCATTTTACTGACCCTCAGAAATAACATATAAATAGAACCAGGGTTGCAGTAATGAATAAATAAATGTGTAGAAAATTACTGACGGCATCTGTTGCTTCAAATAATTTAGGGAGTAAATCAAGCATGTCTGGGAGAAATTGGTTAAGCCTTTATCCTGATCATAAGGCTATTACACAGAAAATCAAATTACCAAAACCTGGTTATGATTCTGAGGAATTAAAAAAGATTTTTAAAAATACATGTACAGATTTAAATTTTTTAAAAAGTAATATATTCTTAAGAGGAAAATCTAGTACATGAAACCCATACTATTTAGTTTTGCTAGTTTCTCTATATATTAAGCTTCATTTGCCAGTTTCTCTTATGGAATAATTAGACTTTAAAGCAGTATTTATATTTTAATAAGTTGTAAGTGAGAAGTGGGACTTTATAAAATTGCTCTTGTCTTCTAGAAATAGGACTCTTACTTCTGAAACAACACAAAGGATCTCTCCCGCCTCCCCCTCACACACAAAAACCCCTGCCAGAAACCAATTCTTCCATTCTATTTAGCTATTATTTACTTATTTCAAACTGGATGATATTGAGCCCTTACACAACTAGGGTAATAGAATCTGAGGTTTGACAGTGAATAAAACATTAGTTTCTTGACTGGTGTCTAAAGGACAGAGATATCTATTATTGGTATTCATTTTGATAAAATATTGGTGGAGGAAAATTTAGATTTTTGAGTGTCTAATGTATGGTAGAGTCTTTGATCAGTGTTTTATTTATATTGGCCCCAGTTATTCTCTCAATAACCTTGATGAATATATATTACCAGTTCAGTTTTACAAAATTAAAAAAGAAAAAAAAAGATTCAAGCAGATTCAGTAAAGAATCCTAAGACTTCTCTTTTTCTCACTCATCAGGTCCAAACCATCAGTTTCCATCCTCTCCCTACCTCCAAGCCCTCCTCACAGGCAATTCTCCATACATTGGCTAGAAGGGTCCATTTTAACATATACATCTGTACACGTGACTGGCCTCAAAGCCTTGTCGTGGCTTACCATTGTTCTCAGAACAAACCCCCAGCTTATCGGCCCCCATGGATGCATCTGTGGTCTGGTAACGGCCTCCACTCTGATCTCACCTCCTTCTACTTAGCTCGCTCATGGTGCTCTGGGCAACTGTCAAACATGTCATGCTTGCTTCTTCCTCTTACTTCTGCTTGCTTTTATCTTTGCCTCGAATGCATTTCCCAGATGCTCCCCTGGGTTGCTCCTTCTCATTATTCAGAGCTCAGTTCAAATACACCAGATCATGAGGGCAATGACTTCCACCGCCTTCGTTAATTAATCATCCCCAGCACACAGAATATTATTTTTTCTAATTTTGATTGAGTGGATGGATGGAGAGATGGATGGATGGACAGTGGGTGAATATTTAAACAACACAACTCATAAGCAGAGGGGCTGGAAATCACACATACGCATGTCTGAATCCTAAGCCTGTATTATTTCTATTGCATGATATTTACCTGTGAGGTTTTTTCAAAAGTCAAGTTTATTGAATCACACTTTACCTGCAGAAAAAGTTACCTTTTGTAAGTGTACAGTTCAGTGAGTTTTAGCAAATGTATACAGGCATGTCCTCGCAATCACAATAAAGATACAGAGCAGCACCCTAAAACTTTCCCTCCTGTCTCCTTGCTGTCATTTAACTCCCTGCACCCCACCCTTCCTGATTGCTTCTCTGACATTGTTATCCATTATGGTAACTATGTCCAGCTTGCCTTTGGCTATTGAGTTGCAGCTACTTGGCCCCGCGCACCCTAGGTTTCAATTAATCTCATTGTATTTAGGTTTCCAGCTCAGTAACGGCTGTTCCCACTCTAAAGCCTGGCCTATGGAAAACAGCAATCGGAGAACTCTTAAGGATGCTGGGGATCCCTTCACCAATTTCCTTCTCACAGTTATGGTGGAAAGTATATCTTTTGGACCCTCCCAGGATAAGTAGGTCTTAAATGATAAATCCACTAGAACATTCTAATCTCGCCGAGTCTCTGAATGTTTTCTACACTGAACCAAGGCAGGCCCAGCTTACTATTTTCAGCTTACTCAGTGTGAGCCACATTTTGGTCCAAATTTCAGCCAACCAGCTAGTCAGACTGTCCAAGCCCTTCTAACTCCCCAAGCGGCAACATTAAATGCTGAATCTCTACTTAGTTGACCCATATCAATATATTTGCCTGATCCTTCTGTCTTTATCCCACATCATTCCACATTATCCCGCACCCATATATGCCCTTTAGATTTATGTCTCTAGATATTAGAAAACTCAACTCATACCAATAATTATAATTATCTTTGTTTTTGTATTTTTTAAGTGTATTTATTTATTTTGAGAGGGAGATCATGAGTGAGGGAGGGGTGGGAGGGTGGGAGAGAGAGAGAGAGAGAGAGAATCCCAAGCAAGCTTCTCACTGTTAGGGCGGAACCTGATGAAAGTCTCAGAGATCATGACCTAAGCCAAAATCAAAAGTCAGATGCCTCACTGACTGAGCCAGCCAGGCACCCCAATTATTTTTATTTCTTAACCATTTGTGGGTGTCATAACAATAGCCAATGAGAGCAATTTATTAGAAAATTATTATTTGTTCAGGGATTTTTCCAATCTTATTTTCCAGGCATATTTAGTAGGGTTATTCTAGAATTTCACTCAACATAGAATTGAGTTGAAGTGGTTTAGGGTTTTGGATCATGAAATCTAGGTCCTAGGTTAGAGAAGACCCAGGAATTACAAAAAATTCAAGGTACTGAGATTATGAAAGCAGATGGAGATCATAACCTAGAGATAAAGGCTAACACAGTTGAATACATAAGAGGAAATGAGAAATTCGGGGGCAGAGGCATGGAAAGAATTCTTAAAGCTGCAGACCTTAAGAGTTTTATTATTCTTAATTGATCTAAAAGTTAAGTGCTAGTGTTTGCTGGAAGTTATAATAATAAGGATGCATTGGGTAATTATAGCATACTTATAAGTAAAATGAATTATAGCAATGTCATCCAACAGGAGGGAGGGATTGAGAAAATTTTGTTATAAGGTACCTGCACTATATGCCAAAAAATATAGTGTTATTTGAAGATGGAATTAGATGAGTATAAAATGTAGAAAATTCTAGGGTAACCATTAAACATTTTTAAATGTACTCATTATGTTAAATAGGTAAAACTCATTATGTTAAAAGACATAAAATAGATGAAATGCCCAACTAAAACCAAAGAAGGAAAAAAAAATTAAGGGAAAGACAGAAAAGGACAAATGCAGCAAATAGAAAATAGTCACATAGTGGATAAGAATCCAATCGTGTCAATAATCATTTAAAATATGTATTGTCTACATTCACCAGGTTAGATAGAGGTTTCCAGATCAAAAACAAGATCTGACTCTATGTTGCCTTCAAGAAATCCACTTAAACTATAAAGATACCAATATGTTAAAAGTAGGGGGCTAGAGGAAAATATACCATGCTAACACCAACGAAAATAGCCAGAGTGGCAATATTAATTTCTGTCAAAGTAAATGTCAGAATAAGGAAAACTACTAGAAATAAAGAGAAGCATTTCATAATGATAAAGGAATTAGGTCTCCAAGATAGCATAATAACCCTAGATGTACCTAACAACAGAGCATCAAAATATGAGAAGCAAAAAAATGATAGAACTGTGAGAAATACATAAATACACTATTTAGCTGTGAAACTCAATATCCCTCTTTCAGGAATTGATAGATCAAACAGGCAAAAAAAAAAAAAAAACCCAACAACAAACAACAAACAAACAAACAAACAAATAACTACTCAGTAAGGATACAGTTGACCTTATCAATACTATCAATCAGCATCATCTCATTGAAATACTCATATATCATAGACATATGACTTTCATAGATTCATAGACTACTCCATGTAAATACAACAAAATACATATTCTTGTCATGTTTACATGGATAATTCACCAAATGCACCCCATTCTAGGCCATAAAACACACATTAATTTTTTAAGGCAGAAATCATATAAAGTATATTCTGAGGTGATGATGGAATAAAACTAGAAATCAATAACAGAAATCATAATGTACCATTGTGGAACTGTGAATTAAAACAACAGTGAGCTACCACTACATACCTATTAAACTGGTTAAAATAAATTAAAAATAGAAAGATTATTAAATGCTATAAAAGAATACCACCTCATGCCGGTCAGAGTGGCTAAAATGAGCAAATCAGAGCACTCTAGATGCTGGCGAGGATGTGGAGAAATGGGAACCCTCCTATGCTGTTGGTAAGAATGTAAACTGGTGCAGTCCCTCTGGAAAACAGTGTGGCGGTTCCTCAAAAAATTAACACTAGAACTCCCCTATGACCCAGGAATAGCACTGCTAGGAATTTACCCAAGGGATACAGGAATGCTGATGCATAGGGGCACATGGACCCCAATGTTCATAGCAGCACTCTCAACAATAGCCAAACCATGGAAAGAGCCTAAGTGTCCATCAACGGACTAATGGATCAAGAAGATGTGGTTTATCTATACAATGGAATACTACATGGCAATGAGAAATAATGAAATCTGGCCATGTGTAGCAACCTGGATGGAACTTGAGGGTGTTATGCTGAGTGAAGTAAGTCAGGCAGAGAAGGACAGATACCATATGTTTGCACATATAGGTGGGTAGGAGGAACTTAATGGAGGACCATGGGGGAGGAGAAGGGGAAAAATAGTTGGGGAGCGGGAGGGAGGCAAACCGTGAGAGACTCTTGAATGCCGAGAACAAACTGAGGACTGATGGGGGTGGAGGAGAGGGGAAGGGGCGTGATGGGCACGGGGGAGAGCACTTGTGGGGATGAGCACTGGGTGTTATCTGGAAACCAACTTGACAATAAACTATTTTAAAAAAGAATACAAATCAAGATGAAATATTCCTTGTTACTGGAAATGCAAAATGATGGAGTCCCTTTTGAAGAATGTTTGGTAGTTTCTTACAAAGCTAAATGTCATCTTACGGTATGATCTGGCAACAGTCCATTCTTTGGTATTTACCCAACTGATCTGAAAATGTATACCACTCAAATGCCTGCAGGAAACTCTGTGTGGCAGCATTATTCACAATTGCCTGGAATTGGAGGCAACTAAAATGTCTTCAATAGGTGAATGGATAATCAAACAATGGTACATCCAAACAATGGAATATTATTCAGCAATAAAAAGGAAAAGAGCTATTAAGCCCCAAGAGGGCTACGAGGAGGAATCTTAAGTACTTCTAGGTAAGTTAAAGAAGTCAGGGCAAAAAGACTAAGTACTTTGTGATTCCAATTTAATGGCAATCTGAAAAGTCAGTACCACAATGACAGTTGAAAGATCAGTGGTTTCCAGGGGGTTCAAAAGGGGAGGGGGGAGCAGGTGGGGATGTGAAGGAGGTGTTAAATTGGTGAAATGGAAGAGATGTTATAGGGAGGTGAAACCACACTATACTTCTGTCAAAACCATAGTACTTTATAGCACAAGCAATGAACCTTTATGTATGTATCTTAAAAATAAATAATCTAGGAGACTACAGGGCCTCAGGATGGATACAGAAAGTGACAAAAGACTCGAAATGTATTACAAGTGTGTGAAACAAGATCACTGAGCTTGGTTGGAGATAAGGTGTTGCCCTAAACATCTTTAGAAATGAATAAGACTGTACATAGCACTGTGCTCTACTTGATAAAGTTGTTTTCCATAGGGGGAGATGTTAACAATTCTGATATCACCATACATGTATCCTGGACTTGAACAATTAAGTAAATGAGTGGTCAATGATAGGTGTCAAGTTTCTCACTGTTCAAATGGAGGTTTACAGAAATGGGAAACATACTAGAACGAATCACATCATGATGGACACAGACATGGAATGGAGCTGGAGACATCAATGTGAGCTCATGTCTAACTTAATATAGAGAAAAGTTGGTCATGTATAGAAATATTTATGTATATGCATATATGCCCAAGTTATGATACACTCACTACCCACATCTTGGTCTCTAATACTATTTTCCAAAGAAGGGAGCCAGGGTTTCATGTATAAATGGCAGATTCTAGTACAGGGGCAGGAAATATACAAGACAAGTCTATAATATTTTTTGTAGTATCAGGAATTAAGAAAATTCTCAAAAAGAAATCAAACAAAAGAAAACACACAATATCAAGAGGATGTCAAAGAGACATGTAAGTCAACTGAAAGAGCTCCCCATGGCAAAAGCTGGAATGACTTGAGCAGTAAAATACGGAAAGTAGTATTGGATTACAACCCAAAGTATAAAATAAATTTCCATAGCTTCGTATTGGTATAAGTAAATAATTGCATACATAAATACATGGGTACAGATCCATAAATCTCCTATGTAGAATTCCAAATAATTTGTATAGATATTTCATCCTCAAAGAAATGGAGCATCAATTTTCACTCATCCAGTACAAGTTGCCCACATTTACTTTTCCCCAAAGAATACCATATAGAAAGGGGAGAAAACTGTAGAGTTTACGGTAAAGAAACCTGACAAATACTACCTCCGCCAGGCGATCAAGACCGGCATTAACAAAAATACATAAAATTGATAGTTGATACTCTTGATATGATGTGACGAAAAAGGCATAGTACCCGTCCTGTCTTCCTCTGCAAAAATCCATAAACCCATTATAATCCTGAGACAAATATCAGACAAATTCCAAGAAGAGACATTCTACAAACTGCCTTATCATTGCCTCTCAATCTTGTCAAGGTCATCACAAATAAGGAAGGTCTCAGAAACTGTCACATCCAGGGAGGTTCTAAGGAGATGTGATGACTAAAACACCAGCAACAGTTATGTCTGGTTTTGGACAGCTCTTCATAAAACGGTTTCTATGTTCATTCACAGTAAGAAGAGGGAAGAAGGTTAAATGTTTAAGGAATGTGTAGATGTGGAAGCAAATATTAAGTACACTTTTACCATATTTGAGAAATCTTAGACAGATTTCTTACCTTCTCTGAATGTAATTTTATCATCTGCAAAAATGGAGGTGATGATGTATATGTCAGAAAGCTGTCCTGAGGGGCGCCTGGCTCAGTTGGTTAAGCGTCCGACTTTGGCTCAGGTCCTGATCTCACGGTTCGTGGGTTTGAGCCCCACATCGGGCTCTGTGCTGATGGCTAGCTCAGAGCCTGGAGCCTGTTTCGGATTCTGTGTCTCCCTCTCTCTCTGACCCTCCCCTTCTCATGCTGTCTCTCTCTGACTCTTAAACATAAATGAAAAAGAAAGAAAGCTGTCCTGAAAATTGGGTGAAATTTGTTCACAGAGTACTTGGCAATCTGAAGGCCATTCTCTTTCTCCACGTATAGTTTGCTCACAGCAATATGCTGTAGTGGAGTGAGGCTAGAGGAATAACGGACACTCATAAGTCCTATGCATTTGCCTGGCAGACAGTTCGAAATACAGGCTTATGCATATAGGGACTCTGATGCCATTTAGACATTTGCAAGTTTCCATTCTAACTCGGTACTATTGTAATGGTCCACGATCTAAGAACATGGTGGAAGTTTCTTGCTTACTTGGCTTTTTGTTTGTTTGTTTTATTTTTTTAAAACAAGGCTTACTTTTTAGAACAGCTTTAAATGTATAGTAAAACTGAAAAGGGAGTGTGGACATCAAGTGAGTATGTCCCACACTCAGTTTCCCCCATTATCAACATCTTATGTCTAGTATAGTGCATTTGTCACAATTAATGAACAAATATCAATGCATTATTACTTAACTGAAGTCCATACTTTACTCATGTTTTCTTTAACTTTTACCTAATGTCCCTGTTTTCTTTTATATTCACAATGAAATTAGGCGAAATAGCACTTCATCCTCTTAAAATATCCAAAACCAAGGATGCCTGAGTGGCTCAGTTGGTTAAACATCAGACTTTGGCTCAGGTCATGATCTCATGGTTCATGAGTTGGAGCCCCGCATCAGGGTCTCTGCCGTCAGCACGGAGGCCACTTTGGATTCTTTGTCCCCCTCTCTTTCTTTCTCTGCCCCTTCCCCACTTATGCATGATGTCTCTCTCAAAAATAAACATTATATATATATATTTATATATATATATATATATATATACAATGTATAATATCTAAGACCATGTTAACTTTTCTCATAATTAATGTTTATCTAACCATGGACCCCATGATCTTCATGGGCTTTGTGGAAATGAGTGAAAAATAGCAAATATTTTTGCTAGAGTTTAACACATAATTTAACTCCTATACATTTGTTTTTAATCTTCTTCACCCCAATCCCTACTTGTGTTGCTATTGTGTTTATCAGGAATTTCCAGAAAATGTGATTGGAAGACTAACTCTGTTCGATTACATTTGGGTTTTTACATTGGGTTTTTTATTGACTTGATGATTATTTGGAAGGACTAAGCCCTCAGGGGAAATTTTTGAGCAGTGTCTAGGAGTCTGGAATTCAGATTTTCTTCTGACTCCTTTGTTTAGCTAGCCACGGGACTGTAGGGGAGTCACTGCAGCTCTGTCAGTGTGGGTTTTTTCTCATTGGTAGGGATACGAAAGACCAAATGATCTCTGACCATCGTTTTCCTTGCAGTTCTACAATGGTTAGAATGTGGGCTCATTTCTGCAATCCAGTTGAGTTTCCAAACTTTAAAGAGTCTGTGAATGAAGCTGTAGTTTGAAATTTGGGTTCCCCAATCCAGGGAAGGGAGTCTCTCTGAATTTGGGTTAGGCAAGGGACTTGGAATTTTCTCTAGAAAGAGACCATTTTCTTGTCAGGCTTAGAAAGCTCAGTGGTATGCCCTGTCTACCAGGAAGGAGAAAATAGGTTGATGATCATTTGTTAGCTGGAATAACTTCCCAGGAGAAATGAGAGAGAGATTAACAGGCAGAAGGGATGACTAAGCTTTGCCTTGTCCTAGCAGAAAAGCTGGTGAAATTTAGAAATATATTTCATGGTTGTATTCACCCACCTCTCTACCTGAATCAACAGCTATTCGTGAAAATTTCCACATTAAACTTTCAATTCCAGTTAGTTCATAGAAGCTTCTAGCATTGCACGGAGAGGTGACAACATCGCATTCCCTTGGGTCTGATGCATAGGGGTGCAGTGTGAAGGCTGAAAGGGTTTAGCAGGGGAAGGAATGTACAACTGTGTTTCTACAATGTGCCCAACATATAACCTGCATTAATGATCCTGGCTAAACACTTTATATGTGTTATTTCTCATCCTTCTAAGAATGGTTTACAAAAAGATGGTTTACAGAGGAAGAAACTGAGGCTCAGTGCAGGTCATCCACTTGTTTCATTCAACTCTAAGGTACCGGTGTGAGTTTTTGACTCAAGTCTGTCTGGCTCCCCTTCCTCAATTGTATGTAGATCAGTTAAACCCAGACTTGCTACCAACCCCACTCTGAGAAGACTTCTTGGACCCTCCAGAGACTATAAACTGGTCCCCTTTCTATAACTGTTTTACTGTGTGGATCACATAGTATTTGCTTTCTGCGTTCATGTAATTTTTTTTTCTACAAGCTGTGAATGTCTGGAGGACAGGAATGATGTTTTATTGGCCTCTCTGAATCCTCGGGACCTGGCAAATGGTAGGTGCCCAGAAACTATGTGTTCATCCCAAGTCACACAATTAATTAGCCACAGAGCCAGAACTCAATCCAGACCTCTTGACTTCCACTCCAGGATCATTCACCACCCCATTATTACTTCTAGATTTCAATCATATCCAATTTCCAAATTATCTCCCCCATAAAACCCCTTATTTCCCTCATTGCAAACCCTGAGTGTTATTTCCTTGGGAAGAGGGAAGGGTGTCTTTTCATTGCTTTTTTAAAAATATTTTTTAATGTTTGTTTTTGAGAGAGAGAGAGAGAGACAGAGAGCAAGCAGGGGAAGGGCAGAGAGGGAGACGCAGAATCTGAAGCAGGCTGCAGGATCTGAGCAGTCAGCACAGAGCCTGACGCAAGGCTCAACACTCACAAACCGTGAGATCATGACCTGAGCCAAAGTCAGATGCTTAACTGACTAAGCCACCCACACAGTCCTGTTTTGCTCTGTTTTTAGTCACAATTGCAAAGGCTTGTATTTATTGAAGACTTACTATATGCTGGGTGCAGGTTCACTATGTGCTAAGAGCTTTCATGTGAATTCTCTCATTTAATGCCAACAACTTCCTGAGATAAGTACTATTATTAGCCCCATTTTACAAATGAGGAAGCTAAGAAAGGAAGATGGTAACTAGACCAACTTTCCAGAGCTGGAAGGGAAGTCTGTGAAGTGTAGGTGCGTTCAGAAAGACAGAGCTCCCTGCTTTGGGGTGGGGACAGAGAGGAAGGAAGGTCCAAACCCTAAAGATATAAGTTTCTTTCTTTTTTTTTTTTAAACAAAATAGCTGCAGTATCTTGCAGGATCCTTAAGGAACATGGGTAGCAGCAGGCACTAGAGTGAGTTAATTGAAATCACTCTCTCCTCCTAAGCCCTGCAGAGTCCTACTCCAGGCTTTTGAACCAGGTAGCTTAACACTCCATATTGACTGCATGCGTACTATGGTTTCTTACAAGGTCATGTGGAGTCTAAGATTCAGAGCATTCCAGGGAGATTATGCTCAAACTACAAAAACCTGAAAAAGCATTGCTGGAGCCTTAGCTGCACCACTCAGAGGACCGTGGTATGGTGGGATAGCGTACACGTGAAAGCTCTCAAGGCTTCTATGCCTTTCTATGCCCTTTTATTTCCTGAAGCTCCTGGATCTTTCCTGGAGATTAAAATGTAGTGATACAACGAATCGAAAGGAAGTAGCATCAAAGATCATACTTTGGGCACTTTAGGATATACATGACATGCACAAACAAGGAAGGAGATTGATTTGAAGTCAGCCAACAATGCCAGATGCATACATATATTTATATGTATATAAATTTTTAAGTAAAAAGATCAGAGGCAGCACACCCCCACACAGAGGAAGTGGGGAGAAGGCCCCTGGTGGGAATGAGGGCCATATTAAGGGGGCGACTATGAGAGAGAAGAGGGTGGGCAAGGAAGGTGTGAATATCAGTCTCAATGAGTGCAGGACTATCAAAATAGCACTTGTAGGGGACCCCATCATTGGCGAGGCCCAGATTTCTTTAAAAGCCATGAATGATGGGGCGCTTGGGTGGCTCAGTCGGTGAAGCATCAAAATCCTGATTTTGGTTCAGGTCATGATCCCCTGTTCCTGGGATTGAGCCCCACATTGGGCTCTGTGCTGGCAGCATGGAGCCTGCTTGGGATTCTCTGTATCCTTCTCTCTCCACCCCTCCCTGTGCTTGCACTCTGTCTTTCTCGCAAAATTAATAAACAAAAAAAATGTAATAGAAAAAGAAAGAAATCATCAAAACCTGCAGTATGGGTGACAGACTCAGCCTCCAGCCAATTTCCTTAATGCCAGATGCCATTCTTATTTTGCTTGTTTATTTATTTTCTGTCTCCTCCTCTACTCCCAGAAAGCAAGTTTTATGAGGCAAAGAGCTGATCTCTCTGGTTCAAAGTTACACTCTCCAATATCAGAACAGTGGCTGTCTGGGAGGGAAGGAAGAGGGGAGGGGAGAAGAGGGGGGTTGGCTTATAGTAAACACCATAATGCATGTGTGTGCATAGACGTATGCACATACACACATATGCTCACACATATACACACACATAAATGTATACCTTGACACAAGACGTTGTACTTTTTGATAAAAGCATACATTTAAAATAAGTATCTGAGAAGTTTTTAAGGAGTATTTTAGAGTTTTCCTTATGGCCTGACCTAATATGTGTTGAATGGAGTTTGTGGCACATTGTCCATTCTCACGGGATAGTCAGTGTTAGAAGACTAAACAAAAGAAGCGATGCATATAACACAATAATTAAACAGAAATAAGTTGAATAAGTGATAGCATCTATTGGTCTGTTGCTGCAACAAGTATCCCTCCCCACCACTTTCCCTTGGGGAACTATCCCTCTCCTGCCCCTGGACTGTGATTTGGGGGTGGCTGTCCTCAAATACCAGCCTATTGGTGAGGTACTGGCTCAAGGATTGGCCCATGGCTACTCAGGCTTGGTCAAGGGTGACCAAGCGATCATCAGCCCCTAATCCCTTACTCCCTGTGTCTGGATTGCACACTTGAGGTTTTCTGGTGCCCTGTTCTCTATCCACTGTGGGAGAACCTGCCTGTGAATAAAGCTGACCCAAGGGAAATAGAACTGAGGGCTGTGGGATGCGGCCACTCAATGACATGGAGAGGGCACCCAGGAGCAGTGTGCCTGAAGCCACACTCTGGCACTCTCTGTCAGGTGTCTATGTGGTTTTGGATGGATTTTGGTCACTTACAAGCTGAAGAGTGCTACGTACAATCATGTTTACACACTTGAGTTTTGCAAAGACTTTGGGGGGAATAAAAGTGTTTTCCCATGCACAGGCATTGCAATGGCTGTGTGTTCTTGTCCTGAATTTAGTCTTTCTGTCCTATAGCTTCTAGAAATCCCTTGTCTGGTCATGTGCTCTGATTTTTATTTCATAAAACATAGTCATTGACATACATCTCTACCCCAAAACTTCTCCACCACATTTGTTTTTGCTCCAGAACAGAAATCTAATTGGTGATGAATGTGTTGGGAAGCATTTTCAGGAGCTCCACTCTGATTAGGTGACAAGAAAGCATTCAAAATCCTACCTGGACCATGACCTTGCATGGCTCTTCACCTCGTTGCTCCTCCTAATTATTTTTTCATTTATGTGGGGAACAGTATTAGTTAAATTTGATTAAAAAGCATATTATGCTTTAGCTCAGGCTGCCATGATGAAATATGATAGATTGGATGGCTGGCACAACAGAGACTGATTTCTCACAGTTTTGGAGGCTGGAAGTCCAAGGTCAAGGTGCTAGCATATTTGGCTCCTGGTGAAAGCTTGCTTCCTGGATTCCAGATGGCCAACCTCTAGGTAGGACCTTACTTGGCCTTTCTTCACTGTGTGCACATGGATGGATCTCTCTCTTTTTCTTTTTATTATCCAATACTCTCAGCATGAGGGCTCCACTCTCATGAGCTAATGTAACCCTCTTTGCCTCCCGAAAATCCCAGCTCCAAATGCCATCACATTGGATGGTAAGGCTTCAGCGCGTGAATTTTAGGGGGATACAGCTAGTGAGTGCATAACAGTGACACATGACAAAAAACTCTGTTGCAAAAGGTACCACAGTATAATTTGCACTTCCATTAGAAAAAATAGGGCCTGGGACTAGTTTTAGGCATAATGTACATAATCTCTGACTGTTTTGATTTCATAAGCCAGTTGCTAATAGGTAACCATTTACACTTCCTACATTTCTAGGGGTAGCTATAACTGGATCTCTATCATCAGGGGATTATCCTTTAGCTGCAGTGCAGTTTTATTTATCTCACAAAATACCAGGTCAATATTCTATTATGCTGTCTACTTTGAAAAACGTAAGCTTATTGCCTTATTGTTGAGAAATGTTTCTGAGAGCAGGTGAAAGGCCAGGTGGGAAAATGGTCTGTGAGAGTGTCGACTTCTCCACCCTGTCCTTCCTGGGCCTGTCCTTCAAAGAAGATGAATGTTTCCAAGTGTATCGCATTGGGGTGATGTCACTTTCAATGTGTCCATTCAGGGTTGTTGGACCGCCATGATGCCTCCAGGCTGGGAGTGCACGGGCCCAGAGGAAGAGCACCAGCCTTTGTTGTAACCATTGGGAATTGGTATTGATTGAATAGCGTATCTGGAAGGGAGGAAAAACATGGATGACACATTGGTTTGTCATGCCTGATTTACTTGAGAAGTGAGAAAAATGCTGACCTGGGAGAGCGATGACCCTCGGAACTAAATACAAGTGTGTCAGATAAACTGTGAGCTCACGTTGCACTGGGGAACCGACACATCTGGTGATGGGAACATCACTCGGTGGGATGACCCAGCTGTGCAGAGGAGGCACAACATAATTGAGGTTGTTTATGAAGATCGTTTGCTAACTCAGCTCTTGGCAACACCGGGGATGATCTTTTTTTCCCCAAAGTCCATCTTGCCTTCATATTTCTTCTTTCTCATTTGGGCCACTACTGAAATTGGAGGGAGTAGTCTCTGAGGTTAAAAGACTGTCAGTCAGCAGAGTTTGATGTGATTCCTCTTCCCTAAAGAGATTCTGTTTTATGAAACTGGTGGTTACAAGGTTTACAGCCTAAACCTCCATTTTTTTTTCCCATAGAGGAGAAGGAGGTAATGCAGGGAAACAAAGAAGTACAGATTTCAGGGGCCCCTGGGTGGCTCAGTTGGTTAAGCGTCCGACTTCGGCTCAGGTCATGATCTCATGGTTCATGGATTTGAGCCCTGGGTCGGGCTCTGTGCTGACAGCTCAGAGCCTGGAGCCTGCTTCGGATTCTGTGTCTCCTCTCTCTCTGACCCTCCCCTGCTCACGCTGTCTCTCTTTTTCTCAGAAATAAATAAAACATTAAAAAAAATAAAGAAGTACAGATTTTAATGGCAGATTAAGCATATTGTAGTTTTCATTCTCCCAAATAAAAACAATTTGTATACCATCTCTTTGTTAAATATATGTTTAGTGTTTAAAACTATTTCTGCAGCAGATTCTGTGGAATGCCATGAGAGAAAACACACCACTGGTAGCTATTTGGGGGAGTCTTCTGCCCACCTGAAGTGAAGTGCAATAATTCTGAGACGCAACACAGTGGATTCATTAGAAAGAATGAGGGGTCTAGAGTTGAAGCTGTCTGTTTGAACCCAGATTCTGCCCTTGGTTGTGTGACATCTGACACATTCCATGATGTTGCTAAACCTCAGTTTTTTAGCTGTAAAATGGTACAGTAATACTTACCTCAAACAGCCGTGCCAAGGATGAAGTCAGGGGTTGGATGGAAATTTCGAAGCATAGTTGCTGCCCTGTAAATGCTGGTCATTGTTTTTGCCTTTCTGTTTTTTTTTTTTTTTTAAATGTTTATTTATTTTTGAGAGAGACAGCATGAGCAGAGTATGGGAGATGCAGGTGGTGGGGGACGGGGTGGACAGAGGATCCAAAGCAGACTCCATGCTGACAGCAGTGAGCCCGATGTTGGGCTCAAACTCACGAACCCTGAGAGCATGACCTGAACAAGGCAGACACTTAACTGACTTAACACACAGGCGCCCCATCATTTCTGCTTTTCAAAGTAGAGAGATCGAGCACCACTGCGTCGCTCAGTTGTGTGCTGTGATCTCGTGATTTACCTTAACTCCAGACAACAGATTAAAATAAGTTGCTAAAGAAGAAATGGGAACTTCAGTGAACACTTGGCAATTTAGAAATGGAGAGGAACACATCTCTTTGCCCTTAACTGAACGCAGACAATGTTATAGTGGTGGACACAAAGCAAGGGGCTTAACTAGGTCAACACCTGAGGCTCTGACCGAGCTGTCAGTGGGAATCTAATGCAACATTATCAAAATAATACATTTTCCTCCATTGTCAATGATTTCAAAGATACTATTCCATGACAGGTAGGCTGGGTGGGAGCTAACTGAAAAGCTCTAGTAAAAAAAGACCCTATCAGCTCACTGTGACCCAACAAACGTTTAACTGCATTTTTTTACTGGATCGTTTCTCTTTTCTGATTACCACTGAATACCTGTACAAGATGCTTTCATCTTTGGGCTCACACCCCCCCAACTCCCCCATGCTGCTCCCTTCTTTGATATTGTTACATTTGTTACACCATGAAGATGTGGCCAAAGGCAAACTCATTTTTAGAAGGTAAATAAGAATAATTGATCCGATGGGGGGGGGGGGATGGGATGCATTTGGAATAAAGAGCAATTTTCAGAGATGGGGGAAAAAACTGTTATAACAAAGAAACATCCCAGAATATTTTCCTCTAATCTAAGCAGAGAAAATTGCACTATTGGGAAAGGATTCTATATGCATTCGCTTTCTGCTTCGGTCTCAGATAGCTTTGATTTTCCACTTACATGTATAAATATTGATGACATTTATAAAGTTCTGTGCAGTAGGGAATTATATTTAATATATTTTCCATTCTGTTTGTTGTTATTTTGCTACCATGGTGAAACCATTTTCTTGAAATTAAGTATCATAAAATATTTGAGACTACATTGCTGCTGAGCAATTGAGATAGATACGATGAAATTAAAGAAGGATAAAGAGGAAACACACATGTGCACTGATTTAGAAAACACCCGTTTTTTTCAGTAGGAAAAGAGACTCGATGCAAAGCTTAGAGTTTTTGTTTGCCAGTCTCTCTTAGCTCTTTTCAGTCTCTATTTCCACCAAACGTGGGAGTCACTGATTTTTGCTTCCTGACACAGTAGCTACAACCAGACATTAATTCAGTGATTGATCACATTCTGGATAAGTGGTATGAGAGGCCAGTAAGCCTGATTTTTCCTTTTGTAGCTTAACGGTAGTAAATTGTGGGAAAGTTTACAAACTAGAGTAAGAGCCCCTTGGCATTATGTGCACACTATCAAATATCGCTGCTGGGGAAGAAAGGAGAAATTAAGTACATTTTATTCCATACCTACTATGTGCTAGGCAGGGTGCAAAATGCTTTGAAACAATTGGCTCCTTAAATCCTCGCTATGATCTTGGGAACGAGGGATTCTTTGACTCTTTGTATACAGAAGAAAACAGAGACATCAAAGAAGGGACTCTGCTAAAGTCTCACATCTCGGACTTGAACCTAGGTTCATCCAATCCGAAACTTTATGCCTTTGCCAAAATTATTCCTGAGCCATCAATACAAGTGACTGTGGATGATTTCAATCATATGTGCAATTTAAGAAACAAAACAGATGAACATATGGTGGGGGTGAGAGACGGAAACAAACCATGAGAGACTCTTTGAGAACAACTGAGGGTTGATAGGAGACTTGGGCAGGGGATGGGCTAGATGGGTGATGGGTACCCAGGAGGGTACTTGTTATGATGAGCCCTGGGTATGGTAAGTAAGTGATGAATCACTCAATTCTCCTCCTGAAACCAATATTGCAGTCTATGTTAACTAACTGGAATTTAAATAAAAATTTGGAATAAATAAAATAAAATATTATGAACCCCCCAAAAAAATAACAGAAATGGATGTGGGATATAGATTTTGGTTATCACAGATTTGCACATCTGGCAAGATGGGCTGCAATTTGCAAAGCATGAATTTTCATTTAGAAATAGTACCACAATTACACAGTTTCTTGGAGTTATATGCACAGACTCTTAAGTAAAATTTAATTGTGCCCTATCTTGAGCAAGGTCCTTCGCTATCACCACAGGAATGCAATCCAGGCAAGGGTGTCATGAGCAGCTTCTGGGAAAGAACGGGGAACAGACAGGAGGGAGCTACAGATGGAACCTCCAATTGGCAAACTCAAGTCGCATCTGAGCATCTTTGATTTAAGCGCAAACTGATAGGAACGTGAGGCTCTGAAACACAAGGTCATTGTCTGGGGGGAAATTATGCAGGGACGGAGAGAGTTACAAGTGGCTGAGGTTGAAATTCCACCCTCTTTCATAATTCCTGGATTTCTCTTCAAGACAGTTAAGAAGGGGGAAGGCTTGGTCCCGTATCAGTGTTCAGGGGAGAGATTCGTTTGCAAAGTCAGTGGAACTTCCCATTCACCCATCTCCCCTTGCAAAGGGCCTGGAGTCTTGCTCAGCTGAAGATTCTGATTTTCAGCTTGAGGAAAATCCATCCCACTGGATGGGCAGGTAATGCAACTTCTTTTCACAACAGACTTCTTTCTTTGGCGACATTCTAGCCTGGCCATTCAGGGGCAGGAAGTATGTAGAGGCAGGTGGCTAGGATTTCAAGTTTCAGCCACGGCTTGGCTGTAATCCCTCCAGATAGATATTTAATTAAGCTGAGAAAGTCAGTGTACCATTCATCAGGCAGCATGTTCTAGCCCAAGCCACTTAGTACCCGGGCCATCATGTATCCAAAGTGTAAAATGAGTTTTAGGACCAAGCGGAATGGCATCAATGGAAAGTAGACCCCATGCTGAGTCAGCAAGTGCCTCCCATTAGAAGAAGGCTGGTTTTCAAAATTCCCCCAAAAAGAACAAGCGGCTCCGATTACAGGCATCAAACACTGTAATTGAATCGCAGTCCCTAACTGAACCTGCCATTGAAATGTCACACACCCAGCCTGTTTGCTAGTCAGAGCAGGTACGTGCCCTGCAGACACGGCCATCGCGGGAGAGGGAGAGAGCCTTGCAGAGGCGTGGCTTCCAGGATCTGAGTTGACTTGCACGGTGCGTGTGTGCTGAATAATGATTGGAATCTGACTCAGGCAAGAAGGGAAAGGGTGCATTTGATGAACTGTCTTTTCCAAGTTCTGGAAGATGATATATAATGACAGCTTTATTCAGCATCCTTCACGCGCACAGCACACCAGAGGTGCAAATCCCATGCACGCCCGGGTCCGGCCATCATGGTGTGTTTACAGGCCATTGGAGAGAAAAGCCTGAGTCCCATAGAGGATGTTTCACAAGGAAAGGCGTCCCAGGAGGATTTAGGAGTGCTCTAGACCTTAACAGCCAATGACATCAGGCTAGAGAAATGGAGAAAGATCTGTGGATGGGGCGGGATTCAAATCTTGCTTTGTAAGACTGGTGGCATTTAATGAGGAAAAGAGAAGAAAAGGAGACAATGAGGGGCACCAGGAAGGCACAGACATGATGGGGGAGGGAGGACAGAATTTGCTCTTGGAGAGTGGATTTCCCAGGGCCAGTTTGTGCATGGCCTTCAGTGGAAGGCCATGGAACCTATGTTTTTCTGGCCTCTAACGGGTAACCTCTGAGGTTTCCTGGAGGGGTGTTAGCAGGTTCAGCTTGTAGTCATATGTAGACCGGGAGCCTCAGGTGAGGTTTTTGCTGCATAGGACTCACTGACAGCGTAGAGATCATCAGATACTTGGAAGGCGAAGGGGAATCACAGCTGCCTGGATCACTCACAGAACAGTAAGAGAGATGCACATGAACATGGTTTCACCATCATTAGCAGGGGCTGTCGAAGGAACGAGAAGGAGAAGGGGCCACTGTAGTCCGGGTGGGGGTGGAGTCCCAACTTGAACAAAACTGGGACAACGGGAACAGAAAGGAAGGGCCACTGGCTCGCAGGCATATCTCAAAGTCAGAATTGACATTTCGGCAGGTCAGGGGTCAGAGGTCAAGGCCGAGGGGGGCTCTGGAGGTCATTTGGGTAGAGCTGAACAGGGGTGGTGCAGGACATCAGAATGAGGGACAGAGATAGGCTGGGTGAGTCCCTCTGGGAACAAGGAGGGAGGAGCAGGGAAGGAGAGCAGGGTGAGGGAGGGAAGCATGACCACAGGGGCCACCATGGAGAGGGCCCTCGGGGGACAGGAATGTGCTCGCTGACTCCTGTCACTCCTCTGCCCTGGGGTGCTCACCTGTCCCGGATCCCAGATCCTTTCCAAGTCCGGGCTGGGTCTTCTTTCACTCACAAACTCCTCTGCTGTATTAAAGAGAACACGGGTGGCGTGCAGAGAAGGTCACTGCCATCTGCCCAGAGCAGCTTCATGTTGATCTTGTTCCTTCTAGGACTCAGTTCAACACCACTTCCTCTGAGAAGCCCTTTCTAGGCATGCCCACCTCCTACCCACTCCTCCCCCCTCTCCACGCCACCTGGCTTCCCGCCCACTGCTCATCCCCCCTTTCCTCACTCAGTAGTAGCCAGATGACCTGGGTTAGGATTCCTATCTCTTCTGACGGCCAAGATCTCTGTGAGCCTCAGTTTTCTCACCCGTCCACCCCCACCCCCCCACCCCCCCGACCAAAGGAGATAAGCATATCTACAAGGATAAAGCGAGAGAAATCTTGTGTAAATGCCTAATTCATTATCTGGACCATGATAGGTTCTCACCAAATATTAGCGACTCTTCTTGCTTCTTTGCCTGTTGGACTCTGAATAGCTAGTGAGTGAGCACACAAAAGGCCCTCGAAACTATTAAATCCATCCTCCTTCCTGTCTCTATCAGAAATCAAACATTTTAAGGGCAGGGTCCTCTCTGGGTCCGGCATGTAGGCTCTTGTGCGTGGTGTCGGCTAATTAAATATTTGTCGAATAAATGAGAAAAGTGGTTAAGGAAGGCAAAGGCGCTCCCAAGTGAAAGCTGACTGTGACTTCACTCCGTGCATCTGGAGAGGAATTGAATCAGAGGGCCCTCCATCTCTCTCAGCACAGGGTCTGGGCACAGACCTCGGCTCTCTCCAGATAGGTCCCCGCTTTTATGTTTTAATGAAATGTCACAGTGACCTCAGGAACGCAGGAGGAGGTCATTAATCCGAGACACATATGCCACTCCTTTGGAACCTGTCAAATGCGTGCCTGAAAAATTATCTGTATATTTTCCGCAGTGACAAAAAGAACACATTCTAATCTCCTACGGAGTATTAAATCCCACCAGCAAAACAAATGTCTCCCGACAGGTGATGGATGGACATTTCCCCCACAGCCCCTGGCACGGACACATCCCCTCAAACCAATCTCTAAAGGAGACTGGAAGAAAGGTTGCATTAGCCGGCCAGCTCCCTCCCCACCCGGGGCTGTGCCGTGTGGAAGCGTGCCACCCATAAAACACATAACATTCAATTGACCTTTTGCTTATCTATAAATACAGAATGAGCTGCATGGACCCTGATCCACCAAGGAGCCGCTTCTGGAAAATTTATTTCCTTTTTACTATCCATAAAAATAAATCGCTCTTCACAAACACACACAAAAAACCCCACTCTCTTCCCCTAATAAGATTATTAGGAAAAGGATGTTTTCTCTGAGCAATCGTTAACTACATGATGTGCTGTCATTTTTTTTTTTTTTTATATCACCCTTTATTACCAGGTTCAGATTGTCTGGGATGTGAGGCAGGCAGGGCTTTCCTATTGTTTTATTTTTGCTGATGTGATGGGGTCAAATGTTTCCAATGCAGACGAACTTCTCATATCATTTCTCCCCTCCCCCTACCAGTGTTGCCCTCTTTATTGGGCCAAGGCTGAGGGCAAATGTGGAAGCAGCTTTAAAATAGGGAGAGTGGGTCCGTGGGCATGAATGTGCGAACACCCACATGTACCCATGCATATGCACTGCACACACATAACCTGGCACACTCACACCGGGTGGTGCCTCCTCTGTTGCTGGCCCACAAGAGTGGGAAAGAAGTTCTGCCATCGTGATGAGAAAAATACATCTCGGGCCTCCTGGGCTAAGTGTCGGGGTGACTGGCTCAGTGAGTTAAGTGTCTGACTTCGGCTCAAGTCATGATCTCACGGTTCGTGGCTTCGAACCCTGCGTCAAGCTCTGTGCTGACAGTGTGGAACCTGCTTGGGATTCTCTCTTTCTGTCTCTCTCTCCCCCACTTTGTCTCTCTGTCTCTCTATCTCAAGAAAATAAATAAGTAAAAACAAAACAAAAAATTACATATCTCCCCCAGCTTCATATTTCTCAATAGCCTTTACTGTACTGTCTGTGAAACTAGGCTCAGCTGACTATTGGCCAGAGGTGCCTGGGTGGCTCAGTCGGTTGAGTGTTCAACTTTGGCTCAGGTCATGATCTCACGGTTTATGACTTTGAGCCCCGAATCAGGCTCTGTGCTGACAGCTCAGAGCCTGGATCCTACTTCGGATTCTGTGTCTCCTTCTCTCTCTGCCCCTCCCCTGGTCACGCTCTTTCTCTCTCTCTCAAAAATTAACATTAAAAAAAAAAAAGAAAATATTTTTTGAGAGTGAGAGAGACAGAGTGTGAGCAAGGGAGGGGCAGAGAGAGAGACAAACACAGAATCTGAAGCAGGCTCCAGGCTTTGAGCTGTCAACACGGATCCCGACCGCAGGGTTCAAACTCATGAACCTTGAGATCATGACCTGAGCCGAAGTCAGACGTGTAACTGACGGAGCCACTCAGGTGCCCCTAGGAAATGTTTTTAAGATAAAATACTTCATCGGTTCATACTGATGCTACCAATTCAAATTCAGAACCACAAACACTTTTCTTAACCTCATCAATATGCAAGCGTGCACACATCCTGAAAATTCCATTTATCAAAGAAACCGACATAATTTCTCATCTGTTTTCTCCAGAGGCACCCACAACAGTCTGAAAATTACAATATAAACACTACCACCACAAATGTTTTCTGAAAACATGTTAAGACTCCTGTTTTTTATCAGTTCTTAGGAAATATCTTGTTAGGTATGAACAGTCGAATAATGAAGTTAATCTCTTGGGTGATTATATCACCAAATTGATACACAATTTCACGTTCTTTATTTACAGTTATATGAAATATTAAATGATTCCAAAGTCATGTCTACAAAACAAAGCATATTCAGAGAAGTCTAGTGTTTTCTTCCTATTCCCATCCCCTATCTCTCTGCCTTCCCAAAGGTAGTTGTTAATTTTTATCTCTCTAAGAGTATATATTTAGTATTAACATATGGTTTATGTTAATACAAAAATGTGTATACATAGTTTACTTTTGTTATAAGAAAATACAACTTATCAACTATGTTAATATAAGAAATAGATCTGCGAATGTATCTTTTTATCCCCTTTTTTAGATAACGAGTTTTTTACCATAACATTTTTGCTCACCTTTTTTTCCCATTTAACGATATATTCCAAAGGTTATTTCCTACAAGGGTTTAGAGATAGAGCTCATTCTTTTTTACAATAGCATAGAACCTTATCTGTGATTGTGTCCCAGTTTCTTGTCTCCTATTTAGGAACATTTGAGAACTTGCCAGTCTTTCATTATTATCAGTATGTTTGCAGTGGACATCCGTGTATGTATTTCTTTACGTATTTTTGGCAGTGTGTTTTGGGGATCTATTCTCAGAATCGGGATGGCTAGGTGAAAGTGTACATGTCTACACATTTTGCTAACAGCGCTTTGCCAGACATACCAACTTCCTGCGAACTGGGGTTGTATTGCTTCGTGTCTCTGTCAGCGACATGAGAGACTGTATCCTCACACATATGCCACAAAATATATGGTGCCAAACTTCTAAAGTTTCGATGACCCCACCAGTTAGGTGGGAAATAGTATCTCAGTGGTATCTCAGAGTTTTAACTTGTATTTCTCTTATTCTGATTGATATTGAGCATCTTCCATAATTAAGGACTTGATCATGTATACATATTTTCTGTGCAACTTCTCTTCGTAACCCCTCCCTATTTCCCTTTAAAGTCAACATTTGTCATTGGCACCGCCTTGTCTGTGTAGGTCACGTGCTGACAGCAGACAGAGAGGGGCAGAAGACAAAGGCTGAGTGAAGCAGGAGAATATTGGATGAAGTCATTATCATGAATATTAAGATAAGGCAGCTTGAGATATGACAATTTGAAAGAATTCTTTGTTGAACACTAATGAAAGGGTTTATAACTCCTCATCTAAGCCCATAAGTCCACCAAGACCTGGCCTCTGTTACCGCTCCAACCTCATTTTTCTTTATAAACTTTATTGTCTTATGTTCTAGTGTCATTTATGGAGTGGCTGTTAAAAATATGGGCATCACTGGACCTTGGTGGCTCAATCAGTTAAGCATCCGACTTGAGCTCAGTTCATGATCTTGCAGTTGATGAACTTGCTTTGTGCGGAAAGCTCAGAGCCTGGATCCTGCTTCAGATTCTGTATCTCCAAGTCTCTCTGTTTCTCCCCCACTCGCACTTGGTCTCTCTCTCAAAACTAAAGATTAAAAAAAAATTGTTTCTTTTAAATATGGGCACTACCGGGAATTCCCCAGGATGATAGATATATTCTATATCTTGAGTAAGTGGTGGTTATAGGGGTGTTCATATTTTCCAACACTCGTTGAATGGTACACTTAGAATGCATGTATGTTATTGCATGTAAATTATATCTAATACATAGTAATGCTTAGGCCCTATCTTACCATGTCAGAATTTGGAAACTGCACTTCTAGTAAGTTCCACAGGAGATGCTTTTGCATAATAAAGTTTGAGAACATTTAACAACTTATATTTTCCTTAAACTAGCAAGATGTTTGGGCTCCTACATTTGCTAGTTCTGATTTTTGCTGGACTGTCCCTGAGTGCCTGAAGAATGCCCATGCACCCTCAAGTTGGCCAGCTGCTACCTCCTCTCCTTGGGTGGATGTGGGCCCTAGCCTCCTTTGGTCATTACTGTGTGTACAACATTATGAACTTTCATATATATCTCATAATTTTATTATGTATATATGTATACATACATACACATACACAATGGGTTGAATGTTTGTGTCCCTCCAAAATTCACATGTTGAAATCATGACCCACAATGTGACGGATTTGGAGGTGGGTCCTTGGGAGGAAATGAAGTCATAGGGTGCCTCACAGCCCTCAGGAAATGGGTTAGTAACCTTATAAAAGAGACCCCAAAGATTCTCTCCCTCTCCTTCCACCATATGAAGATATACTAAGATGGTCATCTGCAAAACCCGAAAGAGACCTTGGCCACACTAACACCCTGATTTTGGAATTCCAGCCTCCAGAACTGGGAGAAATACATGTCTCTTATTTATAAGCCACCTAGTCTATGGTAGTTTGACATCACAGTCTCACCTAAGACTATACTGATGTGACTTTATATATTTTTATATTCTATGACTTTGATGAAGGAACAGCGGAAGAAGAGGCTAAAGGTATAGGTTAAGAGTTTATTTTTGAAGGTCATACATGTCAAGCTGAAAAGTTGGTTTTTAATTCCTGAGCTATCATTGAAAGAACCTTTGTTTTATACTCGGAACTGTGTTAAACACAGTGTAACTTTCATTGCACAACTCTCCCATGTGGTGAGTAGTATTTTATTATTTTATTTTATTTTATTTTTGTTTTATTTTATTTTCAAGTTTATTGATTTATTTTGAGAGAGAAAGCATGCGTGCATGTGAGTGGAGGAGGGGCAGAAAGAGAGAGAGGGAGCGAGAGAGTCCCAAGCAGGCTCTGCATGGTCAATACAGAGCCTGACTCAGGGCTCAAACTCAGGAACCATGAGATCATGACCTGAGCTGAAGTCAAGAGTCAGGTGCTTAACTGACTAAGTTACCCAGGTGCCCAGTATTTTATCTTAAAAGTAAAAATCTGAGACTTAGAGAGGTCAAGACCCTTGGCCCAAAGCCACCGAGCTTCCGGTCATGCCTAGTCCCACTGCTCTCAAAGCCCCCCATTCTCAAATACTGTGCGAGGACCTCTTAGGTTGTTACAGTATAATAAGGACACGAACACTTTTCATCAGCGAAATGAAGATGTTTGGGGATCTTTAAGGGGATACCCAGTAAGTAACATCCCACTTTTATGGTCAGGTTCTATGTAAATGAGAAAAACAAAACATAGAGGCATATTGGAGATCAACAAATATGTTTCTTACTAATTATGGCCTCATTGGAGAATAAAGCTCTGTATGAGAAACAGGTGGCTGTACCTAGCAGAACTGGCTGGACTTGACTGGTCCTCACAGGGCTGGTGGGGGACAAGCCTCCGAGGCTTCCTTGAGGGAGTAGCTCATTTCCCTAAGAAAGGAGATTTGGAATGAGCCACAGAGAGCTGGGTATTCTTCCGAAGGTGCGGAATCCTCAAAGTCATTAGACGCAGTAAAGGCAACAGAGAGAGCTTGAAGTGTCTAGCAAATTCCATTCCTCCTGAGATCTGGAGAAGCAGAAGGAAGATGAGAGATCTTCTCTCCCAGGGAACACAATCAAGGGTGTCGTCACAGCGTTGGGAGCCAAGGAAAGGAAAGGTGTTGGAGACCTGTGTCTGCCACACTTGGCAGCTACGTGGGTGTTGCGGGCATGGAGAGACACTCACAGTCTGCACGTCTGCAAATGTGAACGGCTGTGGGTGGCTGATAACTAGGAGGGGCGACATTTTCTGGGGAAGAAATGATGAGTTTCATTTTTGTAATTAGCCACAACCACAGAAAGAAGTTCCGTCTGCTCTTTTGTCACCTTGAATGTTTCCCAAGGGAAAAATGATGCTTCAGCAGGTTTGCATAGTGTTCCCATCACTTCCAGAATACATCAGAGTAAGTATAGCTTTGGGGCCAATGCCAATATGAAAATGTTGCATTTCAAAATTAATATTCATGGAGAGCATGGATCACTTAATCTTTCCTTGGATTCTATGCGTGGAATCTTGTAGAAGGTGAAAGGGGGTCTCCCTTTACAACATTTTCCTTTCATCTCTGGGTCTACAGTTACCTGTTTTAACATCCTCTTCTGTTTTGGGTAGCGGGAATCCTCTTCGCTTCGCAAATTAATAAATGAAAAGCTGTTTTCCGAAGCACTCCCAATATTTCTGACACCAAATCTCTGGGTTTTTCCCCCTACCCCAAACAATTCTCAAATTCCCTGTGACACCTTCTAGGTATATCACAGCTCAATTCAGTTCAATTCAGACACTATCTACCTGGAGTCAACATCAGACCCCACAAGTTAGGGGCTCAGTCCCATGAAACTGCCTTCCCTTGGGATGAATTATAAGTCCCAGGGGGTCGTCTTTGGTTCTGACCAACTGGGTATAAAACAGGGCTCCCACAACCTCCTCCTAAAGTTTGATAATTTGCTATAATGGCTCACAAAACTCAGGGAAACATTTATGTATGCTTACTACTTTATTATAAAGGATATTACAAAACATACAGAGGGACATCTAGAGAAACCAGGGTGAAGTCCAGGACTTCTGTCCCTGTGGAGTTGGGGTACCCCATCCTCAAAGCACATGGATGTGTTCACCAATCCAGAAGCTCTCCAAACCCTGTGGTTTGGGGGTATTTATGGAGGCTTCACCATGTAGGCATGAATGATTAATAACTCAATATCCAGTCCCTTTCCCCTCCCTGGGTGGTGGGGTGGGGCAGGGCTGAAAGTTCCAAGCTTCTAACCATGGCTTAATCTTCCTGGTGACCAGTTCCCATCCTGAAGCCCAGCAAGAGTTGCCTCATTCGAACACACACTCCCATCACCTTGGAAATTCCAAAGGGTTTTGTTTGGTGTCAAAAACTGGTATCAAAGACTAACGTTAGAACAAAGGTATTCCTACGACCCCTTGTCACTCGATCACTCAGGAAATTACAAGGGTTTTAGAGGCTCTGTGCCAGGAATCAGGGGCAGGGACCACATAAGTATTTCTTATTGTGTCACATTGAACATACCTAACATCCGCAAACCAAATTGCATGTAGATGGTATATTTTCCTGGTTTAAGTTATTTATTGCGAACATAATTGATATGGGACAGTTAAGGAAATCAGGTTAACCACTTATAAGTGTTCAATATTGAAAACTTTAGACATTGATTCAATAGCGTATTTAAACATTAAATGTGTATTTAAACATCTTAACATTTTATTCTTTTAAGCAATACTGATCCATGACCATGCACTCAATGAGAGGGGCACATCCCTATTTTTCACTCACTGGAAGGAAGCAATAGTGTAGACAGGGTAAAGACATTGGCTTTGGGGTTAGAGAGGCCAAGGTTCAAGTCCTGATTCTGTCGGTAAGCATCTGCATGATCATAAACAAAGGCCTTTTAAAAAAGTCAAGAGGGACCCCTGGGTGGCTCACCCACTTGAGCCTCTGACTTCTGCTCAGGTCACTCTCTTATAGTCCATGAGTTCGAGCCCTGCATTGAGTTCCCTGATGTCAGCACAGAGCCCACTTCTGATCCTCTGTCCTCCTCTCTCTATGCCCCTCCCCCCTTGAGTGCACGTGCGCGCTCTCTCTCTCAAAAATAAATAAAACATTAAAATATAAAAATAAAAAAAAATAAAGACAAGATGGAGCTGTACCATGCCGGTAAAATAACACATGGAAAAATATTTATTATTATTGCGTCTAGTGTCTAGTAATGTAACAGTAATTGTATTCCATTAAAGAGGGTGGTATTACTCTTTTTAAAGTTTGTTTATTTTGAAAGAGAGAGAGAGAGAGAGAGCATGAGCAGGGGAGGAGCAGAGAGAGAAGGAGAGAGAGAGGAACCCAAGCATACTCTGCACTGCCAGCAGAGATCCTGACCCAGGGTTACAAACTCATGAACACTGAGGTCATGGCCAGTGCTGAATTCAGACGCTTAACTGATTGAGTCACCCAGGTGCCCCTAAAGAGGGTGCTTTTAAGGATAATGTTTTCCTTGGTTTCTTCAAAGCATAAAACTAGTCATGGTGCAAACACACATGTGTAGGAAACCTGAAGTCAAGTAGACACATATGTGAGGAGTTAATTTGTTGTCAAATACTTGCTCCAGATTCAACTTGCTTCAAGCACCGTATATCACACAGAAGGCTGTATAGATTGGACCAGTTATTTTTGAAGGTGCTCTGTTTTATTCAAGCACCAGATTTTTTCATTTTGTCACACTTCAAGGATTTAATTTAACATCACCTCTTCCTGGAAGATTCCTTCCCTAACTACCTACATTTTGGCTTATGTTCCTCTTGTCTGTTTTTAAAAAAATTTTTTTTTAATGTTTATTAATTTTTGGGAGACAGAGGCAGGCTCTGAGTGGAGGAGGGGCAGACACACACACACACACACACACACACACACACACACACACACAATCCAAAGCAGGCTCCAGGCTCTGAGCTGTCAGCACAGAGCCCAATGTGGGGCTTGAACTCACAAACTGTGAGAGCATGACCTGAGCTGAAGTCAGATGCTTAACCAACTGAGCCACCCAGGTGCTGCTCCTCTGGTCTGTTCCCATTAATCCAACTACATAGTTTTACAATGTCCTGTTTTTTTTTAACCAGTTTCCCTGCTATCTAGGAAGTAGGACTTGATCGGAAACATTCACTGCTGTTTCCCTAGTGTCTGGTAGAGAGTCTGACACTTAACAGCAAACCCCCAAAATATTTTTTGAATGAATAAATTATATTGGCATGTAGCTTCAATTTCTCTATTTGAAAATAATAAGATTTTTGAAATAATTCCCAGGAGAACAGTAATAACACCTCAAAGCAAAACTAATTTATAAAGCATTTTACTTGATAAAAGTAATAATAGTTTAGGGGCATGTGGGTGGCTCAGTGGTTTGAGCATCTGACTTCGGCTCAGGTCATGATCTCACGGCTCCTGAGTTCGAGCCCCGGGTTGGGCTCTGTGCTGACAGCTCAAGCCTGGAGACTGCTTCACATTCTCCCTCTCTCTCTCTCTCTCTCTCTCTCTCTCTCTGTCCTTCCCACTTGTGCTCTGTCTCTGTCTCTCTCACTCAAAAATAAATAAACATTAAAAACAAGAATTTAAAAAAGTAATAGTTTAGGGGTGCCTGGGTGGCTCAGTCGGTTAGGTGCCAACTTCGGCTCAGGTCATGATATCACAGTTTGTGAGTTCGAGCCCTGCGTTGGGTTCTGTGCTGACAGCTCAGAGCCTAGAGCCTGCTTCAGATTCTGTGTCTCCCTCTCTCTCTGCTCCTCCCTCGCTCATGCTCTGTCTTTCTCTCGCTCAAAAATAATAAACATTAAAAAAATTTAAAAAAACACAATAGTTTACTTTTGAATCAATAATCTAATTGATAAAGTAGTGATTGATTTATAACACATTTTACAAGATGTGTTCTTTTACCTATTGTCTCTTAATATGCAAAGCAATGGCTTGATGTAGTATTGGTTATTTTAATTTGTCATTTTCCAAGCGAGCAGGACATATACTAAGGCTCACAAGAATGAAATTGCTGTTCCATTGACCAACACATATGCCATAAACTGCAGCCATGAAGAGAATATTAAGGGTACCACAGTCAACCCTTAGAGCCCAGTGAAGGGGGAGATTCAAGAAAAACTGCAAGGATTATTCTGGATCATCAAAGTGATAGCTTTGTGTTAGATGCTGGAAATACAAGATAAATAAGACACGGTCTGTTCTTGCAGACAGCATGTTCTAGAGGTTAAGAGAAATATGTAACAAAGGCATGCCATGTCACAGGCTTAAGTTGGAGCCTCAGTCAACTCTCCAAGAGAAGGCAAGGACGTTTTGGTGGTGATGTGGATAGATAGCCACGTGTTCCCACAGGGAAATGCAGGCATCGCCAACCCGGTGGCCTATTCTGAGACTGTCCCGGCCTGCACTGTGGAATGTCTGGGCAAGAAGCAGGAAGTGAGCAGACCTGTAGTGGGAGACAACACCAGACCATGGTGTATCCAGGTAAGGCACCGGAGAAAAAGGAGAGCTTTCAGATTCAAGGGGAAGGTCATGATTTCAGTTTGGTATTTGTCAAGAGCCAGATGCCTTGGCACCATGCAATGTGCACGTGGCGGGTAAAAGCCTGGGGTTCCTGAGAGGAATAACCCTGAGGTTATTCAACAGATTTTTAAAATCTTACTTGATTTATCTTGTAGAATGTGTAAGATTGAACAACATGCCTAGTAGTTTCCAAGCCAACGTCAGGTAAAGATAAAGGATTGTGGGGGCGCCTGGGTGGCTCAGTGGGTTGAGCATCAGACTTTGGGTCAGGTCATGATCTTGCGGTTCCTGGGTTCAAGTCTCACATAGGTCTCTGTGCTGAGAGCTTGGAGCCTGGAACCTACTTCGGATTCTGTGTCTCCTTTTCTCTCTGTCCCTCCCCCACTTGTATGCGCTCACTCTCTCTTTCTCAGAAATAAATATTTTTAAAAATTAAAAAAATGGATTGTGTGTGTGTGTGTGACAGAGGGAGAGAAAGAGAGAAAGAGAGAGGTGTTCCAGAGACTCGCTGAACCCTGCAGCTAAAAAGCAGGGGAGAAGGATACCACCTTCAAAAGCAAGAAGCCATATTTACTTATTTTTACAAAGAGCAAGAGCTCTGCTAAACCCAGAAGGAAGAATTTATTCCTTATCAGGAACTTGACATAGAGTAAGAATAAGAAAGGGACATAATAAAAGGAAAAAGATTATATATAAAAAAATCTATACCAGTAAATATTCTTTTTAACAATTTTTTAAAATGTTTTATTTATTTTTGAGAGAGAGATGGAGACAGCTTGAGCAGGGGAAGGTCAGAGAGAGAGAGGGAGTCACAGAATCTGAAGCAGGCTCCAGGCTCTGAGCTAGCTGTCAGCACAGAGCCTGATGTGGAGCTCGAACCCATGAACCATGAGATCATGACCTGAGCTGAAGTCGGATGCTTAACCAACTGAGCCACCCAGGCACCCCATGCAGGTAAATATTCTTTTCCAGACACTTATCAATTAGGAGCATGGTTCCCTAATTTTTTTTCCAAATAAGAATGCCCCCTGTGTCATCCAAGTCTCAGCATGTTTGTTCCTCAGTTATTAGGTTTTATTTCTTCTTCTGTTCATTAATCAGTGTGAGGCAGCTATAAGCCAAATACTTTAATCTAGCCCCTCAGTGTGTCTCTAGGGCTCTTTTCACGTTTCATATTGAGATGTAGTTTGCATTTTGAGGAAGCTAATTGGGGCGCTTTGGAAAAATCAGAGCAGCACTGAGCAACAGGGGACCCTGGCTTGTCAATGACCTATGTCCCACGTGGAGGACTTGCTGACCAGCGCTGGCAAGCCGTCATGCTTTTTATTAAAGTCGTATTTTATGGAGCATGCGGACATAGTCTTACAGAAAGAAAACCAATCGGTTCCCAGTAGTTTGTGGTGTTTTGCATGGTGCTGTGGGGAAATTAATTGCCCCTTCAAAAACCGTGAGACCCCCAGGAAGCAAACCTCCAGAAAGTGTAGGCTCGCCCGAGGTCCCCAGCCGGGCACACTCCACATCTGGTTCCTTTTAACGTGGTCTGTGCCTGTGCATGTGGGATGAGTGAATGGGGACCAGGCCTTACCGAAATCCCAGAGCACCAAGGTGCCTGTGTGTTGACCAGTTATCAACAGGTCTTTAGTACGAGAGGGGCAACCAGGAAATTGAGTTAATATTTATTACTCGATCCCATAACTCGTTTGACCTCTAGCACGACTGTAAACTCCAACTACAAAGCCCAATCCCTAGAGAAACAAAATTTGGCATTGAATTGGTATTACCGTGACTATGATTTGTGTATTTATACGTGGAATATAAATATGGCCTCATATGTACCAGAGCTAAAACCCAAGGGACAATTGGTATACACAGTAGGAAAGAATAACTCGCAAATTCACACATGTGGCTTTGATTAAAATTTCTACTTCAAAACATGATTGTTTCCTTAAATAATGGTCATGATGACTTAATGTGCTTATGAGCAGCTACAGCTTTTTTTTGGTAAATATGCTTTCTCTGTAAATATGTCTGAAACTATGAAATCTTGAGTACTAGGCAGTCACGAGTTTGGAGTGTTCTCACGGCCAACCAGTGCATGAGAAGTTGTGTTGAATAAACTTCGGTAATAGACACCTAAGTAAAACCAAATATTAATGTGTGCTTTTAATACAGAGAAATATCAGCCTTAAAAAGTTTATGTTGTTGTTAATTTATTGAGACAGATTTCATTTAACTGGGAAAGTGAATTTCTGAAACCTATCAAGCAAATATAGTAATTTAAAAGCTGTGTAAGTTGGTGCAACCTTTATGTTTATGCAAGATGATTCAGCAATATGCCTGGGTGGCTCAGTCGGTTAAGCAATATGTTTCAAAGACTTTAACTCTGTGAATACTCTTGGCAATTCTATTTCTAAAAATGTACCTTAAAAGGTAATATAATGAGAATAAAGTTTTCAGATACATGAGAATTAATGACAGCCTAATCTATTACACTAAAAATGTGGAAACAACATAGATGTAGACCTATATGAATTTACTAAAAAGAATATGTATATTCCATATATATTCTATATATCAGTATGCATATGTCATTATATTGGTATATATAGTAGTGTATATACTCATAGGTTTTTTTTTTTGAAAACATAATTCTGTGTTCTCTAACTTTATAAATGTACCTGCAGTACATTTTTAGTTAGAAAAATAAGCTTTTCATTATAAAAAATAGTCTAATGTAAAATTATTTTAGCTAATTCTTTAGACAGCAGATAATCGGGGGGATTCTATTTAACCAGTCATTCAAGAAATACTTGAACTTATAACTGTGTATTGTCAGGGGAAGATTGAGACAGAAACATGTGTGAAGGAAATGAATGTAAAGGAGTCATATTTCAGAAGAAATGTTCACCAAATAAAAGCTGCAAGCAAAAATTAAAAGGGAAAAAAACCCCACACCATGGTTTCCAAGTTACATTTATCTGGGTTGTGCAAACAAACAAACAAACAAAAAACACAAAGAAAATGAGAAAACCCAGTTTTCTCACACAATTATCTTACTTAAAAATGTCAAGACATTTCTTCAGATATCAGCAGAACAACCAACAGGAAGAAAAATGCTTTTGTAAAGGAGTTCAGATTTACAGGAAATAGTGAAGGTTTTATTATTTAGGACCCAGACCAAGTCAGGGTGATTCTGCTATGTTTGGTTTATATTAGGTGCAAAATGTATTTTTTTTTTTTTTTTTTTTTTGTCTACCTGTGGTTTACGAATTTCTTAGTCATATTGGAAGTGGTAGAAGCCTCATTTTTTTCCCTACAATTTCTTCTTCAGTCAATTTCCTGCCTTCAAGATGTGGATTTGACCATGAAACTTGCTTAGAAATTTTCTGATTTTGCATCATTTTATTTGACATTGTGGTTTTTAAACAGATTTTTAAAATTTATCAATTCTGAGAGACAGAGAGCACCATCGTGAGCAGGGAAGGGGCAGTGAGAGAGGGAGAAAGAAAATCCCAAGCAGGCTCCACACTGTCAGCACAGAACCCGACTCAGGGCTCAATCTTGCAAACTGTGAGATCATGACCTGAGCCAAAATTAAGAGTCAGGCACTAAATAGTTTTTAAAATGTAGGTGTTAACACGCGATGGTGATTAATGTTTCTATACTTTTTCTTGTCTCATTAAAAACATGAAGGACATATGATCTCACACGTAAAAGTTACTTTCTATCTGAAAGTTTAAAAAGACCCTAGATTTGTAATTTACTTTTATGTGTCAGAAGTATTCTACTGTCTGGGTCATCTTTTTTGAGATTAGGAACATAGAACCATCGCACTGATTCTGGGGGCTGCTCCTGTGTACCTCTGGGTGCAAGGATGTCCTTTTTCTCTGAGATGTCCGTGTTTGCTAATTTTCCTACTGCTAAGGAATGGCACCACCTGGGAAGAGATTTCATAAGCATAAGGCTTATTAATGTTAGTCCATTTTTCCTGTGAGTACTTTGTAGATAAAATGTCTACATGTGAAACATGTTTCTATTCCTTAATAGTGAGCATGCCTGACTTGTTTATTTATTAGTTTGCTTTTATAATGTATTTTTTTTTTATTTTTGAGAGAGAGAGAGAGAGCAGGGGAGGGGCAGAGAGAGGGGGGACAGAGCAGGCTCTGTGCTGACAGCAGAGAGCCCGATGTGGGGCTCGAACTCAAGAACTGTGAGATCAAAACCTGAGCCGAACTTGGATGCTTACCTGACTGAGCCACCCAGGTACCCCATGCCTGACTTGTTTAAATCAGATTTGGGGCTAGTTTATATTTTAAAATTCATGAATTCAATTGTATCCTGATAGGAAAAAGGATAAATTATTATGAGTTGGACTTAGGAAGATTTTATCTCAATGGAATCTCCAGGAATCAATGTAAAAGGAAACCTCGGCATCAGAAATATGAAGAAAGTGCATGCAAGATGATAAGACTTTGGAGGTAAGACTTTGGAAAGACTGAAATCTTCCATCACCAAATAAAAATACAAATATTTAAAAGTAAAAAAAGCATTCCCAAGGTTATGATATTTGTATTGGTTTTGTTTACAGTTAAAAAAGAGCAGCTGATTTATAGGATGACTGAGTTTGGGTAAATGAGACATAGTCAAGGGTTTATTTCAGGAGTAACAGAATCAGTAATGGTGACTCGGTTATTTTTAGTTTATTTCCGTGTTCTCAAAAGGCAAAGTGATTTTTGTTTGTTTTTTTTCCCGATTGTGATATGTGAAGGCTTTAGTGATATTGGAAACAGGGCAGAGTATCATTTTTTTCCCTAAAATATAAAATGATTGTCCCTCAGAGCAAAAATATTATATGATCTTACCCTATGGTGTGTAGACTTTCGGCGGACAATTATATACACTGTTCTCCATTTGCTCTGCTGGAAATATTTTTCCATCTCAATACCGACTGTAATCTCCTACAATGCACTCTACTGAGAAGCGGGAAGGTGCCTTTCAACCCTCCTGGGATTGACTCAGAGTTAACTGGTCGACTCGGGTGCATGGCTAGAACAATGGGTTTCAGTGCTTGACTCTTTCTGAGAAAACCTGCCTAAAGAATGATCCTTCCATTTAATTTTTGTTTTGTTTTGAGCCGAGGTATGCAATCTTGTCGCGGTGAAGGGACAGTTGGGCTTCCACACTGTGGAGAAGCCCCTGGTCAGTTCAGGGGCTGTGCTGTCACTCAGGACACCGGTTCCTGGCTTGCCCTGGTCAGTTACACAGGAAGTGAGGAGGAGCTTGCTGCTCCTGCTGCTGAGTCTCCAGCGATCATCTACTGTACTGAAATACATACCATCCTTTTTCGTTTTAGTCATAGAATCTGGAAAGAAGCATAAACCTTTCACTTGAACATTTGCCTTGTACACAGCTTTTTTTTTTAATGTTCATTTATTTTGAGAGAGAGAAAGAATCCCAAGTAGGCTCTGCCCTGTCAGCACAGAGCCTGATGGGGGGTTTGAACTCATGAATGTGAAATCATGACTTGAGCTGAAATCAAGAGTCCGATGTTTAACCAACTGAGGCACCCAGGTGCCCCACAACTGTTTTTCTTAATGAAACGTATACGGTTTGAAAATCATTTTCTAGGGGCGCCTGAGTGGCTCAGTGGGTTAAGCCTCCAACTTCAGCTCAGGTCATGATGTCATGGTTCATGAGTTCTTGCCCCGCATTGGGGTCTGTGCTGACAGCTCAGAGCCAGGAGCCTGGTTCAGAGTCTGTGTCTTCCTCTCTCTCTGCCCCTCCCCTTTTGTGCTCTGCCTCTCTCTCAAAAATAAACATTAAAAAAAAAGAAAGAAAGAGAAAAAATTTCCAGGTGTTTCATCATTTGCCCTTTAATTTTACTCCCCCAGGGAAAAGTACTGAATAATTTTCTTGAAAACAGAGTGGTCCAAATAAAGAGAACTATAGAGGAATTCTTTTTAGGTTTATTTATTTTTGAGAGAGAAAGACAGAGCCCAAGTCGGGGAGGAGCATAGAGAGAGGGAGACACAGAATCTGAAGCAGGCTCCAGGCTTTGAGCTGTCAGCACAGAGCCCAATGCAGGGTTTGAACTCACAAACTGTGAGATCATGACCTGAGCAGAAGTCAGACACTTAACCACCTGAGCCACCCAGGCGCCCCTAGAGAGGAATTTTAAGGCGTCTCTGTCATTTTATCTTAATTCCCTATTTAAGAAGATAATAAAGATTATGTATACTGGGGGTCAGCATTTGGTCACCTCCTTTCTGACTACATTAAGCTCCAGAATCTGCAATGTCATTGAGAGCACACCTCATCATGACTAGAGGTCATTTATCGAGAACATTCCATACCGGCAAGTGCCGGGATTTGAATTTGCTAGTCCCTCTACCAGGTGTGTTCTGTGCTCCTTCTCAGGCACCTGATTGCCACTATCAAAGCTGGCTTAAGTCTTTCTCTCTCAAGAGACCATTTTGGACTGCTCTGCCCAAGCCTGGCTTCCTCTTTTAAAACTCATCTGAGATTCCACTATACACTTAGAATTGTGTACCATGCACGGCACAGGGGACTACATAAACAAATCAGATTGATGTCTCTGCTTCATAAAGCTCGTGGTACAGGAACCAAGAAACCCTGAAATTCTCCATCAAGTGCTACAGACAGGAAGTGGGGGTCCCAGTTTGACACTGTTGTGCCCGAATCACGAGACCTCCAAGGAGCCGGCACCAATGCGAATACAAAAGGGTCTTTATTACAAGCTCGAGCAGGGGCTCACCTGCCTACCGGTGTCGTGGCAGCAAGGTGAAGCGAAGAACAATAACGAACAGGGTTTTTAAGGAGTAAGGGATGGGGGTGTTTGACCATTCAGTATCTGTGAGGTGTTCATTCCTTTTGGTGGGACCCAATCATGACTTTTGAGAATCCTTTGAAAATGACCAATTATGAGGTGAGTTCAAAGGGCCCACGTGGGGTTCAAGCAAGCAGTGAGAAATTGGCTAGTTTGTATCTGCAGTTCCCAGCCTTGATTCAGACCATAAGAATGTTTTTTTGATTAGCTGAACTGAGGGCCGTCTGAGGATGGCTTTAGCCTTGAACAGTCTGAGATTGAGACTGGGATTGAGGCTACGTGCAGCCCGAGGTTGTTCTTAATGGAGGACTTAATTTTAGGCTTTTCAACACCAGCTCAGATCTTTAGAAAGAAATGCATTTCTTTAATTTCTGCATCTGAGCTGAGAGCCTGATCTTGATTTTGTGAAGCCCGCTTGAAGAAAAAGAATATACAATGACCAACACAAAATGAGACGCAAGGCCTTGTCTGTGCCCATGCAAGAGAGGCCCTGAGGTTTATGCCTCGCTGACTTCTTGGTGAATTCTGCCTTTCCTGAGCTCAAGCTTCCCTTGAGACCCCTGCATATCCGCCCTTGAACAGGGCATGTTTATATATCCAGTTCGTCATATCCCATATCTATATGACGGATAGGTGACTTCCTCGGCGAATTAAAATATTAACACATCTCCTGTCTAGTTCTGTGTTGGGCCACTTTTACTCAATAGTCAATTTCAAGAGTTCTTCTGACTGGTTTTCCTCACTTCCCTCAGAGTAACCCAAGTTCCTGGGTATCCGAAAGGTGACATCTGGTCTAATCAGCCTCTAGTTGAGGTGTTTTATTCCCTCTTCATTTTTAGCCTTCACCCTGTCCTGTCTCTGTCTGCTGGTTGTGTAGCTGGGCTTCACGTAGGCAATGCTTATCAATGATGGCCAATCTTAATACTGCCCTTGGTTGCAAGATCCACACACTCTGGTCTCCAGTGTCAACTCCAGTCCCCTTCCAGCCATGAGCCCGCTAAGCCCTCTGTGTTGTCTTTCCTTGGGGTCTCGGTAGCTCCGAGGAACTTTTAAAAAATATGATGGAGAATCTAGCAGCCCCTTATGTTGCTGCCTCCCGCCTACCAGCCCAAGAAACTCCACCAGCCATCACCCTGTGGGAGTTGGAGCCACACCTTTTATGGAAGTCTCTCTGTCTCCACTGGCAGAACATGCCTAAGCAGGACGCCAGCGCCCTCAGTTTGGAACCATGGCCACCCTCCTTCTCTCCTGACTCTTGAGTTTTCCTTTGAGCATCAAGGGAAGCTTTTCCCAATATGGCAGGAATCTAACATATCATTCCTCCGATTTTACCTATTAATATAATATAGAATAATTAATATAATATATTAATATAATCATATAAGCATTATAATATTATATGTAATTAAATTCAATTAAGTTATGTATTTATTATTAAATTGTATATAATTATCAAATATAATAACATAATGTCATGTATTCAACCCTAATGTTACAGTTTTCTGGCTTTGTTCCTAAGATTAACAAAAATCAGCCTTAGAGGGACTAAGAAGGGTGCCTGGGGGGCTCAGTCGGTTGAGCGTCCGACTTTGGCTCAGGTCATGATCTCAGTTTGTGAGTTCGAGCCCCGCGTTGGGCTCGGTGCCAACAATTTGGAGCCTGAAGCCTGCTTCAGATCTGTGTTTCATTCTCTCTCTGCCCTTCCCCTGCTCACCACTCTGTCTTTCTCTGTCTCTCAAAAACAAATAAATGTAAAAAATAAAAATAAAAAAAAGAAGTACTAAGCAAACCCATTTCTCCCTCAACAAAACTAAGTGTCTACAAGTGGTAAGTGTGGATATCAGGTTATTTTCTATGTCCAGGGTCAGTGTGTTATCCTGATATCAAAGCATTGGGAAGGATCCCTGGCTGGTAAACAGGAGAGAAGAAATCTGTCCATTTGTAAAACATAAATAAAGCCCTTTGGAAGAGGCTTACGGAGGTGGAGAGGTCAGGATCAGGGGGCAGAAGGAACGGCTATAGACATGGGTGAGTAACACTCTAGGGGCCTCAGTGGGGAGGGTGAACTTCACCCCTGGGACCAAGGGGAAGAATTAGGCACACCAGCTATCAAGCCTCCAGACGCCTAGATCCTCTGCCAAATATTGTTTTCAGAGCCGAGGAAGTAATAAAGAGCGTTTCATAAACATCTAACTACAGTGATCGCTAATCCTCATGTGCTAATTTCCTGTAAGTGGCAAAATCCACTAAATCCTAAATGACCTTGAAAATGCTGGCCATGAGCTGTGACTGCGGCAGCAACCTGGCTTGAGATCCCCTGAACCATCAGCACTTGGAGTAGAAATAGCACAGGGTGGGGGTGGCAGTCAGGAAAGTGGTCGCAAGGGCAGATGAAGCAATCCTCTGAGTTTACGGCTCCAATTCCACACTGCGGTTCATGGCATTGTTTCTCTCCCCCACCCCCTTCTAGCCATTTACTGAAGAATCTTCGGGTAAGAAAACAATTAATTTAGACCCCAAAGCTAATTGGAATCAATAGTTAATGTTTCTCCCCAGCCCTCAAAATTAATTACAAAATGATGTATGTTCACTTTGATGCCAGACTATAGATTTCTATCTAAAACTTGCCTCCGGGGATGCCTTTTCAACAAGAAGTCAGCTGCCTGTAGTTTGTCATGTCATCCCCTCCCTCATCCACTTTCTTCGTTCCCCCTCTTGAAATTTTGTGTCGAGGGCACTGTTACTATTGACGCGATGGATTAGCTCTACTTGAAATAAAAACAATGTACCTCCAGACACCCTCCAGCAAGGACCAGGGGTCACCATAAAAGTGAAGGCAATGAGGGGGAGGGGACCTTCCTCTGCAAGGCATTGCACGTCCGAACTGAATTTGTCACCTGTAAAGCTGGCTGGGGACCCTCTCTCAAACCAACACAAGGCAAATGCATTGTCTAGGGTGGACAACCTCTGGAAGCCTTGATTATGACTTCTCAGGGAGGAGTCTGGATTTTTTTTTTTTTAATTCTAATTTTTGAGAGAGAGAAAGCATGAGTGGGAGAGGGGCAGAGAGAGACAGGGAGAGACAGGATCCAAAGCAGACTCCAGGCCCTGAGCTGTCAGCACAGAGACCGATGCAGGGCTTGAACTCACAAACCCTGAGATCATGGACCTGAGCCAAAGTTGGACACTCAACCAACTGAGCCACCCAGGCACCCCAGGAGTCTGGACGTAAGAGGCAGAGGTGCTCTGCTTGTCATCTGAGTGCCTTAAATATGTGGCATTCAAGAACTTTTAGGTGGCGATCACAGAATCCCTTCAGGTGGTGTCATCAGCCAAGCAATGGGAACCCACAGGACACTCAGAACACATGCATTTGATATGCCTTTTACTTGGTTTTTCCCAGTACAGAAATCCCATGGTACATTTGGCTGCCTGTAAGCCTGTTCTTATTTTACTCCACTTGTCCTGTGTGTCACTATGCAGAGAAGAGATAAGGAAGAATAAACTTGTCATAGCAGGCTTTCCTTGTGGGAGATTAGGAATTTGAAATTGAGATAAAGTCTGGTATATTCCAATACTGCTCAGAAGTTGGGAGGAAGCCATTGAAATGTTAGGCTGCAGGGTTGAGGATGGTGGGGTGCATCAGAGAAGATGGACTCCGTTTGCTTCAGCAGCCTGTCCCTGTATCAATCTCTCCTTCCTGCACAGGATTGAAGAAGCATCTCTTCCCTCCTTCAATACCACAGTAACCTCATCTGTCAGGTTTGTATTCTTTCAGCCAGTGGAAGCTATTACACAGATACATTTAATGGACCCCAGAGAGGGAAAAATGTATAAGACACCATTCCTAGCCTCAAGAACTCCTGGCCTAAGGAGGGGCAGAATCAAAAGCCCCTCTCACATTCTCAGAAGAGAGAAGAATATTACCAGGTTTGAATGTTAGACCAGAATGCTAGAGCAGGTGGCTAGCAGTAAGAGAGCACCGGTGCTGGGTGTGGCTGGCCCAGTGAGAATGGCCAGCACATTCAGTAGCTGCAGAAAGATGGCACATGTAGCAGGATAGATGGCATTCCTGGAAAGCCAAGAACACAAGTGATTAGAACTGAAGGCAGACCAACTGGGAGACCCTCAGCCACACTGCAGTAACGTTGGTAATTGGTAGCCCACTGAATATCTCCAAGCCCCAGGTTTCTAATGAATAGAATGGGAATAAACTAAATATTATCATCAATTTATGTGAATTTTCATTCAGAAACTCTTGTGAACTATTTTTTTTTTTGCATAAAATATTTCCGATTTGATCTATTTATACAGCATACAATAGCTTGGGCAGTGTTGCGTATCCATATGAAGCTTGGGGCCATTCATTTATTTTTTATTTAAAAAAATTTTAAATATCCATTTTTGAGAGAGAGAGAGAGAGAGTGCATGAGCAGGGAAGAGGCAGAGAGAGAGACACACACACACAGAATCCAAAACAGGCTCCAGGCTCTGAGCTGTCAGCACAGAGCCCAATGCAGGCCTCAAACTCACGAACTGTGAGATCATGATCTGAGCCAAAGTCTAACGCTTAACTGACTGAGACACCAAGGTGCCGCTCAAGGTCATTCATTTAAAGAGAAATCATGGCATGCCTGGGTGACTCAGTCAGTTAAGCGTCTGACTTCGGTTCAGATCATGATCTTGTGGTTCATGAGTTCAAGCCTTGGGTTGAGCTCTGTGCTGACAGTTCAGAGTCTGGAGCCTGCTTCAAATTCTGTCTCCATCTCTCTCTGTCACTCACCCACTTCTCTCTCTCTCTCTCTTTCTCAAATATAAATAAACATTAAAAATTTTTTTTAAAAAGTGGAATCCCTCTGAGGGGGTGAATGGCAGGTGGCCTGGGGTTTCTAGCAGACAACATCTTTTAAAAATATAGTTTATTTATTTAATTTGAGAAAGAGAGAGAGAGAGTGAACAGGGTAGAAAGAGAATACTAAGCAGGCTCTACACTGTCAGCACAAAGCCCAACACGGGGCTTGAACCCACAAACCATGAGATTATGACCTGAGCCAAAATCAAGAGTTGGATGTTTAACCCAGGTGCCCCCACAAAAATCTTCTCATGCCCTGGTTGCTAGAAAGTCAAGGGGTAAATATGAAACAAATGACATAGAATTGAGAATGCAAAGGGCATTGTTATTAGGACAAGGGAAGTTAAAGATTAGAAATGGTCACCTAGAGAAAGTAATGTCCAATTGATGCCTATTAATATTGCTGGGAAGGATGAACTGAACAATTACACCAAATTAGTGTCCCTCTGAAATGGTACCCGCGATATCCAAGTGGAATAACGGACACTGGCCAGGCAGACACTTTAATTCTGCCAGGATTGACCTTGCCTGGGAAGGGCATGGGAATATTTTATCCAAACACATAAAATATTTCTTAAATTGCCAAGACACTACATGAATAACCACACGCCCATCCCAATGAGACAGATGTTGCAGTGGTGAAAATTACATTCTGAACACATCTTGTTTTGTTGTGGGTTCCCTTGCCGACTTGGAAATAACAAAGGATTCCAAGGTTAATTTAGGAGGTGGAGTCAGAGAGAAAGGTGGTATAGACTAGCATGAAGTCTACAGGGTGTGAATTCAAACATAGTATCTACGAGTTTTGCTGGGCCCCTAGTTTAAAACATGGAGGGAATCCAAGATTCAGTGTTTTTATAGCTGAAAATAAAGATACAAGTGGCAATTTTCACTGTGGACAAGCTACAGTAAAATAGCAATAGAGAATATTTACTAAATATTTATGATTGCCAGGCACTGCTGTAAGCACTTTGCGTGTCTTCTTTGACCGTGGTAACAACACTTGCAACTCTTATGTCACAGAGGAGGAAAAAGAAACACAGATAGGTTAGGCTAGCCTCCCGGGGTCACACAGCTGGAAAACAAGCAAGCAGTAATTGAACCCTCCCAGCCTTTAGCAAAGCAAGCGACCTTTCCCAAGCACGGTGGCTAGAGGGATGGACAGGTTGCTGAACAGCCCTGAGGAAGCATTTGACCTTCCTGACAGATTGTGGGAAAATGACATATGTCAAGTGCTTAGCTGGGCTTGTGCATAGTAGGTGTGTGCATACACACACACACACACACACACACACACACACACACACACACAGGAGGTGGGAGGAAGCCAGTTATATCCCCCTTTCTCGCACTGTTACCAACAACAATAATCCTGAAAACCTCAGAAGTTCCTTCCCAACCTTGGAAGGGACCTTCCAGGGGCAAACCAGAGGAAACGATAAAACCTTCACGTCACATAGAAATGTTTGCCTTATAAAGGTAAATTCAATTTTAGTTTTGAAGTAGGAAACATCAGCGAAAGCCAAAGAGCAGAGAGGATCTGAGACGGTAACACAGTGGGGAGCTGGGCCCGTGGGGCCCGCGGGGCAGAGGGGTGGGTGGCTGCGGGGAGGCGGGGCAAGGGCACCAGTCAGATCCGGCTGCGTGGACTCCCGCGCCTCGGAGAAACAGACATGGGAAGCGGCTGGCGGCTGCGCGCACATCTGGAAAAATGAAGTCCCGGGATGAATTATGCACGGATTATCTTGCACTTGCCCGGGAATTTCTGTTTATTCACAGTTGAGGGGCATAAAGAGGAAAACCTGTTTCACACCTGGCAGTTCATTTAGTGGGGGTGGGGTGTGCTGAAAAGAAGGCCATCTGAGCGCCGTGGTCCTGGCTCTGCTTTAGGGCTGCAGCAGAGCAAGCGAGGCGGGTGAGAGAAACCTGCTGCGTGGGGCGGGGGGGAGTGGGGAGACAGGACGGGGTGGGGGGGGGCATGTGCGCCCAAAGCCACTCCTAATGTGCGGAGGCACCAGGCACAGCCCGGGTGGGAGGGAGCCACGGCCCATCCGGCCCCTTCGCTAATCTTCTTTTCTCCCAGAGAGCTTTGTAAATGTCACTGGGAGCCCAGGCACCCCTCTGAGCCACCCATCCAGGTAGCTCCCCCAGCACACCTTTATTTCGTTTGGAATATATCTCACTCTTCCGGTTTGCGAGGTGTGAAAAGTCCTAGGAGATAAGGATCCATTCTATTAGCCCCAGAGCAATGGTCTATTGTGTTTGGCCAGGGAGGTAGCTCATGGAGCACTGCTCTGGGGAGTTTTAAATTAAGTTCTTCCTGCTTAAAAAAAAAAAAAGCTTCTTTGCCTCCCATCAGGTCTCAGCTCTTTGTAAGCATAAGGGCAGCCTCCCTTGGCATTGGTAGCTTGGTAGCTCAGGGATGTTCAAACGTGAAGGCACTCTTTAATCAAACCAGGGGGACTGGTGGCTATGCTCGGGAGCCCTGGGAGGGAGAGGACATTTTTATATCACTTGGAAAGAGAGTTTGTAGAGCAGGCAGTGTGGATATTATGTTCTCTTTTTTTAATGTTTATTTATTTTTGAGAGAGGGAGAGAGACAGAGCATGAGTAGGGAAGAAGGATAGAGAGAGGGGGAAAGAGCATCTGAAGCAGGCTCCAGGCTCTGAGCTGTCAGGACAGAGCCCGCCCAATGTGGGGATCGAACACCCGAACCCTGAGATCATGATCTGAGCCGAAGTCGGACGCTTAACTGACTGAGCCACCCAGGCGCCCCAGATATTATGTTCTTGATTAGGGAACTGGTCTTGCCTTGCAAAAGATTTATGAAAACACTGGCTTCAAATCATTGTTGTCTAATATCTACAGGAAGTGTCCAGAACAAAGTGAAATGAAACAAAAATTCTTTTGTGTGTTTGTTGGTTGGTTAATGGGACAGGCCCAGGTCTGGGTCATAGCTGCCCTTCTTCCCATGACCCTCAGCTCTAGGAGTCCACAACAGGTGAAACATTTAGTGACTATACCAAAGTCTGGGATATTCTTACATACTGGCCCACTCTCTCATTGGTACTTCCTACCTTATATGTGTAGCTTAGTCAGGGAATGTAACATTGGTTAAGAATTTATTACTGAGGGGGGCGCCCGGGTGGCTCGGTCAATTACGCATCCAACTTTGGCTCAGGTCATGAGCTTGCAGGTGGGAGTTCGAGCCCCACATTAGGCTCTGTGCTGGGAACTTGGAGCCTGGAGCCTGCTTCGAATTCTATCTCCCTCTTACTCTGTCCCTCCCTGACCCACATCCTGTCTCTCTCTCTGTGTGAAAAATAAATAGGCATTAAAATTAAAAAAAAAATTTATTACTCAGAATTAGACTTACAGGCAGGCGCCTGGGTGGCTCAGTCGGTTGAGCATCTGACTTCGGCTCAGGTCATGATCTCATGGTTCATGGGTTCGATCCCTGCATTAGGCTCTGTGCTGACAGCTCAGAGCCTGGGAGCCTTCTTTGGATTCTGTGTCTCCCTCTCTCTCTCTGCTCCTCCCCCACTCATGCTCTCTCTTGCACTCTCTCAAAAATAATTAAACATTAAAATTTTTTAAAAAAAGAAATAGACTTAAAGGGTAAGGGATAGTATCATTTTTATTAATGGGAAAGTGTTTGTTTTTTTTTTAATTCCCTCTTTCATGGACAGAGACTCTGGGAGACAGGAGAAACGATGAGATGCTTGCATTTTCCAATCTTGGCATCTCCTATATGGCTAGCTGGTGGGACTCAACAGCAATGCCTTTTTTGCTCAGTGTCATGAGTTTAGCAAAATTCACAGTCAAGTTTCTGAGTGTGCAAACTGGCCACGAGGTGCACAGTGCGGGGACATAAAATGCTCTATGTGACAGAACTGGGGAGACCGAATTCCTTGGGTAAGTCGCAAGAAGGGGACCAGGGCAAGCCTGTGGGGAGGGACCCGGGAGAGATGGACAGGCTGCCCACCGCAGGGTGGCTGGAGAACTTGGTAAAGGACAAGGTCGAATGTCTAACTCTGTTGTTTGTGTTAACAACTGCACCCCAAACCTTCAGTACAAATCTCTCTGCTCACAAGCACCCCGAGTGTGCAGTTTCAGGGAAAATAAGGAAAGAGGCGGAGCTCCTCGTGCTGGGTTGTGGTAGAGCAGGCGTGTCAAAGTTAAGGCCATGAGGGGGGTCTACACCAGGGTAGGTCACTGGGCTTATCGCAGAGAGTGGCACAGCAAGTGTGAGACAGCTTTATTCCACTCTCTTTGTAGAGTCTGATTTTCCCCCCTCAGTTGTGTGCTGGAGCTGAATACGGCAGGCGATTGGTAACTACTGTGGCATTTTGCAAGGTGGCCGTCAGACCACAGGTAGCCTGAAATTGTCACGGTGGGAAGATTGGTCCCTAGTATATCAGCGAACCCTGCAAACAAGGCCTTTTTTCAGAGACCCATGTCTGCTGGCGTGCCATTGCTTCACACCCTAGGAATACCAGCTTCGTTGTGGTTCCGAATCATACCAGCCTCATTCCCGGGGGATCTCCTGGCTGTGTGTGTGATGCTCATTCGCCTGGAACATTTTCTTTTATGTTGTGTTCCTGAAAAGCACCTCCTTCTTATATAAACAAACAAACAAACAAACAAACACTTTTTTAAATGTTTGTTTTATTTTTGACAGAGAGAGAGAGAGAGAGAGAGAGCAACAGAGTACAAGCAGGGGAAGGGCAGAGAGAGAGGGAGACACAGAATCTGAAGCAGGCTCCAGGCTCTGAGCTGTCAGCACAGAGCCCGGCGCTGGGCTTGAACCCACAAACCGTGAGATCTTGACCTGAGCCAAAGTCAGATGCTTAACTGCTTGAACCACCTAGGTGTCCCTACCTACTTCTAATTCAAGATGCGAGGTTCCACTGGTGAGGTATTAGCAGTCCTTATAGTGTCCTTCAGACAGATCTAAACATGCTATAGAGTCCATTTCATTATGGCTCGTTTTTTTTTTTTTTTTTGTCCCCTCCCTCTAAATTGGTAGCAGTGTGAGTTCAGGATCCGAATGTCCTCTTAGGTCCTGCAACCTTTAACACAGCACCTGGCATACAGCAGACCCACAATCTGTGCACTGAATGCATGCATGAACAGCATCTATGCCTCTATGCTGGGAAGGAGAGAGAAAGATGTGATGACAGACACATTCTGTGCACGCGCTCACAGTCTAGGGTTCCAGAAGAAAAAACGCTAGCAAGATACATGCAGCCAACCGACCACAGAACCAATCATTTTACAACCAAACCTCATCTACTGGGAATTCTCCTATCTGTTCAACTAATTTATCCCAGGCATTGAAGTGGGAAACGAGACCTTGAAAGCAAGGTATGAAATGAATATCTAGGAAGACCAAGGCTGTGATCTTTCACTCCAGGAGAAACCTGGAGATTCACCAGCCCTCAGATGCTTCATTCCCCCTTCCTCACTTCTGTCTATCTCTGTTCTGCAGATTTAAAGTCACAATAGTTTAAGAAGATCAAAGAGAAGTGACTCTTACAGGTAGGCATATTGATAGCAAAGAGAAATGATCATTGTCGGCTTCACAGGAAGAGATACATAAAAATTATAAGCACAAACACAACAGATCTGAGAGTTCTTCATCCAAAGCAACTTCTTAAAACTATAGATGTTTCCTGAATAAGTGGTCCCAGAATGTTGAAGTCCCGGGACATCTGGTGAAGAAGAAAGAATTTTGGTTCAGAATATCTGCATCCATGTTTTTATTCCGTTACTCATTTGTGACCTTGGGCAAGCTACTTAACTTCTCTGAGTCTCAGTTCTTTTATCTAAAATAAGTGGAGATTGCAAATTCCTCCTCATAGGATCTTTATGAACATCAAGGAAAATGAAATGAAAGAGCTAGTCAAATATATTTTCTTTGATAACAAAGGAATTTAAAGAAGAAACAAACCGAGGCATGCATGTGGCCCTTCTGGCTGTCTCTCTATATCTTGTCCACAATAAAATATAGTTCAGAAAACTAAACCGAATGGCTGCTCTGGCACTCATGTGATTATAGTCCCCATTCTACAGGTGAGAAAATGGAGGCCCACAGTACAGACCTTCCCTAAAGAAGAAAGGATATTTATAGAAACTTGTTATTTTTGCATTTCCTTTCTCTGAGCTAGGTGGAAAGAATGGATTTATTAAAAGGAACTCCTCACCAATGTCCACACCCAAATGAGAGAAAATGATGTAAAGAAGACATTTTATCTTGGCAGAATCCTTAAAGACGATCTGGTTGTGATTTGGTGTGGTGGGTCAAATAGGAGCTCCAACCCACCATTACTTGACCTTGGAATCATGAGTCATAAACCCAATCAATTATGGCCAGAGATTGGCTCTTTGGTGTATTCCATCCATCTCTCAGTATCCTTGTGAAATAGGGATTAGAATCACATTTTTTTCAAATGAGGAAACTGAGGCTTAATGGTTTTTTGGTTTGTTTCTATTTTAGTTTTACCAGACTCTCCCAAAGGCACCCAGCCAATTAATAATAAGGATAGACCAGGACTGCTGAAATTAGACTGAAATCGAGTCTATGCCCAAGAAAATATATTACTAAACATTTCCTTTTTATGAGGTCCTGGTTTGTGCTAGTCCAGTACTTACTCTGTTCCATGCTGTTTTATCAAATATCCCTAAGAGTATCAATCTTCGTGAAAAGAGAAATAACCTATAGATGAAATGATGATCATTCCTGGATCTGTCAGCTTCTGAGCTCACGAGCAGGTGACCTGAAAAAGTAGTCCCTCGTGTTACTACAGAATAGACTTGCTCAACCCTAAATAATGGATTCCATGTCCTTAGACAAACAGAAATCTCCAATTATAAATATTCATAGCATAAACATGGCTTGGAATATTCCTTACAGTGTTAGGCTGCAAAAGGTATCCATCATCACAAGACATAGTTTGATTAAAGATTATTTTATGACAAGAGACGTTTTCTTTACCAACCACCTCCTGCCTAACTTGCCAGAGATGTTTCCCTCCATATTTTCTCAATGCGTTCGACCACGTGATACTTCCTGCTGGTCTCCACTCACTTATTTGAATCTGCTTATTCTTGTCTCAGCGTGGAATTTCCTCCATCTCCAACTTCTCCAGCTATGCAAACCCTTCTTTCTGGTGAGTTTCCACTAAAAAAAATTTTTTTTTTGGTCCAAAAAGTTCTTCTTGACTTTATGACAGAGAAGGAAGAAGGCAAGAGCAATACGGATTACTCTTCAATTCTGTACCAGGAACTATGGTAGAAAAATGGTGTATCTTACCGCATTCAACTCTCCCCCATTTAATTCTCCCCCAAAGCTGACTGGTATATATGAGAAGCATGGAGGGAAGAGGAAGGAATGCCTTAACATGCTCAAAAGTAAAATTATTCAAACCACAAACGTTCTAAATTAGAAAACACTCGAATTCCAAGAGTTAATGTTCAGAACTAAAAATATCCTAATTACAAAGGTTCTGAGTTAATAACATGAAGACATATTCTTTTTGTGGGTTATGAGGCACCTGACTTAAACATGTTTGCTAATTCTTTTTGTTCCATGTTGCATTGCCGATGGACAAACACCTGGAGAGCCAGATGGTCAGACACAATCAAGAGAAGCTCTGCTGTATATATTTTGGGGATGAATTTATCTTCTTTTAAAAAAAAATTTTTTTAAATGTTTATTTTATTTTATTTATTTTTATTTTTTGAGAGAGTGAGACAGAGTGCAAGCGGGGTTGAAGAGAGAGAGGGAAACACAGAATCTGAAGCAGGCTCCAGGCTCTGAGCTGTAAGTACAGAGCCCGACGCGGGGCTCGAACTCGGGAACTGCGAGATCATGAGCCGAGCCTAAGTTGGACGCTTAACTGACTGAACCACCCAGGTGCTCCAACGGGATGAATTTATCTTCTATTTGGAATACAAACTTTCCTGATATTAAATACATATCTCTAACTCAAGGCCATTCATTCTTATAAAATCCAAAGAAATAATATCATTTTCATAGGTAGGTTATATTCTACAGGTAACAAGGAGATGCTCTGAAGGCATTAGGGAGCTGTTAAAAATTATTGTGGGATGGAACATGGGGAGGTGGGTTGGGAAATGGTGGAGGCAGAAGGCATGGTTCTGACTTTTCTCATAGAGTGGGTTTTGAAGGGTGGGCAGGCACACTAGAGAGGCCGGTTAACTCATTAACCTTGGAAATTTATGCTTCCTTTCATTAAATTTTACTTATTTATTTTTGAGAGGGGGCGGAGACAGAGAGAGAGAGAGAGAGACTGCTAGTGCAAGGGAGAGGAAGAAAGAGAGGGAGACAGAGAATCCCACGCTAACAGCGTGGAGCCCAATGCGGGGCTCAAAGTCACGAGTCGCAAGATCATGACCTGAGCTGAAACCAAGAGTCTAACGCTTGACCCACTGAGTCACCCAGGCGTTCTCGAAATTTATGCTTCTTTATAGCATTGTCTGTGCTGGAGAAGATTATCTGCAGAAACCGAGACCATAGCATGAAAAGGGGGAAAAGGTTTCCAGACTAATCACTTAATCCACCTCACCCTCTTTGTCTTGAGTTCGCAGTAAGCATGGTGTCTCTCTACTCATTTCAGAGCCGAAGGGACTCAGACCGACTGTCTCATGGAAAGATGGGCCATGCACAATCTCTTCTGTCCATGCTAGGCCCGTTATACATCACAACACAGTGTGTGTGAAAGTTAAGTGTATCCACCTGTTTCACTGAGTGGCCATGGGAAATATTTTGTACATGTGCTTTGGGACGGAGAAAAAAAAAAGGAAAGACATTTATCATAGCTTTCTGCTTCCTATGATGACCCGAGGCTTTCATTTTAATAAGGAATTCCTCTCTTGGCAAAGAAGGAAAACAGATGGTACATCTTTAAGTATATAATGTATGATTCCCCCACATTATTTTTGGAGAGCATAAAGTATGATTAAGGGAAGTGACTCATGCAGTGCAAAGCAGGCATTGCACTTGGGTGCCTGGGATAGCTTCCATATGCACCAAGGTGATGGGTTTTCCTGCCTCTCTGCTGCCATGCTCGTCCACGCAGGATTTGTGAGAACAACTGTTACTCAAAGAGAAACCATATGCTTCCAGGCGGTGAATGACCAGTTTATGTAACCTCCATGGCTTTTCCAAGAACCGTGATTAAAGATAAGATGTTGTTAATACAGGCTTAGGCAATCCTGGCAACCTCATTAGCAAAGTTCTTCTATAAGCTGCTTCGGAAGTAATCCTCACGTTCTTTCTTGGGCTTACTCTGCACATAAAGATATATTGTTGTTAAATATGTTGGTTTCAAAGTGCCTTTCCACGGACGCACATAGGACAGCAGCCTCATAGCATCGTGGGACAATGAGGAACCTTTCCCCAAGTTGTGGATTTCCAGGAAAAAGCCATCCATGATTTCAACAAATATATATCCTGCAGGATATCAGGGAGGGTCCTTTGGTCCCTGGTAAGCAAAAGCCCATCTCAGAACTGCAAACACAATCAGGGACTTGGTTGGATCACAGGAGTCAAGATCCGGAAGTGTGGGTTCTAAGGCGAACTTCATCTACGGGTTCCGGTCTGATTTCTCTGCACCCCTGTCGGCTGGGCCCTCCTCCGTGTCTCACCAGCCTCAAGCTGATCACAAAGAATGCAGCGTTTCCAGCTCATATTTGTGCGTTTGGACGTTGGAGAAAGAGTTACTGCTGGAAAATCTCTCAGACAAGTGAGACAAAAACATTGCCAACAAATGTGTCCTCACCTCCTGCCTGACTGCCACCCTTTCCCGGTCAGACCATGTGGAATTCCATGAACTTTTCTTTTGTTCCAGAGACTGAGCACCAAAGCTCAGACTCGACCCCCTTGTCACTGGATTACGAAGAGATTTATTGCATTTCTGGACCACTTTTCACAGAGGAAACAGTACATTTGTCAACCGTGGCAAGTGTTGCCTAGCTGTTCAGACAGGCACACAAGCCCCCTGAAGAATTCTTTCCTGCCCTTTCTGTTTGGTCTAACCTCTGCGAGGTTATGGCAGAGAAGAACTAGAGCATCTAGTTCCGCTGATCAAGAAACACCTGCCTTTATGGTGTCCCCACTTTCATTACGTGTGCGTGTTTTGATGCACGCGACTCATAAATACTTGTGATGGGACTTCCACAGCACTACATAAGGTATTACGGAGAATACGCTCCCCTAATTAATTTAGGAGATATTGTAAATCTAAGAAAAAGTTATGGATGTTTAAATATCATTTTTGAAGTTAAGGTGTAATTTACTCACAGTGAAATGCACAAATATGAGGCATGTGGTTTGTCATATTTTTGTGGGTTCATCTTTGCTGACGCAGAACTGACCTAGAGTGGCATGTACAGATCTTAAGTACAATCTGATGTAGCTTGATGAATTAAACACGGGAGTCTGTGATACCCCAAACAAAATATTTTAACATTCTATCGCTCCTGAAAGTGTCTCCCTTCACCCCCATGTCAAATAGGCCACCACTTTTCTAAATTCCAACAACATAAAGTTTTGTCTGTTCCTGAATTTCATAAAAATGGAACGGGATACTCAGCACTCTTGTACATTGAATTTCTTGCCCTCAATGTAACAATTTTGAGGTTTGTCCATATTGTCACAGCACTGATACTTCATTTTTTTAGGGTTATTTTGAGAGAGAAGGAGAGAGAGAGAGAAAGAGAGAGACAGGGAGAGAAAGAGACAGAAAGAGAGAGACAGAAAGAGAGAGAGAAAGCTGGGGAGGAGCAAAGAGAAGGGAAGAGAGAGAGAATCGCAAGCAGTCTCTGCACTGTCAGTGCATGGAGATTCGGAGCTCGAACCCATGAACCATGAGATCCTCAGCTAAGCTGAAATCAAAGAGATGCTTAACCAACTGAGCCACCCAGGCACCCCTTGGTACTTCATTTTTTCTTTATTGCTGAATTATAAGCCATTGTATGATTATACTACAATCGTGTTTGCACATTTCCCTTGCAAAGGTCATTTGGGTTGTTTTACTTTTTGCCCAGGGCACATCGAACTGTTGCCTGCAGTTCTGGAAATTGCCATGTGTCTCTCTTGCCTAAGAAAGGCTTGTCCTTGGGGTTCTTCATGCCACCCTTTGATCCTCATCTTCGGTGATCCTGTGGGAAACTGGTTATTTTTCTCATCCTTTTTTCTGTTGCTCCCATGGAAATAAAATTCCTTTGCTTTCTTTTACATCCTAACTGTAAATGGAATTTCTCTCTAAGTATTGGTGTTTGTCCTTGGGAGGGGTGTGTGTGTAAGTGCAGTGTTACATACATGTGCATAGTTGTGTGTGTGTGTGTGTGTGTGTGTGTGTTGTTTCCAGGGATTAGCCAGAGGAACTGATGCATGTGTGTATATAGTCGTATGTGACTTTTTTCCAGAAATTAAAAGGAAGAAATCGAAGGAGTTCCAGAAGAAGGCACGGAGGGGATGTACATCCCTATTACAGTAGTGGAGAAAACGCAGCCCTGGAGCATGAACGTTTTCCTGGAAGGTGCTGGAGTTGGAGCACTAATGCATTTCTCATGGCCAACTCTCTGCACATGTTATTAAAACTAGCTGAATAATTCGCAATTGGGGAAATAATTTGAGGGAGTTGTAGAGCCTCAGATTCCCTGATTGGAAGGGCAAATCCCAGGGGAAAAAGAGCCTCTCTGGATAGGGACTGAAACTTTTCTAAAGAGGGTAAGAAATCTTATAGTTAAAATTTGAAGAAGTGTGGTTCTCTGCGAGAGGCTGAGTCAGGATAGATTTTAACACGGAGACATGATGCTCAGATTTGGGGAGGGGGGTGAATATACAAAGGCTTCTAATAAAAGGCTTAAGTGTAATGCCCTCCTGCTCTTTCTAGTTATTTCCAGCCTTAGGATAGATTATGTAAGCTGCATACAGTTTCGGTTTAGTGGCACTTGGGAAGGATCCAAGGAACAAGGATGCCAGGGCTTTCCAGGGAAAGATGAGTGATGGTTCATGCGGAAGATGGATGTGAAGTCTGTGTGGAGAAGCCCACAGTATGAAGCCAGAACAGCCAATCAGGGTACAAGGAAACAGGACACTGCCCAGTACAGAAATGCTGGTGTGTGCATTACATATCTGTGTGTGTGTGGGGTGGTGGGGAGGGTTATTTCCAAAACTAGTTAGTGGATTTCTTTTTCTGGATGAAAAAGTGAACCCACCAGAACGACCCACATTCTTACCTATTTTTATGGCCATGGTCTTATGTCATTCCCAACAGCAATGAAGTAAGTTTTGCTACATCTCTTTTGAAGGATCCATTCTCTGCTGAAAATGTACTTTTCATGTCTTGTAACTGCTCTGATATTCCTCATATCTCATGGGATCCCGGTCGAGGTGGGCCCAGGATGGGGAGTGCTGTTAACAGTCAGGAGCACCAACCTGATAATGGATGTATCTCAACCTCTTCAAGGTTGCTCAGCGCCGTTCATATAACCCGGTCCCCCTTTGAGATTATTACTCAGCCTTTCAGACTGTGTCTGCGTTTCACTGTTTACCGCAGATAACCTCAGGGTGCATGGAGGGGTGGGTTCACTTGACCTGATGGCCAAGCGATGGAAAGGATGTCCAAGCTCTACGTGGCTGGGCTCAGAGCTGTCTTCTGGACCTGTTGGTCTCTGAGGTGTTGTCCTTTATCGGCCTGGTCCTTCATCCCTCTGTCATCGCTGCTGTGAACATCCCATATGGAACAGGGATCAGCACTGCATTGCATGATGCTACATGTTGGCCCTGGCCTGCATCCCCTGGATTTAATACACCCTAATGGCTATAGAGACTCATACAGGATATAGCTATGATGGACCCTTATAATCAGCAATGTGGCTTCTATTACACGAAATAACCACTCACGTAAGCCAAAAAGTACATAAGCCAAGAGTTTTAATAGCCACTTGGAGCTGTCCCACTCTCTATCATCCACAATTCGCAGGGCTAATTAGACCCTCGCTAGTGGCCACGTGATTCTGAAGAGAAGTATGGTGACTTTACCCAGACGCTAACTAGTTCCCAGCCCCCCAGGATTCTGGCCGGAGCCGGCATGAAGACATAGAACCTCTTGGTTTGCCCCACCTCTGTCACACATTTGGTGATCAGCAGGAGGAGAGTTTCTTTCTTTCTTTCTTTCCTTTTCTTTCCTTCCTTCCTTCCTTCCTTCCTTCCTTCCTTCCTTCCTTCCTTCCTTCCTTCCTTCATTCAATCTTTCTCTCTATCTCTCTCTATCTCTCTTTCTCTATATATCTTTCTTTCTTTCTTTCTTTCTTTCTTTCTTTCTTTCTTTCTTTCTCTTTCTCTCTTTCTTTCTTTCTCTTTCTTAATTGTTTATTGTCGAGTTGGTTTCCATACAACACCCAGTGCTCATCCCAACAAGTGCGCTCCTCCATGCTCATCACCTCCCTTCCCCTCCCCCCACCCCCATCAGCCCTCAATTTGTTCTCAGCATTCAAGAATCTCTCGTGGAGCAGAGTTTCTACTTACTTCTTCCAGTCGATTCAGAAATGCTCTGAAATGCTGTGCTCCTTAGGATAGGAGGCTTCATGTTCTGGCTCCCTTTCAGAGGCACGTGAGTTGAGTACCCCAGACCAGTTCTTCACATGAAACAAAGGGACACCCAAGAATTAGACACATCTCAGGAATAAATGCAGTGGTTCAATGTTTTCAAAGTATTATCCCCATGACAAAGTAGTCACAGAGGCCAACAAGTACAACGGTGTTATTTTTCCACTTAAGATCCATTACTGAAGGAATATTCTTAGGAGAAATATTTTTGAACACCCTTTGAATCAGACTAATCTCTTCTCAGATATATTTGTGATTCCAGGGGGCTGAGTTTATTCTTCTTTATTTGCTTTAGGCCATTATTAGATAATAAAAAACCAAAAATGCTAATAATAATGTTAACTTTATGGAAGGCCCCAGAAATATTTGCCGGGCTGAAGTCCAATGCCTACTTAATGCTTTCATAGATGTTCTGAAAGCTGACAGTTTGTGTGAATCTGCAGTCAGCTGTAAACTAATTCCTTTTTTAAAATTTCTTTCATATGTTAGCAAGCAGCTCTATACAAGCTAACCCTTCAGATGGATGGGTAATCCTTCCAAATGGTGACGGCATCCCCAGGGATGACTTGAGGCACACCACAGGGCAGGTTATTGATAGGAATGATTTTAGATTACTCATGCCAACTTCAGAGAGGTCTACCAGCTGCTAACAGCAGTGAACCATTAGTTTTAAGTGTTACTGGTTGATTTTAAATCTGACCTCCTCTTATGTGACAAAACTCTTGCAAACCAAGACTGCTTCATTCCTTTGGTTCTGACCTGCCAAGCAGGCATCCATGCAGACAAAAACCAGAGATGCATGAATACTAAAAAGAAAGTGTTTCTACGTCTAATTTTAGTTCAATTTTAACTCTCGATTTAATGGCTCTAATTTCCAAAAATATTGACAGACCTAACCACACATGACCCTTATATGGAGGCATATGTGTTAAACCATTAAGGTTAAAAAAAACAACAACAACAAAAACCAAACTACAGTCTCTCCAAATTAGAGTCAACTCAATGTAATTGCTTTCCCCAAAGAGTTTTTCCTTGCCGTTGCTCTGAACCAGTGGTCTTCACCTTGGCTATATATTGAAATCATCTGGGAGGCTTTAAAAAATATGGCTGCCTGGTTCTAATCCAAGAGATTCTGATTGAATTGTTTGAGGGTGTGGCCTATGCAGCAGGCGTTGTAAAAATTTTCCAGGTGATTATAATATGCAGTCAAGGCTGGGACTCACTGCCCTAAGAAGTAACAGGTGCTTAAATGGCTGATCGTAGGACATGAGATGCTGCGCTGCCCCTTAGCTGTACCTCTGGAAGGTCAATAAGGCATAACACGGGTCCTGAGTAGAGTCACCAACCATTTGGGTTGGCTGAGACTGTCCTGGTTTTAGCACTGCAAATCCCATGTCCTGTGTAAACAGGACTAGGGTCACCCTAGTGATAAAGCATGCTGGGAGTCCCCGCACAGGGGACAAGAGCAAAGGAGAGCCTGAACTAGGGGAAATAGAAAGGACCGTCCTTTGCCATGAGGTGCCCCAAAGCTAACCTGGTCTGGACCAGTCAATAGCAATGTCAAAGAGGTCAAGGCCAAGGGGAGAGCCTTGGCAGCAGGACTTGTCCACACTGCCAGTTCTCACTTTTGGCCTCGGATCCAACACAGCAGGCCCAGCTCTTCTGAGAGACGCCAGGGTAGAATCAGGCCCATCTGGCCCCTCAAGTTTAATGCTTGCCGCTGGCTTTGGTCTTGGATCTCCAGTCAAACTACCCTGCATGGAGAATCCCTGCTAGCTCAGTGATGCCTTTCCCTTTCATCCCTTGAGTCTGTGCTTATACAGTTCTTTCGCCTCCTCCTCCCACATCGTCAGGGGGAAAAGTCTTCTTAAAGAGATTGACCTGGTATGATGTTTTCCAACCATTTTTATTCATTATTGTTCTCCCCAGGAGACTGTTAAGACATTTTTCCCCCTAATTGCCACCCCATAAAATTTTAATAGCACAAATGTGCTCTATATCTGTTTATGTAATGCAATCCTTTGGAGGGCCACAAGCTATTGTAATATCTAAGATTTTTCTGCTTCTCCCTCCCCAAGAACCCATTTTTGCCCCCTTCAGGGCTATATAGCCCCCACTGAGAGTGCATGAATGTCATTCCCCCATAGAATTTTCTACTTCCCTCTATCTTGCGCCTGCTGCACCCAGCACAGACTTCTATCATAACATCTGTAATTTTTAACAACTCATACTTTAAATTATTGCCTCCATTTGTAAGGGCAAAGATCAGTTCTGGTTATTACCTGGAGGTATGGATTTTCCTTTAGCCACTAGCAAATACCTGTCACGTGTTAGGTCTTCAATAAATATTCGGATGAAGGAATGAGTACGTGGCCCAGATTTCTCCAGTCCTCACCATCCTATAACAACTGCTCCCTCAACCCCGACCCCCTAATTTGGCTCTTCTGGCATGCTCTATGTCCTTTCCAAATAATGAGGGGAGTCCTCAGGGAAGCTCTGACATTTGCTTAGAATCGAGTTTTCCAGTTTCTTCAACTAGTTAGGTCCTCTTGCTCACTGTTCTCAGGTTCATGTTCTCTGTAGCACATTTTCTGAAGTGTAGGCGTGTCATTTAAAATGCCATAAAGGCAGAGACTTTATCACACCAGCAATTCCTTTGTTTCAGAAAAAATACCAGAGCCCGTTCTCTGGTTTCATAAGTATAAACCAAATGATTTTGTGCTGTGGCCTGAGCTGGACAGTGGGGTCCCGTTCCTCCAGTCTCCATACTCTCTAATGCAGGAAAGTGGGAGGTTGGAGAGGGAGATGGGCCAAATTTAAATAGCAGCCCTATGACCTTCTGATGGAATGAGTGCAAGACCCAGATCACTTCCTTGAGGCTCAAGGTGACTGAAATGAGATCTGTAAGGTGAAGTTCACCAAGACAGTGGGCATGACTCTCCAGAGGGATTAAGCTGGCAGTGAGATGGCTGCTTGAGGGCACAGAGTGAGACAACGCTACGATCCTGACCCAGCCCCTGGGATCTGCTTGGGGAACAGGGCTCTGAATGTGACTGGCAAGAAGAATCACTCAGAGGTGTCATAATTGAGACCCAGGTCAAGTGAGATGCTGAGCATCTATGGCCACTAAACACAGGTGGGGAGGATGGGAACGGGGGTGATGGGCATGGAGGAGGGCACTTGTGGGGATGAGCACTGGGTGTTGTATGGAAACCAACTTGACAATAAACTATTAAAAAAAATAAACACAGGTGGGGAGGGACTTCCATAGTTGCCTCTGAGAATCCAGAGTGGTACCATATGGTTGCAAATGGCCTTCTTTTTAAAAGAAAGTCACATTTGGGGCGCCTGGGTGGCTTAGTCGGTTAAGCGTCCGACTTTCGCTTAGGTCATGATCTCGCGGTTTGTGGGTTCGAGCCCCGCGTCGGGCTCTGTGCTGACTGCCCGCTCAGAGCCTGGAGCCTGTTTCTGTCTGTGACTCCCTCTCTCTCTGACCCTCCCCTGCTCACGCTGTCTCTCTCTCTCCTAGAAATAAATAAAATATTAAAAAAACAAAAAACAAAAACAAAAACAAAATAAAAGAAAGTCACATTCACAGGTTTCAGGGACGAAGACTTGGGCAAATGTTTTGGGAGCCCACCATTCAACCTACCCACAGAAATCAAAGCTAAGTTCTGAAGAGAAGGAACTATATAAGGAGGCAGAACTATAACTGTGCAGGCAGCCTAGCTTCTGCAATAAGGTGACTGATAGGGAAAATGACAAGGACACTGGAAACTCTGTGGCTCCCTGAGTTTCTTCAGCTATCGCGGGGCATGTTGTATGTGCCCGTGTGTGTGCCTGTGTGCCTGAACGTGTGTGTGTTGAGGAAGGGAAAGGGAAAGGGGTCGTGGCGTATGTGTCAGCCAAGGTCGCAGCAGGAAACAGGTGGAGCCTTCAAAGAATGACTGGACAGAATCCAGCGAAGGGGCTCTAGAGTGTCAGCAAGGATAAGGTGTCAGCTCAGATTTAGACTGAGAATGGATGAGCCACAGTTTTAAGTATCCAGTCTCTTCTGGTTTGGGGATTAAAACCACATTGGGAAGAACAGAGCAACCTGTCTCAATAAGGTCTAAGTTGAGATATTTGGATAGCTCAGCGATCAGGGTTGATCAGCAAGGGACAGAGAGGCATCCTGGGCTAGCTAAAGAAGAAAGTTGGTGCCAGACTCAGGCAGAAGGGCCAAAGGGAGGAATGGTATTCCCAGAAATAGCAAGAGCTTTAGCCAGCCCTGAGGCTAATGATGTTGTTAGAGGGAGAGTAGAACAAAGGGGACCTAAGGGGATCAAAACTCTTCACCCCCCCTCTTCTTCCATCCTCTTTCAGGCTGGAAGAACCTCCTTCTGGCTGCTGTTAGCTGGAATCCACAGGGCAGGAGGCACGCTGGGGGCACAGGGCAGGGCAGAGGAAGGCATAAAATGATCATGAAGGTATAAGGTCAATAACCCCGGAGGCCAAGACTGTTGGCAGGAAATCCGTTGGAATGGATGGCTACAGGCTGATGTTTCAGCTATGAAACACGACATATTGTTTTGCAGTCATAGTTGATAGGATCTGGGGTTAGAAATCAAATTTGGTTCAAGTATTCCTAGTCGGGCTGTAGGGTCCAGAAGGATCTGACAAGGGTCATACACATCTTGCTCACTGCTACAGCCCTTTGTCGGGGCCACAGTACCAGGACATAGAAGGTGTAGAAAAAATGGAATGAATCAAGCCCGTGCTCATGTATTTGTGTGCTGGGGGAAAACAAGGCTCTTTATGTCTGAGTCCTTTTTCTGTTTAGAAGTTTGCATACCCTCTTTATAAATTTATCTGAGCTGGTCCTACTCTATCCATTACCTGACATATAGAGAGATAAACCTGAATCCCAGGCTCCAGATGAGATGCTTATGAACAATGGATTATTTCATGGACAGTACGGCCGGGAGGAGCCCATGACTAGGGCTATCAATTTACTGACCTGAAGTTCAGGGCTGGGTTTCAGCCTTGAGGTGGGGGCAGGGGTCTAGGGCATCTGCGTTCAGAAGGCTGTACCCCAGGTGGAGACCAGAAAGGAAACAGAAGTCTTTGTTCACATAGATAAATACCTATTTATTCATTTAACACAGCTTTATTGAGGGTCAGTCATGCACCAGAGACCATGATAGGTGCCTGGGACATAAAATCAAGTAATACACATTCTCTGTCCTCAATTGCTTATACTTGTATTTGGGTGGCAGGGAAAGTATTAATAAGCTTTTATATTAATATATAAATCTATATTATGTGTATGTTTTTCTCTCTATATATAGCTATAGACATATATCTATATCATCTCTATCTATATGTATATTATCTATATCTATATCTATATCTATATCTATATCTATATCTATATCTATATCTATATCTATATCATCTATCTACTTGAGGATAAAGGTGGCCCGGAGAGGAGAGAATGCTAATCACTGCCTGGTTGTGGTGTGGAAGGGGCCAGGGCGTTCTGATAGATGGATATGGTGGTCCCTGAAGTCAGTCTTGCAAGCTGAGTGCAAGTTTCCTAAGAAGACAGGATGGGGAAGTCAGCTGGGCACACGGAGAAGAATACTCTGAGTCCAGATGCGTAATTTGCTATGTCATAGACTGGTGGCTTCAACAAGTACTTCTCACCATTCTGGAGGCTGGGAAATCTGAGATAAGGATGCCAGCATCGTAGGGTTCAACAAAAGGTAATTTCTAGTTTGCAGATTGTCACCTCCTTGCTGTGTCCTCACATGATGGGTAGCAGAGAAAGGAAGCAGGCTCTCTCTACTGTCTCTCCTTATTAGGGCGTTAATCCCATGAAGGGGGTTTTGTCCTCAAGACTTAATCACCTCCACATGCTATTGCATTGGAATCAGGGTTTCGCTATGTGAAACAAACGTTCAGTGCATAGTACTCTAAGAAGCTCCCTGTGGTCCAAGGGAGCAAATTCGAGTCCTTGAATGCCATGCACAGGAGTCCATGTGGAGATTCCCTGAAGCAAAGAGGCGGCAAGGTCATGCATGGTATTTCACGGATTCCAAAACGTTCAGGTTGGAGGTGCCTGGAAGGCATGGGTAATATTGGCCTCCCCTCCAAGTGTGCCACAGTAGTAGCCTTGGGTCCTTCTCAGGGTGGGCATGTGGCCCAAGGACCCAGGGTCATGGAGGGACACTGAGCAGGAATTTTTGATGCCCCACTTCTCAGTGAGTAAGGAAGTGAAACAGCGTAAACACAATTAGCAGGGTTACAAGGGTCTCTCCCTTCTCCAGCTGTTCAGATCAGCCCCACTAAGTAGCAGAATCTGAGAGAGAGAGAGTTATAGGCTAATTTGGAGGAGGCTAAAGAGACCTGTGGTCAGTGAGGCAGACTGAGCTATCAGGGGAAATTCTCTTCTTCATTTCAAGCAGATGGAAAAGCTAAAGAAGAATCAATGAAAAATTGGTAAATGCATACCTGAGTTTAAGCTCTCCCCCAAAAGCAGTCCCCGAGAACAAGGGTTGGAGAGGCAACTCAGTGTCAAAGATGTAAAGAAATGGAAGCCATCAGTCTCATGGGGGAAACCAGGGACAGACCCGAACAGCATGGGGGTGGGCTCCCTGCTGCTTAAGATGAGGACTCCTGTCCTTGGTAAAGAAATGTGCCTGCATCCCAAGCGCCAGGGTGGAAAAAGAGGCAGCCTGGCCAGAACCATAAGTAGGTGTGAATTCTGAATTCAGGCTACTAAAATGGTGCAGTGACCCATGCCAAAAATATTAAAACAAAAGCTCTTGTTTTAATGAAGTGTATAGGGCCCCTGGCTGCCTGCTGGTTCTGCTAACCTAACACAGGTTTTTTGTTTGTTTGTGTTTGTTTTTTACAAATAGTTTATTGTCAAATTAGTTTCCACATAACACTCAGTGCTCATCCCCACAAGTGTCCTCCTCCATGCCCATCCCTCCCCCCCCCACATCCATCAGTCCTCAGTTTTTGTCAGCATTCAAGAGTCTCTCATGGTTTGCCTCTCTCCCTTTCCCCCACCATTTCCGCCCTTCTTCTCCCCCTTGTTCCTCCGTCAAGTTCCTCCTAATCCTCCTATACGTGCAAACATATGATATTTGTCCTTCTCTGCCTGACTTATTTCGCTCAGCATAACACCCTCAAGGTCCATCCATGTTGCTACATATGGCCAGATTTCATTGTTTCTCATTGCCATGTAGTATTCCATGGTATAGATAAACCACATCTTCTTGATCCATTCATCTGTTGATGGACACTTAGGCTCTTTCCATGTTTTAGCTATTGTGGAGAGTTCTGTTGTGAACATTGGGGTCCATGTGCTCCTATGCCTCAGCATTTCTGTATCCCTTGGGTAAATTCCTAGCAGTGCTATTGCTGGGTCATAGGGGAGTTCTATTGTTAGTTTCCTGAGGAACCTCCACACTGTTTTCCAGAGGGGCTGTACCAGTTTACATTCCCACCAACAGTGTAGGAGGGTGCCCGTTTCTCCACATCCTCGCCAGCATCTAGAGTTCTCTGATTTGCTCATTTTAGCCACTCTGACTGGCGTGAGTGTGGTTTTGATTTGTATTTCCCTGATGAGGAGGGATGCTGAGCATCGTTTCATGTGTCTGTTGGCCATCTGGATGTCCTCTTTGGAGAAGTGTCTCTTCATATCTTCTGCCCATTTCTTCACTGGGTTGTTTGTTTTTCGGGCGTGTAGTTTGGTGAGTTCCTTATAGATTCTGGATATTAACCCTTTATCTGATATGTCATTTGCAACTATCTTTTCCCATTCCGTTGGTTGCCTATTAATTTTCTGGGTTGTTTCTTTGGCTGTGCAGAAGCTTTTAATCTTGATGAGGTCCCAACAGTTTATTTTTGCTCTTGATTCCCTTGCTTTTGGGGATGTGTCAAGCAAGAAGTTGCTGCGGTGGAGGTCAAGGAGGTTGTTTCCTGCTTTCTCCTCTAGGGTGTTGATAGTTTCCTGTCTCACGTTCAGGTCCTTTATCCATTTTGAGTTTATTTTTGTGCATGGTGTGAGAAAATGATCTAGTTTCATTCTTCTGCATGTTGCTGTCCAATTCTCCCAACACCATCTGTTAAAAAGGCTGTCTTTTTTCCATTGGATATTCTTTCCTGCTTTGTCAAAGATCAGTTGGCTGTATACTTTTGGGTCCACTTCTGAGTTCTCAATTCTGTTCCATTAACCTAACACAGGTTTAATGAGCTAATACAGGATGCAAGTGTTGAAGATCAATAACTGTCAACGTAGAAGCACAGAATCTGCAAGAGAATGAGGAAAATAGAGACAATTTTCGACAATGAAACATGATCTGCAAAAGAAGAAAATTCAACATAAAAGAATGGCATGCAAGAAAGTGAGCACATAAATTGTGAAATATAAATTAGCATTGCTTGATTATAAAAACTATTAAAGATTTTTGAGAAAGGGAAGCAAGGTGGGGCTAAAATAATAATGAATAGTGGTATGGGAAATAGATTCGATCAGAATCAAATCTGTAAGTGCCAACAAGAAACATACTTAAAGCAAACTAACATAGTGTAAAATATTATGGTAGAAAACTGTCTACTCAATAAACGCTAATCAAAAAAAGCAGGTGGGGCATCTGGCCATCTCTGTAGGAGGAGCATGTGACTCATGATCTTGGGGTCATGACTTCCAACCACACTTGGGTATGAAGACTACTAAAAAAAATAAGTAAACTTAAAAAAATAAGATTAGTGTAGATTAATAAATCTGAATATATTAAATATTAGGTTATATTAGATAAATTACAGTTATAAATATTAGAATGACAAAATCAATTGAAGGTAAAGAGTATTGAAAGGTATAAACAGGGATTAAGTTTTTATCATAAGATAAAAGTAGTGATCATTCCAGAGAATAGAGAAAATATGAAATTACTTGCATCTAAAAATATAATTTGAGGGGCACCTGTTGGTTAAGTTAACTCAACTGGTTAATCTTCTGACTCTTAACTTTGACTCAGGTCATGATCTTGTGGTTCATGGGATGGAGTGCCACGTGGGGCTCTGCACTGATGTCACAAGCCTGCTTGGGATTCTCTCTCTCTCCCCCTCCCCTGCTCTCTCGCTTTCTCTGTCTCTCAAAATGAATAAGTAAATAAACATTTAAAAAATAAATAAATTAGAAGCACGTGGGTGGCTCAGTAGGTTAAGCGTCTAACTTCAGTTCAGGTCATGATCTCACAGTTCTTGACTTTGTGCTGACAGCTCAGAGCCTAGAGCTTGTTTTGGATTCTAAGTCTCCCTGTCTCTCTGCCCCTCCCTGATCACTTTCTGTCTCTCTATACTTCAAAAATAAATACACATTAAAAAATAAAAATATAACTTGAAAATAGGTAGTGAAGAAAAAACAACTATAGAATTACATGGCAAAATTAAGAGAGTCACTATTCCCAAAGTGCATTGCAATCCACACCTGTCAGAAACTGATAGACAAAGTAGACAAAAATTTGGTAGGGCAGTGAAAAATTTGAAAAACATCTCTAACAATTGTTTGTGTGCCTGTATACAGATCTAAATATGAATTTATGATATATATGCATACATATATGGATAATTTGCTTAATATGTTGTATTTTATAGATAATATATAACACATATATAAATATATTAATGTATAACTTTGCATATTTATACATAAATGTACAAACACATAATTTTTATACATAAATATACATTCTAACCAACAAATAGAAGCACATTCTATTCAAGTCCATGTGTAACTTTAAAAAAAAGATGGACCATATATTAGGCCATAAAGGAAATTTTGATAAACAAAAGTATCAATATCACACACACTATATGCTCTGCTCATGATTCTGTTAATTAGAAATACACAACAAAATCTTAGTTAAAAGACTTTTAAAAAGATATTTGAAAGATATTTGAAATAAATACACACACACACAAACACACACACACACAAATCCCCTCTAAAATTCTAAGAGTTTGCAAAAAGAAAAGGTCTATAAGATTTTGCAATAAGAAAAGCATTCTTAGGCAAGACAAAACAAAGACAGGCTACACGTTAAAATATATGTTTAATAAATCAAATGAAAGATATCCCTACAGAGAAAGAGAAACAAACAGAGAAAAAGAGAGAGAAGGAAGGAAGGAAGGAAGGAAGGGGAAGGAAGGAAGGGTGGGAGAGAGGAAGGGAGGGAGGGAGGGAGGGAGGAAGGAAGGAAAGAAGAGAAAGAGAGAAAAAAAGAAAGAAGGAAAGAAAGAAAGGCACTAATAAAACTTCAAACTTCTTCAAATAAAACTTCAAACTAGCTTTAAATAAAAAGCATATATGTACAGCACATATAGCAGATGGAATATTAGTATGCACATTAAAGAATTTTTATGCATCCATAAAAATAGAAAAAGCAATACTGTAATTTATTCATAGAGGCATATATATAATAAAATGTTTATAAGAAATACTTTATTATATTCACTTTTGGGAAGTAAAATAAAGAGGTGGGTCTGGGGAGGAATATACTTTCACTGTATAATTAATGTAAAACACCTAATGTTTTATTTTTTATTTGAGAGAGAGAGCATGAGCAGGGGAGAGGAGCAGAGGAGGGGGGAGAGAGAGAGATTGAGAACCTTCAGCAGGTTCCATACCCAGCATGGAGCCTGATATGGGGCTCAACCCCACGACCCTGAGATCATGACCTGACTGAAATCAAGAGTGGGATTCTCGAGGGGCGCCTGGGTGGCTCAGTTCAGGGTATGACTTTGGCCCAGGTCAAGATCTCACAGTTTGTGGGTTCAAGCCCCACGTGGTGCTCTGTGCTGACAACTTGGAGCCTGGGGCCTGCTTAGGATTCTGTGTCTCCTTCTCTCTCTGCTCCTCCCCCTCTCATACTCTGTCTCTCTCTTTCTCAAAAATGAATAAAAATCTTTAAAAATTAAAAAAAAAAAAGAGTGAGACACTCAACCAACAGAGTTACCCAGACACCCCTTAACATAAAACACTTTAAATCAAAACTGGCAACAAGTTAATATCTGTTAGTCTGGATACACAAGTCATTTTTATATTTTTTCTGTTTTTTATTTGTATTTGATTAAATAATTTAAAATTTTAAAATTGGCACGAGAACAAAGAAAAAGTTGTGTGTGTGTGTGTGTGTGTGTGTCCCCTTAAAGCTAGACTGCATGCCATCATTTTTTGTTCCAGAGCAAGATCGGGACATGCTTCTTCAAGTAAATGAAAATTCCCACTCAATGGACTCAACTGATCAAAATAAGTTAATATGCTAGTATGTGCTTTATGTACATAATCCTCCAGCTAAAGGGAATTCATCACATTGTTTTTACAATGTACAATGTGCACAAATATAAGAACATCAGAAAGTGGAATAGTGTATTGAAGAAGAATAACAAATTTTTTAAAAAACGCAAAAAAACAAGTGAGGACAAGTTACCAAGATGTAGGAATCAGTGCCCCAATCTTTACAAAAGGAAACTAGTCATAGTAAAATTGTGAGGAAGGGGAAGTTTGCTTGGGCATTCATTCACATCAGGCACCCTGGGCAGGGAGTAACAGCACACCTCAGATTGGCTCAAAGAATGATGACGGCACTGTTTCACGTAAGAAGAAGGCACATAGTTTATCAGGGCTTGTTTGATATCAGGAGGCTCTTTGTATGTCTCTGCTCTGGCAGTCTGGAAGTTTTCCTCCCCCTCAGGCTGGTAGATGCTAGTCTCTTAGGTTGGAATGGGATTGGAGACCCATTCCAGATCCACTTACAGATGAGGGGGTGGGACCTCTATTATTGATATGACATATAAGTGAGCCAAGCACTATTTCCTCTATGCCCTTTCTGGGGTGGTTTCTTTTGCTCTTTCCTTGTATTTAGGATCTTCTATTTGCCGAAGGCTTCGTTTTGCTTCTTGGAATCAACACTGAAGAGCAAATTCCCTTCATTATTTGTTTATTTGTTTGTTCAAATTTTAATCTTGTCAACTAAGGGGTCTGTGGAAAATACACTGAAAGGAGTTTGGCTTTAGCCATCAAGATCACCAAGATAGAATTGAGGGATAGTGGGTAGTGAGATTTGAAGGTACCTGATTCTCTTTCAATTGCCTTCCTCCTCTTTCACCCTTCTGTAAGTCATATCGTTGCAGAAAATTTGGAAACTACTTGTGCCAAGGGAAAACGGAGTTGCCCATGATCCCAGAAATCCCAGAGACAGGTCCTTTACATCTCAATATGTTTTCTTACAATGGAATTCCAATTTTGGAAGCCCTGTATGATACTTGGAGAAATATGTTAGACTTATGTCAATTTTCTATATATTCTTGTACAAATAAAGAAAGGCTCTGGGGGTTTTTTTGCAAGTGCTTGATTCCATTTTTCCTTTTCTTCCCTCCATCAAGGAACATGTTGGTGCCTATCTGTTGAGTCAGCATTACATGAGCAGCCATCCAGACTCTGAGGGATTAGGGTTCCCTCCACAGTGTCTGGCTTCACTGCAACCCTGACGACCCAAACTAAGAGAACAACCAAAGTTCACAGGCACCAACTTGTCTTGGTGACTCATGGAGAACTTTCTCTCCTAAAACCAAGATACAACAAGAGGTGTGGCTGGAAAAGAGCACTTTTCCTAACAAGAGCAGTGATGGAAATGCCTACATCAGTGAGCTTCATTCTCTGTGCTAATAGCACCCCATTTGGCCAAAGTGTAACCTTCCTTCGGAGAAGAAGATCCAGGATCCATGAGCTGTAAATGTGACAGCCCTGTGGTACCAGGTGGAAAAATCACCCGACGTGAGCTGAGCTGTTGGCTGGTCACATAGATTTTCTACTTTGTGAACTACCCCTCTCTATTATCTTTGCCATTATTCCTCAAGGAAGGAATGCTTGAAGTCAACGTCATTAAGCCTGGCCTCCTAAACATCTCTATTCACAACGATTGTTCTGAATATGTGGACTGAAGTCAAAGGCAGTTAGCTCTACCTGCCAGAAACTTTGAAAAATTGTCCCCTTCATTGCTCATTCCTTCAGCTGTCATCCATAGCATGATTGAAACTGCCTTTTCACTTTGGATTATTTTCCTTTCATTTTGGATTATTTTATCAGGAAGCTACCTTTTGACATTGAATGATCTTTCAATGATCTCTAGTGAGTGAAAGAGATGAAATACATGATCTTCATAAAATTGGCGATGCTCGGATAGATACAACTTGATTTCCTTGCCTCATTTCTGTCAGATGCCTATGGCACTTAAGTCAGCAAGAGGATCCTAGTGGATAGAAATAACAGTTATGTAAAGTCACGTAGCCATGAGTTTGAGTCCTGTTCACTGGTTATGTAGAGGGTGGACATGTTGGTCTCTTTTAGCCTTTATTTTCTTGTACCTAATATGGCAGTAGGAATACCTGCTAAAGAGATTGTGTGGCATTGAAATAAAATAATAAATGTCAAGTACCCAGTTTCTAGAAGCTGCCATAGATGACTTATTTAGTAAATATTAGCTTCTCCCACCATCTCCCTGTCATCCATTGATCATAAGCCCTTATATGATCCACAAAGAGAACACGAAATTTTATAATGCTAATATGATTCATAAACTAGTGGTTCAGGAGGCCAAAGAGAAGCTAAATCTCAAAATTTTCCTTCTTCTAAGACCTAAAAATCAGTGCTTTATATGGGTTTTAAAGTTGCAATGAAACTACATCAGTAACACTCAAAGAAAGGAAAGGTTGTGGGGTGCTGGCTGTGAAGCCACTGAAAGAGAAGCCAGATTTTCCAGAATACACCGTCCCATCCATGAGGTGCCACACCAGCCAGTTCCCAATTTAACAACTCACAAAAGCACTAAGATTGATCAGAAACATCAACAATGTCTGAACAAAATTTTATTGCTTCTCTAGTTGAGAGATATGCAGATGATGAGCCAAAGGTATCCATGTAGTAAAAGCTTGTCAGCTCCACTTGACCTCAAAGACCCCTGAGGTAGAGGCAATCTTTGGTATCGGCCATTCTGGTTACTTCATGCTGAGAAGAAAGCAGTGGCAGAAAGTCATACATGCTCCGATCTAATGATATCTGGCAATAAATAAGACAATCAAAATATAAAAGGTAACATAAAATAGAAGTAATCTTGCGAGGCAACAGGAGGTAAGGGAAGAGACTATGGCAACTTTACCTCAGATTAAAGTACCTCTCTGGACTCTGTGCACTTCCACCAACAGGCTAAAATCTATTTTCTGGGAGGAAAATTGAGATGGGGTAAGGACAACCTCAGGTGACAGTCTAATGGAAGCAATGATCTAAAGGTTTTAGAAATTGTTGGTTTCTCCCACACAGGTTTGGGTAAAATGCCAATAAGGGCGAATCAATACTGGTACAGGGCACTTAATAAGGGGAAGAACAGAAAAGGAGATGAGTAGAAATCTACATATTTGATCCTCTTTCCCTGTTGTTAGATGGTTGGGGAGGAGGGACTGTCCTCCACACTGAGGAGGCACTTTGGGATTGAAAATAGAGCAGGTGACTCCATACATTTTACACAGTTTTATTCAGAGTAACCAACTGATGGTGGGGGGTTGGGGGTGGGATGGGCGCATGATGACCCAGGGCTGCGCAGCTCTTATCCAAGAAGTCTGGACCTTAATCCCCAAGTTTATAGAGCAAGGGGATTTACAAAAGGGTATTGTAGTGACATCCAAGTGTTCTCATGTACCTTAAAGGGTTCATATGCACCTAAATGATAACTAACTTTTAATTAGGTCTTGTAGGGCCATCTATGCAGCAGGAAAAGGAGAGAGTATGTTACCTTTAACAAATTTACCCCGGGCCAAAGCAAGCCTCCCCCCAACCTGTCCTTGGTGGGCATATCTAAGGTATGTATATTAACCTCCTAGGGACTCAGAACACATAGCCACGAGAGAGGACATTAATAAGAGGGAGGGTCAAAGATGGAGTCAGTATTGTCAGCACTCCCGCATAGTCCACAAAAGTCGACCAAGACCTATGTGCTAAAAGCAAAACTGGCAAATGATTTGAAGAGGACCCCTAGTCTCTCAACATAATAGACAAAAATGTCCAGGATATAAGGGAAAATTATACCTCATGAACTCATCATGCAAGAATCACAGAAAATGCAACTTGAATGAGTAAATGCAATCAGCTGACCCCATACAGAGATAAATCAGATGCTAGAATGATTGAACAAGGGTCTTTAAATGGTCATCGTAAGGATACTTCAATAATCAACTATAAATTCTCTTAGAACTAATTACAAAAAGAAAATCTCATCAAAGAAATAGAAGTTATAAAAAAGAATGAAATGGGAAGTATGGAACCAAAAAATATAGTAACAAATAAAAAATTCCTAGATAGTTCAATAGTTCATGACAGAAAATAAAATCATTAAACTTGAGAGTTTTTCACTAATGTTCACCAAATCTGAACAGTAGAGAAAACAGTTCAGAAAAAAAAGCAAACACCACTCTGAGGTACATCCTATGGTCCTCAGTTAGGCCTTTTTGATGATTTTGAGATTCAATAACTTTGTTATAGGTGTGGTTCAAAGTTAAAGAGTGGAAACAGAAGGACAATCATGAAGGCATCAGCATTTCTTTGCTAAAATACTAAATCGTTTTCCCCTAAATCATTGTCAGGACCTTCAAAAAGGCATGGTCTCCTGGTGGCTTCCAAGATTAATTTTCAGAAAGGGCTCATGTTGTTTAATCCCCAGACACAGGAGCCACCCAGGGCTTCTTGTTTTCCCCTTATTCTGGGGTGTGAGTATGTGTGTGTCAGGGTGTGAGTGTCCAAACACATGTTCTGGATACTAAAACACACAGATGGCCTTGGCTTTCAACATTCAGCTCTGTCTGCTCCCCACCCTGACATTAAAACAAATGTCTTTTGGAATAAGATCTTATTCCCTGGATTCCCAGTTGAATAAGATTTTTTAAGTTTGTGAATTCTGCTTACCCTAAACATTGAAATAGATTAGAAATAATGAAATCAACCAAGTACTGTTTCTCAACATCATGTTAAGCTTTAAAACCTGAAAAGTGTGCTTGGCAGAAGTCAAGGTCATTGGCCAGCCTGTGGATACTATAGCTTGTAATTGTGAACGGACAAGTTTTGTTTTGCTTGGAGCTCTGTCAAGCGCACCTCATGTAACGGGGGACGATGGAAGACAAGCCATCGGCAACATGTCAATTTAAGTTAAATGGTGCTTTTAGCCATCTAACAATTTAAGTTATTAAATTTTACATGTATTTTCTCATCTTATTTTCACTGTAATTCTGCATCTAAATGAATAGAGCATAGAACAAAATTGGCAATTTGTCTAAGGTCGGCTAGTTATTTCATGGATTCATTTATTCATTCACTTATTAATGCATTCATCATTTATGACAATCTTAGTTTGTACTGGTCACTGTAGTATGTGCCTGGGATGCATGACCCTTTCATGAAATTCATACACTAGAGGGAAAGATAGTATGCAAAATCAAGTATGTAAACAATTGCACCAATAATGGAAGAATATCAGATTGAGATAAATACCATGAAGAAATGTGACGTGCTCTGTGACAACACATCACATAGAAACATGACTTAAGCTCCTCGGGTCATTGAGAAGATGATGATGAACCAGAGATGTGACAGGTCATGAGAGCCATGTTGGGAGGGCTGTGTGGAGGAGGAGCATTCCAGATAGTCAGGCTAGCATATGAAAAGGCTTCACAGCTGGAGGGATATGGAGCTTCTGAAAAACTGAAACAAGGCCACCGTGGTGGAGGTTGGAGAGCAGCTTGGAGGGTGAGGCTAGAGGAGAATGGAGAAATGGGTAGGTCATCTGGGCCGCCTTCAGAAACCTGTCATGACTTTCAGAGCAATGGGAAATTGCTATAAAGATCTCCCAGCTGCCAGATGGACAGTGGCTTGGAGACAATATCTGTTATTATTATCGGCTGCTTTGGCGGGAGTAGCTGGGAGCTTGAACTAGGTTACTGGCAGTGCAGATGGAGATGCCTGTACAGATTGCAAGACTAGGGAACAACAGCAACAGCATTTAGTAATGAGTTGGGTGTCAGGAAATGAAGCAAATGAAAATGAAAAGAATGGTTCCTAGTTTTCCGTCCTATAAGATTTACGTTCAGGGGTCATTCACAGAAATAATACCCAATGAGGGCGGGGGTGGGGTATGAAGACCATCAAAGCTTCATTCTGATTTGGACATGATAAGATGCATATGGCAGGCCTCCAAATGGAGATTTTGTGTGACTAGTTAAATACATGGTGTGAAGTTCAGAGAAGAGGCTCTGGATAAAAGACGTCTGTGAGTCTTCAGTATTTAAATGGTACTAGAAGCTACGGATGTGGATGTGATCGTCATGCAGAGTGGTCATGAGGAAAGATGGGAGCTTGGTCACAGCTTGGAGGAACTCCATCAGATAGGCTACGTGCAGGATGATGCGCTTGCTAGGGTTACTGAGAAAGAGAAACCAGAGGATGAAAGGAAATATAGAGAATGTTGTGCTCTGGAGACCAGGAGCTGGTCCTCACCTCTCAGCTGGATCCTCCCAACCAACTTATTTTTTTTTTAATTTTAGAGAGAGAGAGCGGGGTGGGGGAGAAGGACAGAGAGAGGGAGAGAGAGAACCTCAGGCAGGCTCCACGCTGTCAGTAGAGCCCGATGCAGAGCTCCATCCTATGACCCCGGGATCATGACCTATGCCAAAATCAAGAGTTGGATGCATAACTGACTGCACCATGCAGGCGACCCCCCCACTCCCAACTGACCTTTAAATGTTAAGACTCTCCTTTTAAAAGAAGATTTCCATATTCCACATCTCCCTGCAAAGACCACTCTAATTCCTTCTCTCCCTGTGCCACGAAACTTCTGGAAAAAATTTTCTGTGCTCTATTTCCCCACTTCCATCAGACTCTTCCACTCTCAAATATAGCTTCTTGCTCACCACCTTACCCATACGCCTCTCCTTCTTTGTTGTACTCTGCATTTTACATTATGGTGGAGTTTTGCATCAAAAATTTTAATTTACACATGTGTATGCATAAAGATTTTTATTTTTCATCCACGTTGGACAGCCTTACTTAGGCCTTTCACGCTTCAAGTGTACAAAAAATTCAACAATATCTATTTCAATTATTTTATATTTGTATTTGGATCAGCAGTAATTAAATTTGATATATAAGACGAGGTAAGGATTTAACTTGACAAAGGTTCTGGTCACCAGTTCCAATGTGGAGGGCAGGAAGTGATTTTCCCACACCAGCAAGCAACTCTCCGACATGAGCTGAGTGTCCTACAATTTAACTCCATTCTGACACTACCCACCTCAGTCCTGATCTGTGAGATGCCACCCCCTTCTTTAGACACCAGTCCGAGTGTAGGTTGCCATTGTGCTTCTGACTCACCAGTTACAGATTGGAGTTTCCAATGACTCCCTCCATGGGTTCTGACTGATGTGCTAGAGCGGCTCACAGAACTCAGAAACGTTTTACTTGCTAGATTACTGGTTTATTCTAAAAGGATATAGCTCAGGAACAGCCAGAGGGAAGAGATGCATGAGACAAGGTATGGGGCAAGGGTGAGCAGCTTCCATGCCCTCTCCAAGGGTGCCCCTCACCCCAGATATCTAGCTGTTCACCAACTCAGAAGCTTTCCCAACCCTCTTCTTTTGGATTTGTAATGGGAGCTTAGTTACCAAGGCAGGATGGCTTAAATCATTGGTTATTGGTGATTGGTTCAGCCTCCAGCCCCTCTCTCCTCTTTGGAGCTGGGGTTGGGGCTGATTCTGCAAGTTCCAACCCTCCAATCACAGAGTTGTTTCCCCTGGCAACCAGGCGCCATCTTTAGCTGACCTGGGGGCATTCCAAAGCCTCTTTATCAACACAACAAAAAACATCTTGATCTCTCTCACCACTTAGGGAACTCCAAGTGTTTTAGAAGCTCTGTGGTAGAAATAGGAGGAAGACCAAATATGTATTTCTTATTAAAAATCACAATATCACACTTATTTGGCTCTAAATTGCTAGATAGTTGTCTCCGGTAACATATCCTGAATATGCTCCTCACTAACTTGAAATAGACACGTTATTGCTTGCCCCTCTTTCTTCAGTGAAAAGAATTGTTCCAAACTCCTTTTCATCCTCATCAGGTGACAAATCAATGAGGACTGGAAAGCCAGCACAGTAGAATATTGAAAAAAATCAACAGTTTTGAACACTGTGTTCAGAACACAAAGCATTATATTCCTGACAAAAATGATGATAAACCAGAGAAGTGGCCTAAAAATTAATAGTTTCTAGTAGCATTGACATGAATAAGACACACACACACACACACACACACACACACACATCCTTGGGTGTAACGTTTTTTTTCACAGGAGTTTCCCTTTTATCATTTGGTCTTTCATTTGTCTGTAGCCTGAATATATCATACGCGAGAACCCATACCCTAAAAAAGTTTATTCAATTCTTACTTCCACCTCACCTGAAATAATTTCCAAATCACTGGCTTCAATGCTTCTAGACCAAAATAATTTTGGTCCACAGTATTAGTAATTCTTGGCCTCCTCTTTCTTATATTGAGAGTCACGTAAGTTCAGTGACTTCCCCATTTCCCTGCAATGTGGCCTCCATGGCACAGAGCTCAGTGCCAGGAAAAAACTGTACTTTGATGATTCATTCCCTTTTATTGAGTGCATAGTAATAGGTCAAATCCTATACCAGGAGAGTGAAGAAGACAGATGTGCCATTAAGGCATACTATCGTTTTTCAGTGGGAAAAAAAGACCAATATACATTTGATCAAATAAAATAAAAGTATGCCATGGACTCAGTGTTTGTATTTCTCCCAAATTCCTATATTGCAACCTTAATCCCAATGAGATGGTACTAGGGGATGAGGTCTCTGGGAGGTAATTAGGTCATGAGGCTGGAGCTTCCATGAATGACTTGAGTGCCTTTATAATATGTGGCCAGCAGACTAACTAGCTGTCTCTCTAACACGTAAGGATATGGCAAGAAGGCAATTATCTGTGGACCAGGAGGCAGGCCCTCATCATGAACCCAACCATGCTGCCATCTTATTCTAGGAGTTCTGGCTTCTGGAACGATGAAACACAAATGTTTATTGCCCAAGCCACCCAATCTGGGATGATTTGTTACAGCTAAGACAGAATATTTACATATACATTTAGAAATGACTACAAATATGAAAATTACTCTCCGAACAGAAGAGAAGGAATCCCTTACTAAACCTGGATGACCAGCATGAGGGTAGACATTTGAGATGTGTCTCATCAAGAAGCTGGAATTTTCTATTTCTTCATATTTTTAGAAGAGTTTGGGTTCACGACAAAATTGAGGGGAAGGTTACCACATAACCCCTGTGCCCTCACAGGCATAGCCTCCCTTAATTATTAACACCCACACCACAGTGGTCCCTTTGTTATGGTTGGTGAACCTACCCTCATACATCATAATCACCCACAATCCCTAGTTTACAGTACACCCTTGTATATTCTGTGGGTTTGGACAAATGTATAATGACTTGTATCCATCATTTTGGTATCACACAGCGTATTTTCACTGCCCTAAAAATTCTTTGTGCTCTACCAACTCATCTCCCTCTCGCCACTCCCCCTACTAGCCCACAGCAGCCACTGATCATTTTACTATCTCCATAGTTTTGCCTTTTCCAGACTGTCATCGAGTTGGAGTCACACAGGATGTAGCCTTTTCAGACTGGTTTCTTTGACTTAGTAATTTGCATTTAAGTGACCTCCATGGCTTTTCATTGCTTGAGAGCTCACACAAACAAAGTTTTGGAACTTAATTAAAAAAGAATAAAAGTGGGGCGCCTGGGTGGCTTAGTCAGTTAAGCGTCCGACTTTCGCTTAGGTCATGATCTCGCGGTTCGTGGGTTCGGGCCCCGCGTCGAGCTCTGTGCTGACTGCCAGCCCAGAGCCTGGGCCTGTTTCAGTCTGTGACTCCCTCTCTCTCTGACCCTCCCCTGCTCACGCTGTCTCTCTCTCTCTCTCTCTCCTAGAAATAAATAAAAATATTAAAAAAAAAAGAAAAAGAAAAAGAAAAAAGCTTTCTAAAAAAAAAAAAAGAAGAATAAAAGCTCTCCTCCTCTCAAATGTTCCTCTACCTACATGCCTGGAATTCTGCCAGGACTTTGGAGTAAAGAGTTCCCAACATTGGGTATATTTTTTGAGTGTCATCTTGTAGAAGAGTCAGTTCACCATATACTTGCATCCACTGAGTTAATCTGATTTCCTCCCGGCCTGGGATGCTCTGAGCCTCTAAGAACCCAGGGAACTCAGATCGTGAAGTTTGGGCAGGAACCAAAGCAGATGTATCCTCACTCCTCATTTTGATCGTTTTGCCTATAGCTGAACCTGTATAAAAAAATCTGCTTATAAAAATTATATTTAAGTATTTTCAAAAAGCATTTTCCAGCAGAATTTGGTTTTATAATTTCTGGCTTGTTTTTCAAATTTCCTTTGGAGAATAAAATTTGAAGAAAATATTATTAAATACCAGGAGTAATATGTGAAATAGACTATAATGACATGTATACGTATATATATACACACACACAAATATACATATTTATTTGTGTGTAAATATATATGTATATTTGTGTATGTGTATTATATAGATGTACAAATGCTTATTTGTATAGTCACAACAGTCACTTTTCAGTTCCATTCAGTAGATGTCTAGTCTGAAGGGGGATGAATACATGCATAGGAAGCCATCTGCCTTCTCATGAGGACCAGACACATAGGTAACTGTGAGGCAAGGAGGTTATGTAGGAAGGTTTTTTTTAATGCAAAATCATGAAATAGAGCCAGAAGACAGAGAATACATAGGTTATAATAGTAAGCTAAATGAGCACATGCACAGTGCTAGAATTTAAAGGGTGGGAAGGTCTTTTTCATTACCTGTCAGGAAAAATTGTGGAAAAAACCTTGAAATGGATGAAACACATATTCCTAGGCATTCAGATTAGCCACACTTCCATGATATCTGATTCTATAGGGACCTGCATCTTTGAGCCATTTTAGAAATCTAGGTTGTAGAAATCTTCTGCTAATGTGAATGAATTTTGTGCAGTAGAATACAATTGGTTATTGTCCTGTGACTATTGACAAGTTCTGTATCTATTGGTAAATTTATTTCAGCATTTCTTTTTTTGAAATTTTTTATTTATTTTTGAGACAGAGAGAGACAAAGTGTGAATGGAGATGTGGCAGAGAGAGAGGGAGAAAGAATCTGAAGCAATTCCAGGCCCCAAGCTGTGAGCACAGAGCCTGATGTGGGGCTTGAACCCATGAGCAGTGAAATCACGACCTAAGCCAAAGTAGGACACCCAATCGACTTAGCCACCCAGGTGCGCCTTATTTCAGCATTTCTGATGGCACTTATGTATGTGTATATTCTGTGAATTCTTCCTTGAGTAAGCATAAGATCTTACTGATTATTTAATGGGGAAAAATCTTTGATACATATTTATTTTATATTTGCTCAAAGTCACATTTTAGCTTCTTAAAATATTTATTTAACACCCCAAACTCATGTTGTCAAGCATAGTTACTTACCTTCTATACATTCTGGCAGGGGGTCAATAGAAGGGAATAGTACTAATATCTCCTCTGTTGCCAAATTGTCCTCCCCACTCCAAGTTTTAAAAAAAGTTATAAATTAAGATCTAGAATCTTGCTTCTTAAAGTGTGGTCTGCAGAAGAACAGCATCTAAATCTGCTGGGAATTTGTTAGAAATGCAGAATCTCAGGCTTCACCCTAGACCTACTTTGTCTTAATAACATCTTCAGGGGATTTGCAATCCCATTAACATTTAATAAGCGCTGGTCCAGAACAAGGAGCCCGTACTGTTCTCAGCTTTGGTGCCTCTGCTTCCTGGCAACAGTTTAGAGTCATGCAGACAGAAGCAATATGAAAAGGCATAAACCAGGAAAGCTTAGTTTTTCTTTGGTTAAATAAAATCATTGGCGTAATTCTAAGCCCCCACCTTTTGCTAAGAGTTGGTCTTGACTGAACAAAGAGACAAAAGGTAATGGGATCAATAGATGGATGGATGGGTGATAGTTGATAGATGATAGATGATAGATAGATAGATAGACAGACAGTTAGATGGATGGATGGACAGATGATGGACACATAGATAATCTAGTAGTTCAAGAACCTTTGTTGTTGTAGGCTGTCCTTATTCCACATTGGTTCAATTATTTTCAAGACCCTTGGCCTTGCCACCCAACTTTGGACTTTTCTGCTCTTGAACTTAAGGTATCACCTTGGTTCCCTTGATGCTCTCTAAAGACTTTGCTGCCCCACCTCTGTGTCTTTTTCTGTTGATGGTGGACTTCACTAGACTGACCTTGCCTGACTTGGCCTCCAGACCCATGAGTGAGGTCTTATCTCAGCCTTCCAAGTGAAGGAGAGCACCATAACCTCTACGGCAGCAGTTCATGTGGCCAGTGCGCTTGTGGAAATCAGCCATGGCTCCCATAGACAAAAGCACAGAGTATGTATTGCCTTTACCTAAGCCAGTATCTTTTCAAATAAAACTCTTTGACTTTCCATGTGCAAGCATGATATTTGTTAGCATCTCTGGCCTCTACCCGCTGCATGACAGTCCCCTCCTCCCCATTGTGACAACCAAAAACATCACCAGACATTGTCCAATGTTCCCTGGAAGGGTAGACAAAATGACCCTTGGTGAAGAATCACTGACTCAGACATTTATCTTTATGGGCCAGGTTGTTATTACTGTATTTACTATCTTAACCTTGGAAACAATTAAGAAATTCCAACATCTGACTGGGGGGCTCACCTTAAAATAGGACTTGCCTGTCCTCATTATACTTCTATTCTGGATTCTCGGGTGCAGCAAAATAAAAACTCATCAGTTTTATTTTCCTGCGATGCTTTAGGAAAAATGCAAAGTGATCTGGGTGTGCATGAATAAGATAGAAAGATATATTTTCATAACACAATTAGAATGGGGAGAAATTGCATGTAATTAGGTTGAAGAATGCCCTGTTTAACATGCACTTGGTATACCAGAGCCAGCAGGTTGCAAATTATAGAATATAGGTTTTCATGATCAGGTCTGCATAATGTATTTCTTGCACTTAAAGACCTGAATTTAAGGGCTGCTGGGAAGTATGTAAATTGTTTGGGGCTGTAACTAAGGCTTAACATTTTTTACTTTCATTTTTTATTGCCGTTTCCTTCATTTAAACCCATCTAGTACATTTGCATGTATTCAATTGCTCTTTTTTCTGATATGTTGCTATCATGGTCTCTGCCATGGGCTATCAACAGAGTATGGAAAATAATTTCATGGTCCTTGCAAGGCTGGAGAGAGCAGAGACGGGAGGTCTGGCAATCTCCAGCTTGGGCACACCCACAGTGATGGCTGGGACAACCATGGGATCTGTTCTCCCATTAGCTGGGAGGAAGGAGGGAGTCACTGCTCCTTGTCTAGTTCCTAACTGACCCTTTGACTTTGTTAAAATCATCCATCACATGACCAGTTTAAACTTCTCCTTTTAAAAATCCAGTTTGGTATTTCTATTGCTTTTCCACCTATTCCATCTGGCTCTTATTTTTGCCAAAAGTCTCTCTGTCTTAGTTCATCCCCTGGCTTACCACTTAGAAGCCAGAAAATTTAATTTTTAATCGGGATGATTATCAAAATACATAAAATTGGTGAGGCACAACCAGAGGGCAGGATAGCCTAGAAACAGATACTGAGGATACTTGCTATGCCAGGTGCTTGGAGTCACTGAATAGGATCGTGGGGAAGCAGGGAGGGGAAAAGGCCAAGGCGAAGTCAACAGTCAAAGGGAAAGTGACCCATTGTGGGTCTGGAGCAGCCAGAGTGCAGGAGAGTACACGGTAGCACATTCACCACTGGAATGGAATCATTTGCATATCTTAACAGGGCTGGGCTGCGTGTGCCAAGGCTGGTTAAGCTGTAGTTACCCTAATACAAGATGCAAATCAAAACAGTGTTTTTTTGATATGGTTAATATGGTGCTTAACGAAGATTTGCAAGTCAAGCACATAGCACGGGGGCTGATGGGGCATAAATGCTCAATAAATATTAGCTAAAGTTATCATGATGCTATTGCCTGTTTCTCATCTCTTTATGTATTCTTGCTGCCTTATTCTAGCCTCATGTCTGCTTTGTATTCCTGACTCTGTTTCTCCATTCATTTCACTGTCCTGTAGGATTTTCTCATGTCCTTAATTCGTTTCTGTCCTTTTCCATTTCCTTATGACTTTTCTCCTTCGCTGTTAGTTTTTGGTCACGCATTTCACCCAAATTTACGGGAAGAATGAATGTGAGTAAATGAAATGGGGATATGAGGCGCAAGGCAATTTTTAAAGCAATAAAGCTCTAAAAGTGAAAATGGGAAAAGCAGGATATTCTATTGGCACGGTAAGTAGGATTCAGTCCTTCTGCGGAGCTCTGAGCCTGGGGAAGCCCACAGAGGGGCGTGAGGCAGTTCTCCGTGTGTGTGTGGGGGAGGGATGGCCCAAAGGAGGATATATGTGGTGTCGAGTTGGGTCACAAATGGAACTGCAGGCAAACAGCATACATGTCCACAGACACTGGTCAGATCCCACCAGGGAGAAAGGCTAGGTGTGAAAGCTGAGGAAGTTACGTTTACAAGGGACTGCTTGCAACTCAGGGACAAGAAGTGAAAAATTTAAGCTTGGGACAATGGGCAACCCCAAGCTGGGGACAGGATCCTTCAAGCAGATCCCAGTATGAATCCTTGCAGTGTGGTCATGGCAGCGGGGAGCACGGTGCCCCGGGAGCACCCACAGATTGCCTTTTAGCATCCGTGTTACCTTATTTGTACCTGTATGCAGATTACTGGAAGTTGTGGAGGCAGACCCAGGATGAAAAATATATGCTGATGTCTGTTTCTAACCATTCCCTCACACCTCCGAGAAATCACAATTCAGTATGTCTAAGGAGAGGCCAAGGAGTCTGTAATTTTAAACCAAGCACCCTTCCCACTCCCAGATCCTTGGATTACATGTGGTAGCTTCATGGACCGTACACTTAGAGCCATGTGAAATGCATCCAAGTGAGAAATCGCTACTGGTTTTTTCTTTCCTTTTTAAAAAAATATATTATTTTTTCCTAGTTTTATGGAGAAATAATTGACCTACATCAATGAATCAGGACTCTAAGGGCACTTGGGAGTGAAAAAAATGGAAAGATACCAAAGGTATGGGGTGGAGGAGGGATTTAAAGTTGATTGAACTCTAAATACAGGCCAGCCAGCAGTTGGTGGTGGATTTCATCTTCAAGTTCTCTGTTTACCTGTAAAATGCAAACTTTCCCTGCTTCTGACTGAGTTTGAGATGGGTTAATGATAAACATTGGTGATATCTTTGAGTATAAGTAAAAAACTAAAATTAAACCACCACCAATTCTAGAGGAAACAAAAATACTAACTTGAAAAGATGTGTATACTTCCATATTCATTGTAGCAAGGCAACAGCCAATTTACAATTCACCATCACCAAGACATGGAAACTACATTAATGTCCACTGAAGGACGAATAGGTAAAGAAAATGTGTGTCACACACACACACACACACACACACACACACACACACACACACTGGAATATTACTCAGCCATAGAAAGAAGGAAATCCTACCATTTCTGACAACATGGATGGACCCAGAGGGCATTATGCTAAGTGAAATAAGTCAGACAGAGAAAGACAAATACTGTATGATCTTGCTTATATGGGAAGTCTAAAACAAACCAACAAACAAAAACAAAAGTCCAACTCATAGATAACAGAACAGATTGGTGGTTGACAAAGGCAGGGAGTAAGGAATGGGTAAAATGGGTGAAGATGGTCAAAAGACACAAACTTCTAGTTATAAGACAAATAAATCTTGGAGAGGTAATGGTCCACATGGTGATGGTACTTAACAATATTGTATTTGAAAGTCGTTAAGAGAGTAGATTTTAAAAGTTCTCATCATACCCATACATAAATAACTGTGTGTGGTGATGGGTGTTAACTACACTTATTGTGGTGATCATTTCACAAATAACAAAAAATTATGCTGTACACCTGAGGCTAATATAATGTTTTATATCAATTACACACATACAAGAGTATATATGCAGACTGCTAAAATTTTGATGTTATCCTCCTTTCTGCAAGAAGAGAAAATGTCATGCGTTGTATCTGTTTCTTCAGACACCAGAGAGATATGTTACTGTGGGAAGATGAGGCAAGTTCATTGTCGAGATCCGCTTCTGTGGAGTAGTGGACAAAATACTTCACTGGGTCAGAAGTGTTAAGACCTGAATCCAAGACTCAGATCTGTCACTGGCTAAGCAGGATCTTGAACAAACGTGTTCTCTGCACTTAAGTTCCTTGCCAACGAAATAAGGGAAGAGTCCTAGATACTATTTCATGTTGCTTTGAGATCCAGCATCCTTTGTTGCCTTCAAGGACTGTTGAAAAACAATCAGTGATCAGAAAGCTTAGTCACAAGCTTCAATTACAAGAAGCAAACCAATACCATACTTATATGGGCCTGGCCCATTTCAGGGCAGGACGGAGGGGAGGCAGGAAAAAATAACGGTTGTACTGAGGAGGGAAGGAGGTTATCCCAGCTGCTCTTACGATGAGGAAATAATCACTTAATGGCTCAGCAATTTGTAATGCAGCTGCCGGTGCTGTAGGGACACAGCTGTTCTCAAAGAGAAAAAGAATTGGCTGCTATATCCCATAGCAGATGAATTAGCAATGTAGTTTTAAAATAAATAATTAACTCCTGGTGAGGAATGTTCTTTAGAGTCTCTTTATGAGTCAGGGTCTGAAGGGTTGATGAAGTTTCAAAGCTCCCATTTTAGGAATGAGTTCTAAAAGTATGAGAACCTGACAGAAATAAAAGCTCATAGGAAATGTCTACCAAGTCCCTAGTTGAGACTGTTACAATTGACAGTCATTATTTCTACTACCTGGGGCCAAATGGTATCAAAGCAATAACAGGTCAGAGGAACTATCTCTTTTTTGGGGGCCACTGGGTTTAGACAAAAAGAAGTTTTTGTTCTTTGATGGCATCTGCCAGGCAAGCAGGGTGTCTGGCCAGTGCAGGAGAAGATGATGGGGTGAAAATTAGAAGCTCCCTCACCTAGTGTTTGTGAGTGAGGAGCTAGAAACGACTGGTGTGCACATATTTTCTCATGTGATCCTGAGAGTCATTTGAGAAGGTCTCATGGCCTCCACTGTGTAGGTGACAAAACCAAAGTCCAATTGACTTCCTTGCCTGAGCTTACCCAGCATCAATGTCTGCAGTCATGTTGAGAAGTGAGAAGAGTGGTTAGGGAAACAGATTTCAAGTCAGTCTGTTTGAAGTTGGAATTACCACTGTGTAATCTGGGGTGAGTGACTTAGCTCTTTGGAGGCTTCACTTCCAGTCAGCACAGTACCTAGCAGACTATGACTATGGCAGTGACTATTATTAATTCCATCCGATCTCAAAGCCCTTGGGCTTTTGCTGTATTTGCTGTGCTGAAAATCACACAGGGTTGAGGGAGAACTTTAAATAAGGCAGATAAATACATCCAGCTATGAGAAGTCCAATTTAGACTAAAAAACAGTATGTGTGTTAGCTTCTCTAGTGTTATCTTTCTGTTATTAAGAAGGAAACATGAATCAAAAGGCATTCTGATTCCTTTCGGAGGATGTTCATCCAACAGCCTTTACTTGTTGTGTCTCTACTCTGAGTATGAACTTGTGAGTTGTCAATGGTCCAAGCAAGACCTGTGCAGTGTCTTGTGTCCTGAGAAGTTGCCAGAGTCTGGCTTTCAATAGATTCCTGCTGGAAGGAAGTAAATCATAACCTAATCTCATCATCTCCAGATTGAGCAAGATCTGCTATATTACAAATCTGCTTAGTAAAGGAGGAACTCTCATGACCTGCCTTCCTCCAGCTGTCTAAATATTGCTCAGCTCCAAAACGTCTTTCTTCTACTTCCTCTGCAAATCCTGCCCTGAGGCCTTAAGGCCACGTTGACCTCTTTCTTCTTTCCATAGTTTCAAAGTCCTCTGCATCAGTGTCACATGTTTGAGAACTTGTGATTAGCTTGTATAGTCTCCTGGTTCATTTTATTTATTTATTTATTTATTTATTTATTTTAATTTTTTTTAATGTTTTATTTATTTCTAGGAGAGAGAGAGCGTGAGCAGGGGAGGGTCAGAGAGAGAGAGGGAATCACAGACTCTGAAACAGGCTCCAGGCTCTGAGCTGGCAGTCAGCACAGAGCCCGACGCGGGGCTCAAACTCACGAACCGCGAGATCGTGACCCGAGCAAAAGTCGGACGCTTAACCGACTAAGCCACCCAGGCGCCCCTCTCCTGGTTCATTTTAAACCCACATTTGTCCCTTGGGATTGGGGGCAGAAATCATCTGTGGCTCTGGCAGTGTTCAGCATTAAAAAGAAACAACAGGAGAATGACTACACACTCAATCATTCAAAGTGTAGATTTTATATGATTAGACACAGCCATAAGGGAATTGGTAAACTAGAAAATAAATTGGAAGAAATCACCTGGAATATCACCCAAGAAGGGCACAAAGATTCCAAATATGGAAGAGTCAAGGAATCTAGCAGATCTAGCCTTAGAAAAAAATATATAATAATAATAATAATAATAATTGAGGTCCCTGAAGAGAAGAAAAGAAAGGATGAAACAATGAAGAGATAATGACAGAGTTTTCCTTCACAAAACAAAATCATTGATGCACAGATTCAAGAAACTCAGTGGCATCCAAATAGGGTAACTAAAATGATTGATTTTGATTATTGTACTTCAGTATTAGAGGGTTAGTTTTATTCATTATAGATGTTCTATTATGTTTTATTGTTTCTTGTTCCCTGTTGACATTTTCAAGGTTATCTTTGCTTCTCAAAACATGTAAGATTTCTTATGTTAAGGGTCATTTCACATCTCTGGGGTGCCTGGGTGGCTCAGTCGGCTAAGCGTCCGACTTCGGCTCAGATCTTGATCTCACAGTTTGTGGTTTGAGCCCCGCGTCGGGCTCTGTGCTGACAGCTAGCTCAGAGCCTGGAGCCTGCTTCTGTGTCTCCCTCTGTCTCTGACCCTCCCCTGCTCACACTGTCTCTCTCTCTCTCAGAAACAAATAAACCATTAAAAAAAAAAAAGGGTCATTTGACAACTCAACTTCTAAATATTTTGATCATAAGCTTCTTTTATCAGTTGGTGCTTTTTCATGGTACCTTTTGTCCCTTTGTTATCTGGTTATCTTTGACACTGTGCTGGTCATCTCATGTGACAATTATTTGTAGGAATAATTTGAATAAATTCGAATAAATGCTTTACTTCAAGGAAGATTTACATTTGCTTCTTCTAGGCTCCTAAGAGAAGTACTAGCTTGACTACATCTTCAAGCAAATCCAAGTTTTGAGATTCACTGGGAGATCCATGTGATTTGAACACTGGCTGCAGTCCTTCCCAAGAATTAGTCTTTCTATTCATTCTCATTCTGTTTTGCCGTTCATGTTCCTGCATGATTAGATCCTATCAGACTCTTCATCCTGTGCTGATGCTGGACTACAATGTCTGTCCTCTTCCTTCCACAAAGCCATCAAAAGCAAAGTTGGCCTTTTTACTTTTGACAGTTTTATAGGACAATGAAGATCTTAAAAATCATGCAAAAATAGCACTCATTTCCCTATACTTTTCTGGGTTTTAATTTTGTTCTCTTCTCTTTCTTTTTTTTTTTTAATTAATGTTTTATTTATTTCTGAGAGACAGAGAGAGACAGCATGAGCAGGGGAGGGTCAGAGGAGAGGGAGACACAGAATCTGAAGCAGGCTCCAGGCTTCTGAGCTATCAGCACAGAGGCCGACGCGGGGCTCGAACCCACAAACCGTGAGATCATGACCTGAGCCGAAGTCAGATGCCCACACCTGACTGAGCCACCCAGGCGCCCCTGTTTTCTTCTCTTTCCTTTCCCTTCCCTTTCCTCTCCTCCCCTCCCCATCCCTTATTGCCCTTCCCCTCACTTTCTCTTCCCTTATCTTTTCCTTCTCTCCTCTCTTCTCTCTTTCTCTTCTTTTTCCTTCTCTTCTGTGTCCTGGTAATTCCTTACTGCCTTGCCAACTCTTTAATCCTATAATCACTATTTCTTCAGTTTTTGATGAGTATATGCTGTTGTTTGCAATGAGTTTTGATCAAGTAATCTGTTATTATTCTTTCTCTCAAATACTTCTTTATGCCACAATACATAACAATTTGTAATGAACAAATAGAGTGATTTTCATGTATTTTATCTTTCCATCTCTATTTTTATGTATGTCCTCAGAGTCCACTGGCAGAATATGTCTTGTTCACTGTACCTCCAGAACCTAATATTGCGTGTAACCTGTAGTAGCTTTTAAATAAATGTCCTTTGAATAGGTTCAGCTTCCTCACCTTTAGGAAGGCAAAATACTACCTACCTTGTTGGTTTATTTTAAGAATTACAATTAAATTCCTTAATAAGAAAATAATTTTCCTGTAGATTATTATGGTTAAATATCAGCAGATGTTATAAAGTAACTGGCTTCAATGTGACTGATTATATAGCCTGCTGAATCTATTCTATTTCAAATTTCTTTGTTGCTTGAACTTTACTGAGAAGCTACACTTCTCATTGCTTTGACCCTTTACTCACACATTTGAAATCTTGAGTAACCAATATTGATTTATCTCTGCCATGATGGAAATGGCCTTTCAAGGAAACATCAAAAATAACTGCTGTCAGTTTGAATTTCTTTTGTTTTCAATGGTTCTGTTTTTAAAATTTTGCAATATTTATGGTAAGGAGACAATTTCCAGATGTGAATACTATGTCAAGTATTTGTTTTTCTAATATTTAATACTTGAAGTAGCCAGAATCTATTTTAAGGAAAGATTTTTTTCTCCCTGTGTCTTATTTTTCCCCCTTAGTCTTTAGAGGGTGGAGTGGGAAATGCAAGAACAGGAATATTGGCTCCTTACTCCCTATCTTGACCCAGCATGGTAAGGACCACCATAGTGGTATATGCAAAGAAGTACAGGGCTGGGATGAGTGATTTATGTATCCCAGACTTCCCCTGGGCCACACCATCCACTGTGATCTGGCCAATTCTTTGCTCTCTCTGATCATTTGCAAGTGTTGAGATGATGACACTGCTTTTGGGTCCAAGGGCGTTTGCAATTTTATTTTGCTTAGCCTGGGAAATTAATAAATGTTATACAATAATGAAAATGATGGTTACATGAAATATTACACTCTGAGAAAGGACCGACCATTTGTGATGGTGGAATTAATGTCAGCCCCTCGGACACTAGAGTTATTAATTTCTCTTAGATGAAATGAATAGTTTGGACCCTGTATTTTTTCTTCCTGATCTAACATTTTTCATTCTGTAACAGAATGTAAAATGGGCCCTCCCCACCTCAGTATTGGCTGAAGCTACAAAGATCAAAAATAAAACAATAGCTTCCCATTACCCCAAAGGAAGATGCTAAACCACTAATGCTACTCAAGAAAGGTGTTTTTGAATGGAGCACCGAGAGCTTTCTCCCGGGGAGAATCTTTGTCGTATAGCATTGCCTTGCATCTTGCAGCAGTTTGACATCCCTCTAGCAAACTTGACATAGTACTCCCTGGGTCAGATGTGAAACCCCAAATGTACCTTACGTATTTCCAAGCACACACAAGAGAATAAAGTTATTTCCCATTAGGAACCACTTTCCAGCTGATCATCATCCTCCAGAGTTGAAAGAGTTTGAAATTAAAAAATTTCTTTGCAGAATGTGCATGATCCATACTCCTGAAGGACAAGAATACATGGTGCTCCTTTCATCCCCATTGGTTGAGAGACTCAGAGAGCCCTTGGAAGACCGGTCATCCATCCCACAAGTGGGAAAACCATGACCACTGGCATGAGATGTATTTTGACTCACCTGAGGCTGCATGTGGGAAAAGTAGAGAGAGCTCAACTGAAGAACATGTTCATCCAAGCAGGAAGAAATTGTACATAAGTACTTCTATTAAATTATTTAAAGAGAATTCAGGGAAGGGAGAGTGTCCCGAATCTTCAAGAAATCATATGTGGTAATTTCTTATCCTAAATGAATACTCACTCTTTTAAAAAAACTTTTTGTGGTAAAACATACATAACAGAAATTTCATCATTTTAATAATTTTTAAGTCTACAATTCTGTGGTATTAAGTACATTTACAAGGTTCTGAAACCATGAACTCCATACAACTCCAGAACATTTTCATCTTCCAGAACTAAAACTCTACCCATCTCTAAGTCCCCATTTCCCTCACACAAACACTAACTCCCCAGCCCCTAGAAATCACCTTTCTACTTTCCATCTATAAATTTTACTACTCAATAAAATCATATGAAGCAATACATTTACCCTGTGGATATTCTCCTTGAAACTTAGGAGGATGCTTTATATTTTACTAGGAAAGTTAGAAAATAAGGATACCAGCAGGGATGGGGCTCTTCCACATGGAAAGCTTGTTTTCTGAGGAAAGATACCAAACAAGAGCCTGTAAACATTACTCCAAGTTTTAAAAAACAGAAAGTGATAAAAAACAATTCTATCAAAGAAGGACTGTAGTTGTTCCTAGGGTAGGTAGATCAGTATTTATCCATTTAGGTGATGTATTATAATCTGAGTCAACTCCAAGTTCTTCAAGGGATATTTATTAGGCACTCACTTTGATTTTGTTACAGCCACAAATGTCACAAAGTAGATGCTACAGAAGCTCTGGAATATAAGACAGAATTGGATTGCTTTTTGCTATTGTTTTTGAGCCCTAGCAGTTCTTTATGTCCTCTGGATATCAATCCTTTATCAGACATATGATTTGAAAATATTGTCTCCCATTTCATGGGTTGCCTTTCCACCTTGTTGACAGTGCCTGTGGATTCACAATTTTTGTTTTTATTTTGATGAAGTCTGTTTATCTATTTTTTGTCTTTTGTTACCTGCACTTTGGGTATCCTATTCAAGAAATCATTGCCAAATCCAATATTATGAAACTCTCCTCCTATGTATTCTTCTAAGAGTTATAGTTTTAGTTCTTCCAATAAGGTCTTGGATACATCTTCAGCTAATTTTTGCATATAGTGTGAGATAAGGGTCTAAATTCATTCTTTTATATGTGGATATACAGTTTTCCCAGCATCATTTGCTGAAAAGATTGCCCTTTCCACATTGAGTGGTAGAGGTACCCTTGTCAAAAGTCATTTGACCACATATTCAAAGATTTATTTCTAGGCTCTTCACTCTATTCCATCGTCCTATATGTTTGTTTCTTTTTATGTCCTATATGTTTGTTTCATAGTAAATTTAAAATCAGGAGATGTGAGACCTCCAATTCTATTTTCCCTTTTCAAGGTTGTTTTGGCTATTCAGGGGACCTTGAGATTCCATATGAATTTTAGGATGGATTTTTTGTTTTCAGCAAAAAATGCTGCTGGATTCTGATAGAGATTTCATTGACTATATACATCACTTTGGATCTCACATCTTAATATTAAGTTCTCTAAGCCATGAGCTAAGATGTCTTCATTTATTTGTGTCTGTGTTAATTTTCAGCAATATTGTGTCATTTTCAGGGCAAAATTCTTTCACTTTTACTTTAACTTTATTCCTACGTATTTTATTCTTTTTAATGTTATGCAAATAGACTTATTTTCTCAATTTACTTTCCATATTAGTCATTTTTGATGTACAGAAATGCAACTGATTTTTAGATGTCAGTTTTGTATCTGTAATTTCACTGAATTTGTTCATTGGTTCTAATATATTTTTTGTAGAATATTTAGGGGTTTTCTACATATAAGACCGTATCATAGGCAGAGATAATTTTATCCTTCCTTTCTAATTTGGATGCATTTATTTCTCTTTCTTGCTTAATAGCTCTGGCTATAACTTCTAGTACTATGTTGAATACAAGTAGCAAAAATGAGTAGGTTTGTCTTATTCCTCATCTTAGAGAAAAAGCTTTCAGTTTTAATTTTTTACTATGATGCTAGCTGTGGGTTTTTCATATATTACCTTTATTATATTCAGACAGCTTCCTTGTATTCTTAATTTTTTGAGTCTTTTATTTTTATCAGAGAAGAATATTGAATTTTGCCAAAAGGTTTCCTTTTTTATAAGTGAGATGATCACATGGCTTTTTTCTTCATTCTGTTAATGTAATGTAACACAGTGTTTGCTTTTCATAGCTGAATAATCTTTGTATCACAGGAATAAATTCCACTTGGCAATTGTGTATGATCCTTTTAATGTGTTGTTGAATTTGGATTTTCTGGTATTTTGTTGAGGATTTTTGCATCAATATTCATCAAAGATTTTGGTCTGTAGTTTCCTTTTCTTGTGAGGTCTTTGTCTAGCTTTGGTAACAGGGTAATGCTGAACTCATTGAAGTCAGGAAATGTTCCCTTCTCTAATTTTTTTGGAAAAGTCTGAGAAGGATTGCTGTTATGTCATCTAGAAATGTTTGATAGAATTAATCAGTGAAGCCATTTGGTTTTGGGCTTTTCTTTACTAGGAGGATTTTGATTACTGATTTAATTTCCTTACTAGTTTTAGATCTGTTCAGGTTTTTGATTTATGATTTATAGGAATTTCTTTTTTCATCTAGGTCATTCAATTTGCTGGCTTATAACTGTTTATTATACTCTCTTACAACTTTTTAATTTATGTGTTATAATAGTAAGGTCCCAGTTTTATTTCTAATATTAGTTATTTGAACCACATTATTTCCCTAGTCAATCTAGATAAATTTTGTCAATTTTCTTTTCTTTTCTTGTAAACTTTTTCAAAGAATCAACTCTTGGTCTCATTGATTTTCTTTATTGTTTTTCTTTTACCTATTCTATTTATATCTTCTCTAATCCTTTATTCTCTTCTTTCTGCTAACTTTGTATTTTGTTTGATTTTCTTATTCTGGTTTCTTAAGAGGTAATGTTAGGTAGTTGATTTGAGACCTTCTTTTTAAGTGTGTCTACAGCTTTAAATTTCCCTCTTAGCACTGCTTTCTCTGCATCTAATACATTTTTGTATGCTGTCTTTTCATTTTCATTTGTCTCAAGAAATTATCTAATTTGTTGTGAGTTCTTTATTCATTTCTTTAGAATTTCTTGTTTAATTTCCATATATTTGTAAATAATCCACTGTTGCTTCTGATTTTGATTTCTAGTTTTATATCACTGTGGTTGGAAAAGATGCTTTGTATGACTTTTAATCTTAAAAAATTTATTAATACTTTGTATGTGTGTGTGTGTCTGTGTCTGTGTGTGTCTTAGCATATGACCTATTCTTGAGAACATGTGCACTTGAGAAAAATGTATATTCTGTGTTGTTGGGTGGAATGTTCTGTATATGTCTGATAAGTCTAATTGGGCTACAGTGTTGTCCAAGTCCTCGAAAGTGAAACACTGGTGTCCCTACTTTTATTATAGAGCTTTTTATTCCTTCCTTCAATTTCATCAATGTTTGCTTCATATATCACAGAGCTCATTTAGGTTCATAATGATTATGACTTCTTGGCGAAATGGCCCATTTACCATTATATAATTCAATCTCTGTCTCTTTTGGCAATTTTTACCTAGTCTGCTTTGTCTGATTTTATTATATCCACCTCTGTTATTTCTTGGTTACTATTTGCATGGAATATCTCTTTCCATCATTTCACAATCATGTGAAACACACATTATGTGTATGTGCCTTAGATCTGAAATGAGTCTCTGCTTAAAGTTGGATATTGTTTTTAAAAATCCATTCTGCTAGTATATATCCGTTGATTGAGGAGTTAAATCTATTAACATTATTGACAAGGAAGCACTTAGTTTCCCCATTTTGTTCTTTACAGTCTGTATGTCATAGATTTTTTACCCCTCTTTTCTTCCCTTTATTGACTTCTGTGTTCAGTAGATTTTTTTTTAGTAGTAACCTGTTTTGATTCTTTTCTCATTTCTTTTTGTCATATTCTATAAATACTTTCTTTGTGATTATAATGGAGATTACATATAAAGTCCTAAAATTATGACAATCTATCTTAAATTGATACCAACAACTTCAATTACCTGCAGAACTCTACTTTTTACAGTTCTGCCTCACCCACTTTATGCTATTGATGTCACAAATTATGTGCTTATAGATTTTATTCATTAACATAGTTTTATAATTATTTTTATACATTTGTCTTTTAAATTCTGTAGAAAATAAAAATTGAAGTTACAGCCCCAATGATAATAATAAGGGTTCTTAAATTTGCCTCAATATCTGTTCATGTACTTCATATCTTTATATCACTTTGAGTCACTATCTAGGATCCTTTTCTTTCAGCTTGAGGAACTCTCTTTAGCATTTCTTGTAGGGCAGACCTAATGGAATGGACCACTTTGGTGTTTATTTATCTGGAACTGTCTTACTTTTGCCCTCATTTTTGAAGACCGGTTTTGCCAGATATAGGATTCTTGGTTGATAATTTTTTTTTTTTTTTTTTGTATCAGCACTGTAACTCTATCATTCCACTGACTTCTGGTCTGTAAGTTTTCAGCTGAGAAACTCACTGACAATCTTATTCAAGATACTTATACATGATGCATTGCTTTTTCTTGTGCTTTCAAGATTCTCTTTTTGTCCTTCAACATTTGATTGTAATGTGTCTTATTGAAAGTCTTTGTATTTATCCTGCTTAAAATTTAACTTTCTTATATTTATATATCCATGTATTTCCTCAAATTCAGTAGGTTTTTTTGGCCATTAATTCTTCAAATAAACTCTCTGCCCCCTTATCTCTCTCTCTCTCTCTCTCTTTCTCTATCCTTTCTGAGGCTCCCATAAGGCATATATTGGTCCACTTAGTAATATTCTATAAATTCTTTAGTCTCTGTTCACTGTTTCCTCATTATTTTTTCTTTCTGCTCCTTGGATCCAAAAATTTCAAATTACATGTTTTTGTGCTTGCTGACCATTTCTTCTGCCTCTTTGAATCTATCTATTTCTCTAGGAGCATTTGTTTTATAGTCTTTGTTTTGTGAGTCCAAAGCTGGTGTTTCATAAGTTTGGTTTCTGGAGATTTGTTTTGTTCTTTTGAGTGGGTGATGTTGCCCTATTTCTTTCTATGACTTGCGATCATTTGTTGAAACTAGGCATTGGAAGAAAGGTACTTCTCCCAATAATTGTAGACATGAAGACTTATGGTCTTGGGGATGCATCTTCCACAAGGCTGTGTGTCTGCTTTTTTTAGATAACCAATTTTCCCATATACACATGTTCTTTTAAGTTTCCTAAGAGTCTTACCGCTGCTTTTGTTCAAGGCTGTGGGTGCTCTATTTTGTTTTCTTCCAGTAATATCCTTGAGTCTACAGTCTTCCTGCAGTTTTTACTTGGCACGCTTCCCAGCACTGCTATCTACAACTTCAGTCTGATATCCAGGCGATCTTCTTTTTATTTAAAAATTTTTAAGGTTTATTCATTTTTTTAATGTTTATTTTTATTTTTGAGAGAGAGAGAGACATAGAGACAGAGTGTGGGCAAGGAAGGAGCAGAGAGAGAGAAAGAGAGAAGCAAACACAGAATCTGAAGCAGGATCCAGGCTCTGCAGGGCTGGAACCCATGAACCCTCTGATGCAGGGCTGGAACCCATGAACCATGAGATCATGACCTGAGCCGAAGTCGGACGCTTAACTAACTGAGCCACTCAAGTGTCCACAAAGCATCTTCTGAGCTCTGAGTCAGGTTAAGATAGAAACCAGTCTCTCAGGCATCCCACAGATGAATGACAATTTTGCAGACAAGGTCCACTTTGTCTTCTCAACCAAAAGGGAAAAAGTGAGATTTGGGCCACTTCCTTCCAACCATGAGGTGGAAGCAAGAGACGGGCAAGGAAGAGTAAAAATAACACAAGATTTCTTATTATTTTGAATATAACTTTTTCTTATTTTGGTGTCTCATTGGTTATTGTAGATTTCTGATGGTTTCCAGAGTTCCATAAAGCGATTTTAATGAGTTATCAGTTGTTTATTTGATGTTATCTTGGAGAAAAGAGGACCTGGAGCATGCTAGTTGCAATCATGTTGTCATATTCTTTATTCACTTCTGTACTTAATTTCATATTTGAGACTGTGTATCCTTTTTTGTAAATAGACCCTACTCCAACATGTATATACTTTGGGCCTCAAAACCTAGATTTGTATCTGGCTGGAGGAAGGAAAAGTTTTAACTGTGAAACATGTTTAAATTTTTATTATTTCACTGGACATATTCATTGCAAAGATAAGTCATTTTATGTCTAGAAGAGACTAAGGTTTTTTTTTGTTTTTCTTTGTATCCCCTCAATCTATTAAATTGATCCATCTATTCAGAGTCATAGGAAGAATCTATTCTGGGTCCTGGAAAGAACAGATTGGACTTTGGGACTTGAAAATAAAGAATGTGTATGTATGCAGTATTATTCTCTCTCACTTTATCTATCTACTTTATTGCTTAGCATGTGGTCCTATAACTGACCCTGTAAAAAGGAGAATAATTTTAAATTTGAGAGTCTGTCAGTTAAGAAAATGTTTAAGAACATTAGTTTTAGAGTTAAACTTAGATTTTGACCTTAGGTCTGTTTTTATTGACTTGGGAAAGTTGTTTATTCTTTAGAAGGCTTGGTTTTCTTTAACTGTAAGGTGGAGATTATAGAACATTTTGTAGGCTTATAATAAGAACAAAATAATCTCACTCAAGTAAGGGTCTTAGCATAATTCCTGACATGCAGAAAACACTAATATTCAGAGAGGGGGTATTGTCATCATCCTTACGATTCCCCATTAAATATTTAAAGAAGCAGGTAGGTAGGTTCACCTACTTTATAATTGGGTACATTGAGGCCAAGAGTTTAAATATTTTGTTCATATCAATTTAGGAGCTGGTGACTATACTATAGCTTATAAAATGTGGAAATTATCAACATCTTATTTTCACCTTCCCATCAGTTCGTTATGAACTTCAAATTATAAATGTTTCCAGACTCTGAGCTGAGTATGCAAGATTTTCTGGATGTACCAGGCAGGTGGGGTTGGATTTGGACCTTTTTTTTTTTTTTTTAAGAATTTAGTCCTTTTATTGCTCATATTGCTGGAAAATCAACGACTTGTGCCAAACAAGTTGTTTTCTTCTCTTGACAAAACGCAGATCAGCAAATTTTCATATTGCACTATTTTCAATGGCTGGAACATCAACATTTTAAAACAAGAAAAAAAGTAACGTTCTTCAATATTTGGAAAAGAAGTGGTTGTAAAAATGTTCACATCCATTCACCATCTGGAAAACCAAGTTTTTACATTTAGTCCTAAGGACGTTTAGAGTCACTAAGCATCTTGGAAAATGACCTCTTTTTCAAGATATTTCCTCCACAGGACACTGCAGTGTTCTCCTTTCTACAACTTTATACTTGCTAAGGACTTATCTTAGAAAATTAAAACAAATATACACGCATAGCCAAGATTGTAGCCTTTTTTTTTTTTTAAACTGGGGAATGTTCTGAGGGCAAAATGAATTATAGATTCATGAGTAAAACCCAATGAGTCTTGGCTCCTCATTTATTTACTAAATTCCACATTCAAAAGGACTTATGGACTGCTTCTCATGTGCCAAGCACTGGACTGGAAATAGATAATTCAGGTGTGCATCTCTGTGTTCTCATTCTTCTAAAGTGAAGACCTTGCTCATGCAAAGTCCTCCCAGCATTTTTTCTGTTTCCTCAGAGGTTGGCCAGATGTGATATGCCTGTTTCCCATAGTGCTTTGCATCTGTGTGCATGCAGCAAAGGGGTCCTCAGACATATGTTGAAATACTGATTGATTTCCCCCATATGTGAGCAGGATGAAGTCTGCTAGATGTAGGCAGACTTGTGCTGAGGGAGAACACCCGCGCACAGTTAAAAATGAGGCTCAATTGATATTTTCTGAGCTGACTAAATGCAGGAAATTGTCCTAATTCCTTTCTTTCTTTTTAATTTACATATTAGGGTTTTGATCTTAACATGCAGATGCATGGAAACTAATATGGTGAGTCTCTCCTTATACTTTCTCCAATTATGTGAGGCTGCTCCTTTTGTCCTGGTTAACTGGTCACCTCATTAAGGGCACATAGAAATTTCTGTGAGACCTTCGTGGTTATTCTAAGGTAGAAGGCAGACGGGCCTTTCTTTTTCATGAGTATGTAGGTGAATTGGAGGTTTAAATTTCATTTTCTTCCCTAATGAGTACATTTTTGATTGTGCTAAGTTTTTTGCACTCTGAACACTGGAAGTTTCCTTTGGACCCTTTGAGGCACAAGTCTTGGATAAAGACTGTCTCCATCCTCTAGGTCATAAGAACGCAAAGCTGTTATCTGGCAAATGATCAATAAAAGCATGCAACTGCACATTTACCCCTCAGCAAGAAAATAAGTCAAGGAACTCTAACTCAGCCCTATGAGGAGTAAAGCCCACATATTAAGCAGAGAGTTGGACCATATAAAACTCAACCTTAGGTGTTACTAGTGTTGACAAGGAAGGACAGCTTCTTTGAAGTACAGTAGGAGAGAAGAAATAGGAAACGAGTCTGTCTCCAGAGGGTCTCCAGGTATGGACTCTGGACCAGTAGCATCAACACCCCCTGGAAAACTGCGTTAGAATTGAAGTTCTCGGGCTCTGCACAGACTTGCTGAATCAGAAACTGGGCATAGGGTCCAACAGTCCTTCTCTCAACATTTTTTCCAGGTGATTCTGATATGTACTCAACATTGAGACCCACTAGGCAGCTAGGCCATGCTCTCTTCCCCTCTTCTTGTTATGTCCCAACACAGGAGAAGAGATTAGATACTATGAGGCTTTGGTCAATTTAGGTTAAACCTAAGACCATGGGGGAGGGGAAGGGGAAAGAAAAGTTACAGGAGGGTGGGAGCCAAGCCATAAAAGATTCTTGAGTGCTGAGAACAAGCTGAGGGTGGATGGGGGGTAGGGGAGAGAGGAGGGTGAGTGGTGGGCATGGAGGAGGGCACTTGTTGGGATCAGCACTGGGTGTTATATGGAAACCAACTTGACAATAGATTATATATAAAAGCATATATGCATATATATGGGAAAATGCACACACATTGTATATATATACATATACATATATACATATATCTCAGTTTCTATTGTATACACACACACATGCACCACACACACACACACACACACACACAGACTTCTTCAGTGAAAGGCTAGAACTAGCACTACAGCTCTATATCTCTGGGTATTTTGGGGTCCAGGTGATTGCAGACCACTTGTGAGGGTAGGCCCTGAAAGGGAATGAATTGGAAAGCAAATTTCTCCTTGAATACGCATAAAGTCTCTTTCTAACGCCAAATATTATTTCTTCAAAGGTTACCCCACTGGAACCTGGATTGTTACAAGAGCTTTCTGGATATTTCCCTCCTTTCAGCGCTGGCCTATTCCAATGTATTACATAAGTAGCATTCAGAATAACAGTCCTCCAGGGTCACTTTGCTTGCATAATTCTTTTTTAGAGATTCTCCAGTTTGGGGGTTCAGAGCGCTCTCTGTGCTGTGTGCCTGCTGCATCATGCAAATATCTCTATGCTAATGTAAATGTCTCTTCACATAACCAGATCTTTCTCTAAATCTCTAAAGAGGTTGTCCTGGAGAGAAACAATGCATTCATTCACTTGTATAATTCTTTCTTCACATCCCTGGGATTTAGCAGTGTTCCTAAAACTGGCTTGTAAAAACATGCCCTGTGTCTTTGCTTAAAAAGGGAATAAAATTAGTCTCTGGGCCATGGTTTATGCTCCGCCCATAAATGTATCCCAACCTTTCAGCCTTGACCCTTTCCTTTTCTATCCTTCTCATCTTTGGTCCAACGAATGCCCCTGGAGCCCACTTCTTGCTCAAGTACTGCTGGGAGGAACCTCTGATATCTTGGGGTAGCACTGTATTTGGAGGTTTGGAATTGAATGCATCAAAGCTGGCCGTGTTATACTCAAGGGAATTTGGACTTCTTTTAGCCCCATCTCTGATCTAGAAATCTAAAAAGTTGACTTCTTGAGCAGCTGTGCTCTTCCCCACTTACAAGCTTCTCATTAGTCTTCAGATAGAAGATTATCTATTCTTTTTAATGAGAACCACAACACAGCGGGATGTCAGACAATAATGATTCAGTGACTTTTGTCAGTTGTAATTCTCAGAGGGGCCATCACCCAGTTGCAGTGGTGAGCCTCTCCCACAAAATCTATGTAGCTTTTGATGCAGGTCTCGGTTCCCATGTGTCCACAAACATTCTATACAGACAGTTTGCCACGTCTGCCATGACCACATTCTTTCACAGGTTCTCAGCTTCTCTCAACCAGTCTTCTTTATAAAAGTTAACCAGATGTCCTATGCTGATGAAATCGCCCATGATACATCTGTCAGAGGAGGTCATCTCTCAAAGTGGTTTCACATGGGTTGGTTTTATTACATATGGTTGAAATTGCTGTAGCCCTAATCAAACAGACAGGACTGGCAGATTATGGTGACAGTCTGTCCCCATCAGAGTGACACACCCCCTCTCCCTTTGTGGTTTGTTTCGGTCCTGACCTGACTGGTGAGATGCCCTCCTGTAGATTTCAAACTCTGAGGTCAGATAGGAAAACACCACGTGGCCTCACTTCACCCTCACTTCCATTTAGGCAGATGTGAGGTGTCTTCAGTACCTGCTGGGTCTTGAACTCATGCTCATAATGTTCTGAAGCAGAAAACGCAGGGGAGGTCGACCAAAATCTCTGCTGCTTACCAGCAGTAAGTTACATATGTACATTTTGCTTCATTTCTTTTGCATTTTTTGTACTATTTTCACATTTCTATCTTAAATGAATGTAGTATGAGTTCCTTTTAAGGCATACGAAAAGACTGCATAGGACTTGTGGGCATGGGTTTTGCAGTAAGGTAGGCATGCGTTGAAAGCCAGCTCTGTCATGTAGTACATTAAGGATCTTAGAGAAATTTCTTCTCTAGGCTTCATTGTTCTCCTGTGGGTGCCAGGGACAATTCCTACTTTGAAGGACTGATGTGAGAGTTCACTAAAGATATATTCATTCTACAAATATTTTTTTAAACATCTACAGGAATGGAACCAAGAGAGGAGGATGTAGCCATGAGCAAGACAAGAATGTCCTTCCACTCCTCCTGGGTCTCTTACTGTAGGGCTTCTGTAAGCAATTATGACTATGCTAAGAATTATGGAAGAAAAAGCGAGCATGCTTCAGGAATTGGTAGTGTGACATCCACATTGTCTGGATCGTGGAAGGAAATTGTCGCAATATACTAGGTCAGGGGAAATGTCTGACTGCTAAGATAGGAAATCCTTGATTCACCTGTTCCTGGACATTTTGGTTGAGTGCTGAAAAATGCAGGGTAGATAACTAGACAGAGAAGGTTCTGGGGAAGATGGAGAAAGGAGGGCATGAAGCGTGAGTAAAAATCTGAAAAACTAAAGCAACTCCAGGAAGACTCTAAGGAAAAAAGTGAGGGTTAGCCTTGGCCTGAATGTGGAAGGTCTCAAGGGCCAGTTAAGGAGTCATTACTAAGTGCTGGATGTGTGGTACATTCTCAGTAAATAGTAACTATATCATTCAAAAAACATGTACTAATTGGCTTCTAAGAAGTAGGCAGTGTTCCTATTAGTAACTACTTTAGAACTGATGTTTTTAACTTTTTTTTTTTCCGTAAGACATTTAGCAGAGACTTCCCTCTGTGAGTATAATCTATAAATGTACGTTTGTGGCCTGAAATCAGATTGTCCTCAGGCAAATAACAACTTTCTTACTTTTATTATTTTACATTTTACATAGGCCAACGTATCTACTATGTGCATGAACACTTAAGTCTAATTGTCAGTATGGACAGCTAAACTGACTCTTTCCCCAGAAGGACAGAATGCCAGTCACCCCAGGCAAGAGCTTTTGGAAGTTTGGCAGCTTTTAAATGCCTCATTTTGAATAAACAGGGCGCTTTTCTAGAAAGATTTAAGGCCATGTTATGTAACTTGCTATTAGTGGCTTCCCACAAATTACATATCATCCAGCAAGTATAATCTCCCTAAAGTGCTTTGTTGACTGGCTCCGGGATTGCACTCCCTCGTGCAGTGGTCAGATAGCTCTCTCTTCCCTCTTACCCTCTCCCACCTAGATACATGTCTCAACTGGGTGCCCCACGGCGCCCTGCTGGGCTCTTCATAAGGCCCTCGACTGGGGACCACAAAAGCAATGTCACCTGTTGCTCCGAAGAGATATGTAATCTTCTCAGCGGAGATATTTTTCCATTTCCTTTTCAATTTGTAGGTGACGCCTAACTTACACTGGTTTATCACCTTTACGATAGCAAAGAAAAGAGGTACGGGTATGATGAAAACATATTTGTATATTTGTAGCAGTTAAATGTGACACGGTGGCCGGTGCTGGGCCAGATGGATGTGTTCACAGACAGTAAAGGCAAAGTTAGCCAGGAAATGAGAGAGGCTGATTCGTAAGGCAGAAAAACACTTTCAGTGACACCAGTGCTTTACTGGACACAGCGAATAATTTTGAACTGGGAACCATTGTGTCAAAAGCTTTTTTTTTTTTTTTTTTTGCCTCTGCTAAACAGGTTTTGGGGAGAGTTTGCAAAGTATGTTTGACCATTTCCGGGACATGGCTGGTTGACACCAGGGTTTGGGTGGAAGCCAGGAGGGTTGTGATGGGAGGTTGTCCAACTAGTGATTGTCAACTGGGAACCCACCGAGGCACAGCAGAGGGGCAGATGTATGTCGAGCAACATTTCACTGTTTAAAAAAAAAATAGAGTGAGATGATAGATATTTAGACATCGTAGGCTTTGCCTGGCCTGGCCATTTTCCAGCTCTCAGACACAGGACAGATCACCTGAGTGCTCTAGACGTCTACTTCTGGGTCTGTGAAAAGAAGGAATGCAGCAGAAAATCTGTAAAAGTCCTTCCTGATCTTATGACTGCACATTTCCGGATTCACCTCTCCGGTCAACTCTTTAGTTCTACATCTAGGACAGCACGATTTAATGCCTGGACTTTAATCCTGGAGTAACAATAATAATGCATGTCTTCTCATGTGCTCTGATGTTTAATTGAGACTCTATATGTTTGAAAATCTCCAGTAAAGAGCCAGACACATAGGAAATCTTGACATGTGTGCAGGAACCTTGCTAACAACGATTTGGAAAAAAATTTTTTTTTCCTGAAAATAGCTTCCAGGTACCAGGTAGATCCTCACCTAAGCAAATGATTTCTCAGAGCTGGCATTTGAACAGATTAGTAGAGGTGGGATCTGAATAAAGAGGAGAAGCCAAGTTTTAAAACAGCCATTGCAGTGGCCTGGGAGCCCTTAAAAGCACCAGAATGCCCAGAATGAGGCAAGTTTGTAAGATCATTGCGATAGGAGGAGAGAAATTGAGCTCAGGACCCATGGGATGCAGCATCTATGGGCACCATCTCACTACTGTACAAGGTTTGTGCTTCTGATGTCCTTCTAGAGGCACCTAGAGCCCGGGGTGAAGGGACAACCACGGGACTGAGGTCAGACATTGTGACAGAAATAACTAGCTTTCCCTCAAAAATGCACCCTCCTTCCACGGTGTAAAGTGAGTGAGTGCAAGATCAAAGCTGCCCACCCAGAGCCCGCACTTGCACTTCACACTTCTCTATACACATGTGGCCCTGTGACTTGCCCTCACCAATGGCTTATGCGTAGACACGATGTGTGGCACTTCCGGGCTGGGTTCTTAAGCAGTAAAGGTCACCTTCTGCCTTTTTCTCTTTCTGTGCATCACCTGCCAGGCACAGATATACCAAAGCCTTAAGCAAAGGTGAAAACCCAGATGAGAGGAGCAAGTTCCCCACATCCAGGAAAACTGTCTTTGAAACAGGAATATAGTGTTGTGCTCTGACATGAGTGCAGAAGAGATTTCTATGATATTAAGTGACAGAATGTCACAGCTTATTGGCTGTTGTAGCAGAAAGGATGTGCTAATGTGGCAACACAGGTAGAGTTCAAAAACATTATGCTTAGTAGGGGGGAAACAAAGCCTTACAAGAAGGACTTAGAGATTAATGATTGGATTTGGATGTATGTTCTAGAACAGGGAGAACTAATGGAGAACTATCAGAAGGCTTATTGTCTCTGGAGAGGTAGGGTGACGTTTGACTGATGGGAGCATGGGCAAACTTTCCAGACTCATCTTTATGTTCTGTATCTTGACAGGGTTTGGGTCCCATGAGTATATGCGTTTTCAAAAGTCAGCAAACATGCCGTCAAGATTTGTGCAATTCTTGTACATAAATTTCATACCCCCAAACAGCTGTAAATAAATATTGAACTGTAGTTAATGACATGTAGGCTATAAAACTTGGAGGAAGGATTTGATGTCTACTTAGGAACACGTCAGAAGGAAGATGAATCACATGGAGCTCATAGACAATCTACTGAAACTGAGAGGTTGATAGTAAATAGTCTGACTTTCACTATCAGAATGACATCATGTGGGATTTGAACCCAGCTCTATCTCATCCAAATCTCTATCTTGTCCACTCTGTATTGGAATTAATGGGTAGAAAATCTAAATGACTTGGTCTGAATCATCATGAGAAGAAAGATTCAAGGGAAGGGGAAAAGACCTCGGAAACTTAGAATTCCACAGATAAACCAGGTAAAAATCATATAGAGTTTCAACAATAGGCTGCTAATTAGCTCTAATGCTTAGCTCTAACATGGGTTTGTCTGAGGGCTGTGACATTCATGGATGACTAATTAACCTATGTGGCAAATCCATTCCATTTGCTGCCACGACACAACCAATCAAGACTGGCTTACTGTTTGCTCATTTGGAAAATGATTAGGATTCCCATTTAGACTTAATTACAGTGCAAAGGTTGACAATTATCTTCTCTATAGAAGCATCAGATGCTTCAATATTTCAGTGAACATGTGCCTATAATTATGTACATAATTTGTCTGGCAGAAAATGTAACCCAGTCATTACCTGGATCTTATGTGTATAATTAGAGATCATAAAAATACCGAATGGGAAAAGTGGGTTGGTGGGATGTTAGGATCGTTATAATGTAAGAATCTGCAGGGAGCTATTAGTGGTGACTCAGTAGCAACCAACATCTCTTGGACTGCTGCCCTCTGTTAAAGGTAATTAAGAAGCACGATACAAAGTTGAAATCATGGAAGGGCAAAAGCACAGCACACTTGCTTTTCCAGGACTTGACTGCAATGACGAAAAGTTCCATAGGCACCCAAATTCAACCCAACTAAAACCAAACTCATCAGCCAACCCTTGCCCCACCATACCTACTCCTCCTCTTACGTTTGCTGTCTCAGATAATGGCTAGGTGTCCTCGAGTCATCTGTTACTACTGCTATCTAGCGCCATCATTCCAGGCAAAGGGATGGAATTCTAATCATTCTAATCATCATCTAATCATTCCTGATGGCATCTGCTTCTCTCCATGATGTGACTCTTCCATATTTCTACTTTTATCCCCATTGTAGGTTTGGTTGCAAGAGAAAATAGAAACAGTTCTGCTTTCCTTCAGCCCCCTCCTCTGTGTGGCTCACCTTTTACATTTTCTTCACTATGAAGAAGACACAAGTCAAGTTATGTCACTCTGCCTTCAGAAGAGTTGAGAAAGTCCACCTTTCCCCTAAACAGCATTTATTAGGGCACTCCAAGCATTTTATACTTTGGATTCTGTGCCAGCTTATTCTTTCCTGCCTTCCTCTTCAACTTAGCAGGTAGTTTCATTGGATGACCTGCTGAATGTGGAATGCAATATGCTCATTATTTCAGTTATCACTTGTAGCATAGCTGACGGCCTCAAAACTGAGTGTTTCAGAGCAACCGTTTTTATTTGGCTTATGATTTTGTGTGCCAAGGGTTCTAGGATGGCTCTACTGGGTTTTATTCTCTGATAAACATTGCATCACATGAAGTGGAAGAATCTTCTTTCAAGATGGCTTCTTTACGCACACAGCTGGTGGCTCAGAAATCCTTGGCCTTCCTCATGTGGCTTCACATTCTCCAGGCTTTCTCTACTTGACTGAATTTCTTACAGCATGGATATTTAAAAGGAGTTTCACTTTTTACATAGGGGCTGGATTCTGAGAGCAAGGTGGTAGAAAGTGCTCAGCTAGTTAAGGACTATGACAGAAAGTGGTGTGGCAACACTTCTATCATGATCTATTGATGAAAAGAGTCCCAAGTTCCCCCAGATTTAAGGAGGTGGACAAGTAGACTCCAACTCTTAATGGGGACATGTCAAGGCGACATGGCAGAAGAGCACATGGAATGGGGCATTGTTTCGTGCCCATCTCTGGAAAAGAAAGGTCTTCCACACTTAAGCTGTTTCCTCCTCCTGAAATCCTAATCACTCCTTCTATTGTATTCAAATCCTGCTTGTCTTTCAAGATGAACTTGCATACCAGTTGCTCAACTTTGCTGCACATTCTCTAAACAAAACCAACCTCTCTTTCTACAATACCTCTATGGTATTTCATTTAACCCTCTTTTATCCTAAATTGGAATATTGTTGTCTGTGTCCTATAATCCTACATGCTTACCTCTATGGCCAGAAGACAAGTATAAGTCATGCCTACTTTATGATCCCTTGTATATAGCACAGAGCCTGGAACATGGTAGGTGTTGAACACATGTTCTATTGATCATGAAATTGATTCACTGAAAGACTAACTAAAAGGCTCTATAATGGATGTATCCCTACGCTTGGTGTACTTCTTAGAATAAGTTTCATGCCTATGGTTACCAGCCTCCAAGAGATACCCCAATGATCTCCATCTCTTAGTGTTCATACTCTGTGTTGTCCCTTTCGACTTTCTATTGGAGGTGGACTGTATGACCATTAGAATATGGCAGAAGTCATGATATGACATTTCTGAGAATGGGTTGTAAAAGAACCTGCAGCTTCTATCTCTTTGTCGCTTAGTCTCTCTGTCTTTCTCTTTCTGTGTCTCTCTCTTCACTCAGCCAGTAAAAACCAACTGTCATATTGTGAGCAGTCATTATAGAGGGGCTCACAGAAGGAATTGAGGCTTCCCATCAACAGTCGCTTGAGTGAACTTGCGACTCACTTCAAACTCAACCAAGCCTCCAGGTGCCTGCCGCCTCAAGAGGCAGCTTGATAAAAGCTTCATAAGACCCAGGGGTGGAGAACCAGAACCGCCCAGCTCAGTCGCTCCTAGATTCTCCATCCTCAGAAACCATATGAGACAATAAGTGTGTGTGATCATAAGCTGCTATGTTTTAAAGTAATTTTTTTTGTTATGGAGCAGTAGATAACTAACTTAATTCCTAAACCATTATTGTGGATATTATTAAAATTAGTAAGAAGGGGGGCACCTTGGTGGCTCAGTTGGTTAAGCATCTGACTTCGGCTCAGGTCATGATCTCACAGTTCATGGGTTCAAGTCCCACATCAGGCTTTGTGCTGACAGCTCAGAACTTGGAGCCTGCTTCAGATTCTCTCTCTCTGCCCTTCCTCAGCTCGTGCTCTATCTCTGTCTCTCTCCAAAATAAATAAACATTAAAAAAAAAGTAGTAAGAAGGAAGTGGTTTCTTTCCTCTTCTTGGAATTTTATCTGAAGTGTTTTGTTGTTACCAGGATAGATACCTGGGCTTTGTCTCCATCACAAACAACCTTTCAGATACAGTGTAGTCGTGATCTCACTTCTTGGAGTATTTCTGCAAATTAGCGGCATATTAAAATCAGCGTGTTGAACAATAAACTATTTGCACTTCATCTTCCAACACGTTTTTTATAGAAAAAAATGTGATGTCAAGGATACAAACATTAAACTACCACATACACATTCAGATCTTACAAAGTAGCCTTATTTTCCTAGTTTTGTATTTCAATGGCTAATTGCTAAGCTAATAAAATTTCTGAATATTTTGGTTGAAAATAAGATCCTTCATTTTGTCTCAACAATACTGGAATATAAAAAAAATGTAATACTAGAAATCTAGAAAATACCTTATTTATGCACTTCTAAGAAATTCAGGATGGGGTTTTTTTAATGTTTATTTATTTTTGAGAGAGAGACAGACAGACAGAGTGTAAGCAGGGGAGGGGCAGAGAGAGAGGGAGACACAGGATCTGAAGCAGGTTCCAGGCTCTGAGCTGTCAGCACAGAGCCTGACATGGGGCTGGAACTCATGAGCTGTGAGATCATGACCTGAGCCGAAGTCAGATGCTTAACCAACTGAGCCACTCAGGCACCCTTGGAAGAGATTTTTAAAATGTAATGTCACTCAGGATTCCATAAATTTTTTAAAAATTTTAAATGTTTATTTTTGATAAAGAAACAGAGCGCAAACAAGAGAAGGGCAGAGAGAGAGGGAGACAGAATCCGAAGCAGGCTCCTGGTTCTGAGCTGTCAGCACAGAGCTTGATGCTGGGCTCTGAAATCATGACCTGAGCTGAACTCAGATGCTTAACCGACCGAGTCACCTAAGCGCCCCAGGTTTCCATAAATTTTATATTCAAAAATACTTTCAAGAAATGTTTATATTTATAATCATTAGGAAAACGTCATAAATTACAGACATTATAAACATTGTTTAATTTAGTGATTCTTTGGTTTACACTAACCTGTTCATCCATATTCAGCTACTCAGCAAACATTTATGGAATGTCAACTATTAACTGGTCAACAGTTTGAATATTGTTAGAATCTGGAGTACAAAAAACTAAAATTATGGACTTCCTCTCTAGTGAGAACTTTTCCTTCTCCTCCTGGAAATCATCTGAAAGACAACCCCCCTCAAGAAAAACAAACAAAACCCTTGCATGCTGTGCTCAATAAAATTGGAGACAAATATAATTCCTGGACCTCAAAATATTTCTAGGGATTGTGAAAAGCAGCTGGCATTGAGCAGAAAGCATACCAGAATAGCAGAATAACAAAGTAATGGGACAGATCTCAGTACTAAGAGTCTTTGGTATTGATTGCTCTCAGAAAGTAGCAGCACAAATATGCTTCTGACAGGAAACACAAAACCTTGAGATGCAAAATCTGGACTGCTTGTTTGCAACATTATGGGCAAGACCTGGGTGGACGGGTGAGAAATCTTTTGTGGGCCCCATTTGGTCCAAAGAAGCCAAGGCAATGGGTGACTCAGAAAAGAAGATCAGTCATATTTTCTAGAAGTTCATAATTCAAAGAAGAGAGTCTTTGAATTACAAAAACCAGCTACACCAGAACAGTATCTTTGTTCCTTCCTCAAAGAAACTCTTAAAATTATCTGGCCCACAAAATACAATGTATTCTGTGATGAATAATCAAAGGAGCTAACACAACACTGACACAAAGATGTAAAAGAAAATCAAAAAAGGGAAAGAGGAATAATAATGAGAGACTAAAAACACACAAATTTGTCACAGAATAGATACCAATTATAATCTAAAAAATTTAACACAATTTTTAAAATCTTCAAGAATTACAACCTTTTGGGTTGCCTAGGTGACTCAATTGGTTAAGTGTGTGACTCTTGGTTTCGGCTCAGGTCACGATCTCATGGTTCGTGGGTTCGAGCCCCGCGTCAGGCTCTGTGCTGACAGCTAGCTCAGAGCTTGGAGCCTGTTTCGGATTCTGTATCTCCCTCTCTCTCTGACCCTCCCCTGCTTGTGATATCTCTCTCTCTCTCAGAAATAAATAAAACATTTAAAAAAGTTTTAAAAAGAAATGAATATTCAAACATAATAAAAGGAAATAAATGTTTAGAAAGAGAATAACAGACCATACAATACAAGCATAGGATATCTAGCATGCATATCATTTAAACCCTAGAAGAAGAAAGTCCAGCTATGAATGACACAGATGTGTAAGTATATAATTCAAAAAATCCTTCTGACACATTAAGGCCATGAACCTACAATACTCAAAGGGCTCACAAGATCCCAGAGAAGAATGAAGAGCTAATACTAACAAAATACTTAGTATTGTGATATGATCCAAGGTCACCATTGGTCTTGTCAATAAATGGAACAAGTCCTTTGGAAAACAAGGCAAAAAGATTGAATGAGTCTTACGAGAGAAAAAGAAATCACACTGACTGCAGATTTACCCCAAGCAATATTCATTGACAGAAAACAGTAGAACAACACATACAATATCCTTAGGGAACGAAAGTGTAAGGCAAGGATTTTATACCCAGTCAGGCGTTCTTTATTAACCTAGTTCATGGGCTATTTTCAACATGACAAATCTCAGAAAATATTAACCCATGAGCTCTTCTTTTAAAAAATTTTTTTAAATGTTTATTTATATTTGAGAGATAGAGATAGAGTGTGAATAGGAGTGAGGCAAAGAGAGAGGGAGACAGAATCCGAAGCAGGCTCCAGGCTCTGAGCTGTCAGCACAGGTCCCAACGCGGGATGCGGGGGCCTAACCCATAAACTGTGAGATCATGACCTGAGTCGAAGTCAGACACTTAACTGACTGAGCCACCCAGGTGCCCTACCCATGAGCCCTTCTTGAGAAAAGTAATAGAACGAAATCGTAATGAACCAAGAAAAGACTGGGGAGGTGAGGGGGCGGGGGAAACATTGGAAGTGACCATATGTTCAGTGCATTTGAGGGGAAAGGAAGATTAAATTGCATGCATATGAGATATAAGAATAGAATGCATGTGTTTGTGTCCTGCTCATGTAGATGTGATCCGACAGATACAAACAGGGAAGGAAAGGAACGTGAGAAGTACAATAAGTAAATACTAACACTTCATAAATAATAGCTGGGCTACAAATCATTTTATCTAAATCTCCTAGAACACATAAGGGAAAAAGAGTGTATTAAAATTTATTATTCCTCATAGCAAGTAACTAATAGTTACTATCTAAGGAAACAGAAGAATGTTAGAAAGATAATTGAATGAAACTGGTCCCACAATAGTCAAGGAAGACAAAAATTAAGCAAAAGTATAGAATATTTACATAACTGAATTCTAAAAATAGACTTGATCACTATTTATCAGACTCTGTATAAGAAGACAGACTATACCTTACTGGCAATCACACACAACATTTGGCTACATATGAAGTTGTCAAGTAAACCATGATAAATTCTAAGTAACAAATATGCAGATAGCATTATGTCATTACAATTTCAATAAAGCCATTAAATACAATCAGGAAATGAATACTCTGCCATGATGGAAAATTTTAAGTGATATCTTAATAAATTCTTGGTACCAAGAAAGTGTACAGTGCTGAATCTCAGCCTAACCAAAACATAATAAAAATCGAAAGAGCATGTGAGAGACACCTAGTGCTCAGAGAAAATGCATGTGCTTTGCTGTTTTCTCATTAAATATGAAAGACAACATTTGAAGCAAGAAGCTAGAAAAGACAACAAAATAAGCCTCAGGAAAGCAGAAAGGACTGAGAAATTGTTAGAATTTAGTCTTAAAAATGAGTTAAACTAGTAATCCAGAAGCTGACTTTAATTAATGATCCACTGCCAGCAAAGACAAAAAGAAAGAAAATGGAAAAACACGGAATAAAAACAATACCAGGGTAAGTAATAAAAGGAGCAGGAGAAATTAAGAGAACCATAGAAAAGATGCAAGGAAACTATGCGAATAGATTTAAAAATAACCATGATATATTTTTAGTGAAATTAGTAAAGTATAAGGATTTCAGTTTCCAAAGAAGACACAGAAAAAAAGTTGTTGAAGAACCACTTTGGGGAAAAAAATCACCAGGGCAATTATACCAGCCTTAAAGAGTCAATAATTACAATGTTATTTAAACTATTCTATAGTCATAGGTAAGGAAGAAAATTTCCAAACATTTCTATGAAATGACAATTTCATTTTTACAAACACAGCCAGAAAGAGTAAACTCACACACTAAGAAAACTACAGACCCAATCTTTCTGACGCAAATCACAAATTATATCCTAAAACACCATTTCAATAAATAAAATATGTAAAATGAGCATACTTTGTTATTAGCATAAATATTAACAAACAGATTCCAGCAGTTATTTGAAAATAATAATGATCAGGGCACCTGGGTGGCTCAGTTGGTTAAGCATTCGACTTCACTTGAGGCCATGATCTTGCAGTCTGTGAGTTTGAGCCCCGCATCACGCTCTGTGTTGACAGCTCAGAGTCTGGAGCCTGCTTCAGATTCTGTGTCTCCCTCTCTCTCTATCCCTCCCCTGCTCTCTCTCTCTCAAATAAATAAACGTTAAAAAATTTTAAATAGGGTGCCTGACTGGCTCAGTTGGTTGAGTGTCTGACTTGAGCTCGGGTCATGATCTCACAGTCAGCCCCATGGGGTCGAGCCCTCTGTCAGGCTCTGTGCTGACAGCTCAGAGCCTGGAGCCTGCTTTGGATTCTGTCTCCCTCTCTCTCTCTGCCCCTTCCCAGCTCATGCTCTGTTTTTTCTGTCTGTCGAAAATGAATAAACATAATTTTTTTTCCAATTTTTAAATAAAATAATAATTATTAAGTAGCAATTATTGCAGCAATATAAGAAGAATGTAACATGACCTCAAGAGTTCGTATCTGGTTTAAAGTTCACTGCTAAAACTGACTTGTGACTAGTAGCTAATGTGTATTCAGTAATGACAATGAGCCAAGCATTGTTCTAAACCCTTTACATCTCTTAACTCATTTTATCCTCATTCACTTCCCCATTTTATAGATGTGGAAAGGAAGGCACACATTTAAGTAAATTCACAGGTCACTCAGATAGTAATTGCCAGAGCTGGCATTGGGTCCCATGTAGTCTGGCTCCAGAGACCATAATCCTACTCATTTTACACTTCCTCAGGACCTAAATAAAGATACTTTTCCAATTCCTTATGCTTATATTCCATATATGCTTATATTACATGCTCAGCCAGAAATGGGCTTGGTTATTATACCACGGGTCATGTTTCTGAGGCATCTCGGAGCCCATGTATGGTCTCAGGGGTGACAATTCATGCAAAGCCCTTCGCACATGCATGACCATACATGTCCTCCGTCAGCTTAGGTTGTCGTGAGGATTGCCATGGGAGCACGGAGGTTGTTGATGTTTACCCGAGTGTGTGTCATGCGTGCTTTCCTAAGTGACCTCACAATCCCTAACAAGCAGCCAAAAGATGCTTCTTACACTGGTTCCAGGGTCTTTATTTCCCTATATTGAGTCTGAGCCTCTTCTTTACTCCCCAAAAGAATCCAATCCAGGTGTTCAGAAAAATTAAGAACAAAGGACATCTGGTATATATTCACGATGAGCATTATTTAGCCTTGGAAAAGAAGGAAACCCTGATTTTGTGGCAACATGAACCAACAGGGAGGCGTTATGTTAAGTGAAATGAAGCCCGACACAGAGAGACAAGTACTACGTGATTCCGTTTATGTGAGGTTTCTAAAATAGATGAATGAACAGAAGCAGAGAGCAGACTGGTGATTGCCAGAGGTGGGGGAGGGGGGTGGGCAAAAGAAGAACATTGGTCAAGGGGTACAAAGTTTCACTTGGGAAGGATGAAAGAGATCTGGAGATCTAACAGACAGCAATAAGACTATAGTTCCTACGGTATTTACACTGAAAATTTCTAAAAGGGTAGATATTAAGGGTTCTCACCACCAGGAGAAAAAAAGGAACCGAGGTGACAGATATGTTAATTAGCTTGATCTTGGCAATCACTTCACGGTGTATACCGATATCCAAACACCAAGTCGTACACCTTGAATACACACAATGCTCTCTTGTCCTTGTGAATTACACGTCAATAGGATGAAAAAAATAGAATTAGTCTGCTAAATATGTGACATCTCCACAATAAATGTGTTTTACAAGTTCAAGGGTGCAAGATAACCTTGTGCAATTCGAAAGGGCCAGAGGCTCAGAATCATCACAAACCATGGCCAAAACAAAACCCACCAACGAACAGAAGTGAACAATAGCACCGACAGAACCCTATGGGTCCGAGGCTTTCTGGAGGGAGGACATTTTTTCCTGTACGGATCACCCTTCAGGGATTCATACAGCCTCATTCCAAATCTCCTCATTTTTCTACAGGAGGAGTGAGGGAATGAGATTTCAAATGAGAAGTGGTTAATCCTTTGTTTTTATGTGGCTACACAAGCTCTTGACATTAATGCCAGGAGGTATTAACCGCACCCTATCATTTGTATGCGTGTCGGCTTTGTAATATTACTCAGCGCTAATAGATTAGGATTTTGGGATATTCCACATTGGCAGTATTCCTGGAAGGAAGGGACGGACAGACGAGCATCTTCACGTGTGCAAAAGCAGCTAAGAAGCAGGTTTCTGCCTTCTGCCTCTAGCAAAGAGTAAGCTCTGTCAAGTGTCTCTGATTACAAGGCACCGTGTGATTTCCTAGTAAATAGCAATTAGTGGTGACAATGGTTGCTAACGCCCTATGAAAATAAGTTGAGGCCAGCCCAGGATGTAGGAGGATCAGAACGCCCATTTGGTATGAGACAGAATGCTTAGCAGCTGACACAATCCTACGAGTTCCAAAGTATTATTTATCCAGGCAAATAAAGAGCGAAGTACCAAATGTGCATTCTTAATATTCCAAACAAAATATGAATGTGAGATGGGAGATAGATAGAGAGATAGATATAGAGAGAGATAGAGATAGAGAGAGATAGAGATATACATCTACATATATTCAGGGATTTTACAAACTGTGATCAAGGGTCAATTCTATTGTTTTTCCTCCAATACTTTTGTAAACCACAATAAAATAAATTTCTAAAAAATAAACTGAAATAAAAAGTAGACATCCAAAGTACATTCATTTAAATAAATTATTTGATTCAACTATACACACACACACACACACACACATTGTATACACACACACACACATATATATACACATAGAGGTTCAAACTTTAGTTAACTAATAACAACAGTTAAAAATCAAAGAGAAACTTTAATTAAGGGGCTTAATTAACTTAATCTCCAAACCAGAAGCCTTCCTCTAGAGAAAGCAGTATAAGAAAGTGGTTCACAGCATGATTAGGAGTCAGAGTGATGTGGCTTCGCTCCCAGCAGGCTGTGAAGGCTGAGATAGATAAATTATTTAACTGGCTAAGCCTCAGTTGTCTCTCCTGTGAAATGGGTATACTCACAGCACTTTGCTCTGAGGGTTGCTGAAAAACCAAATGAAGTATTGCATAGGGAGGAGGGTACCCCCCGTAGAATCTACAGCCAGACCTTCAGCAGTTCATGATGAAATGAATACAAACACTGAGAGCACTCAGAAATTTACATGGCAATTTGATCAAGTAATTTTATGCTGGTTCAATCAAATGATTTTTTTTCAACAAGCATCTATTTTGAATGTCTACTTTTTTATTTCAGTTTACTTTTGGGAATTCATGTGTAATGTAGTTTATAAAAGTATTGGGGGGAAACAATAAATGAATTGGTTCTTTAGGACATGATACAGTTCCTGGTCCACAGTAAGCCATCAATAAATGGTGGTGGTGGTGATATTTTTAATTATTCTTATTCATAGTAGCAGCTATGACTGAATTTTCATAAGGGTCTAGGTTTACTAGGAACCACAATATCAGAGACATCCTTTGTACCTGTTCAACATTCGTGGCTGCCCCACCCATCCCTTGTTCCGGCCTTTGACGGGCCCCAACCTACTTCTCACAGACACAAGCTCACTGCCCTTTGACTGGTGCTTACTTCGTTCCTCTAGTCCCCTCAGCTGGGACTGCCCTTTTGACACAAAGCTTGGGGTATCCTGGGACCCCATTCCACTCAGCTGCATCTAAAACTCAGACATGACAAGGTGTAGTGTTCCCCTGGGTGAAGTTCTCCTCAATGGGAAGAGTAGCGAGTCTATGGATTTTCCCTCTTTCTTCCCCCAGACACACTGTTCAAGACTCCATTAAAAAGCTTCTCCGAGCACTTAGTGGTTGTCTATCCTGTCCCCACCCTCATCCCCTGCTTGCTCCCTCCCCCACCCCCACTTTGCTGCCCTCTTTGCTACCCACTGATCATCTGCCTAATAGAGAATTCATTAGCTACAGACTCTGTGGGGAATGCCGGGTAAGAAGTCCACGTTCGGCTCTAAGAATTTCTTTGTGTCTTATAGAATTACTCACTTCTATAGATCTTCAGATTCATTCATTCTGTGTCTTTATTTTACAGGTGAACAAGTAAGACCCATGTAATGGGACCAAGGCAAGGGTTCTAGTACCCTTTCCACTACACCACAGAAACGCCCACTGCTAGGAAATATTTGCACGCTGAGGTCAATCTGACATTACATTCAATGGTCATAGGGTGTTCTTGGGCTGCCACAAAAATAATACCACAAGTGAAGGAGCTCAAATGATAGAAATTTATTTACTCCTTTTCATGGCTGATTGGCATGAATAGCATTTGATGTCACTCTGGAATGCTCCCCATGTGGCATGCTTAGGGTGGCTGTAGGGGACAGTGGTGACAGTGGTGGTGAGGAGTGTAGCTGACACACAACTTGGGGGTGCTTTAGCCGTAGGAGCACTTCAAGTGTAAAACACTGCTGGAAGATAGTTCAACTAGCCACCTTTGAATTCTTTTATTTTAGTTTTCTTAGTGTTTATTTTTTAAGAAATTTTGTTCATTTTTTTTGAGAAGCAGAGACAGAGTGTGCGTAGGGGAGGGGCAGAGAGAGAGGGAGACACAGAATCCGAGGCAGGCTCCAGGCTCTGAGCTGTCAGCACAGAGCCCGATGTGGGGCTTGAACCCATGAACCGTGAGATCATGACCTGAGTCCAAGTCAGATGCTTAACCTACTGAGCCACCCGGCCACACCTGAATCCTCTTCTTTTTGATCAAATAGTTTGGGCTCTTGGGTCAACAAAGAAGGATGCTTTTCCCCTAAAAGGAAGAAGACACTCTTGAATCAGAGCCAATTTGACCACCTTTGGAAAAGGTAGTAGATTCTTCTCTCTAAATAGACCGACCCATTGATGAGGTGAAGAGGACCAAACACAACACAACACAACACAACACAATACAACACAACACAACACAACAAAACCTTCCTCTCTGCCTGGAAAGACCCAATAAAATGGATGTCACTGCAACCAAGTACTGTGTAGTGGCCTCCACAACTTTTCTAGGGTCAAGTAAGGAGGCTGTCCACCTTCCTGAATGATCCCTTGGTGTCTATGCCTCCCCCACCCCACCCCGCCGCACCTCCTTTAGTACTGAGACTTCATCCCTTGGCTGGGAGAAATGATAATGCCTGTGTTCAGATGTATTGTCAAATAGTAGACTTATCAGAGCCTGGTAATTAAGACAGTGCTTGGTTGGGATAATGATGCTTATATCTGCCTCTAATACCAAGCACTATAATTAACTTACGAATGTCACCTGAGGTCACATTTCTAGGTATTTGCTCACCCCATGGGGCTGACAGCGTCACTGAGTGATCTGAACACATTTTAATCACCTTGATGAGTTGGAATGACAGTGGATTTTGTGATTTATCTTTAACTCACACTCTTGCCACACACTAGCTGTGAGATTTGGAGATTTGGGACAAGATTCTCAAGTTTTCTGAGATCCCCCCCCCTTTTTTTCGCTTTAAATAGGAATGATTATACTTATAGAACTGTTATAAAGGTTAAATCAAACTGTATTTAACACAGTCCTTGGAACGTATTAGGTCATACTCTTCAGTCGGAGTTTCCACCTGTGCAGTTAATCGTAAATATGTGGGTCGATTTGCCAGATTTAGCAAATAAAAATACAGGATGCTGAACTAAATTTGATTTTCAGAGAAAGAACAGATGACATTCTAATACAAGGATGTTCCAACTTATGAGGGCCATATTCACACTAAAAATTACTTGCCATTTTTCTGAAATTTGAATTTAATTGAGCATCTTATATTTTATCTGGAGACTCTATGTCTGAGAGATTTTATTTATTTATTTTAAATTTTTTAAAATGTTTTTTATTTATTTTTGAGAGATAGGGAGAGACAGTGCAAGCAAAGGAGACTCAGAGAGAGAGGGAGACACAGAATCCAAAGGCAGGCTCCAGGCTTTGAGCTGTCATCACAGAGCCTGACGTGGGGCTTGAACCCATGAACAGTGACATCATGACCAGAGCCAAAGTCAGATGACTAACCGAGCCACCCAGCCAACCTGGTTTGAGAGACTTTAGAATCCTCTTTTTAGAATATGTTTTCATAGAGTGGGTGAAAACTAACAAAGTTCTGTTAAAACTTGGAAGCCAGGCTTTTGAGCCCTACTTAGAGAGCCTTGGCAGACTATAATCCTTAAATGCTCTAGCTTCTGATATTCTAAACAGGAAAAAAAAATTCTATAAAAGAAAAGCCCCAGGGGGTCCTGGGTGGCTGAGTGAGTTGAGCATCTGACTTCAGCTCAGATCATGATCCCATGGTTCATGGGTTTGAGCCCCACATCGGGCTCTGTGCTGACAGCTCAGAGCCTGGAGCCTGCTTTGGATACTGTGTGTGTCTCTCTCTCTCTGCCCCTCCCTACCCACACTCTCTCTCTCTGTCTTTGTCTCTCTCTCTCAAAATAAATAGACATTAAAAAATTAAAAAAAAAAAACAAAACCCAGCTGCCCAGAGTAGGGGTCATGAGGATACTAGTATACAGTTTAAAATCCATAAGGAAAAAAAACCACTTGGGAATTTCCCAAGTTTGAAAAAAGCTCCTGGAACCTGTTTAAACTTCTCAAAAGCAATTTATAGTTGTTTATCCTGAGTCTCAGGATGAGTTCTTTATATATTTTGGATATTAACCCTTTATCAGCTATATGATTTTCAAATATTTTCTCCCATTCAGTAGATTACCTTGACATTTTGTTGATGGTTTCCTTTGCTGTGCTGAAGCTTTCCCCTTTGATGTAGTGAAAACCTGCTTATCTTTGCTTTTGTTTCCTTTGCTCTTGGTGTCACGTCCAGAAACTCATCACTAAGACTAATATGAAGGAGCTTACCCCCTATGTTTTATTAGGAATTTTATGGTTTCAAACCATTACCTCTAACCTTTATATAAAACCTTCAGGCAGTGATGATATTATTCCCATTAATTAAATGAGGACATTCAGAATCTGTAAGGCTAAATAACTTTCTGCCATGTAGGCAACAGAAAACTCTAACCACCATTGCTTGGGTCTAAAGTCCGCTGTCTTTGTGACTATGGATTCTACTACTTCTAGCTGAAGGCCCAAAGTTCCCATCTGGCTCACTGATTCATTGGCAAAGAAACTCATTTTTGCCAGTTCATCCTGTGTTTCTTAGGCTCAGAACTTGTTGATATGAATTCGATCACAACAGCCATGAATAAATCAAAAGAGTCTACATTAACTTACATTGGAGAATGTATCTATTAAAATAAATGGCCTGAACCATTTGCTCAATGAAACTTCTCCCCTACTGGCCAACCCAAGAGATGAAATAATCTTGCTTGTTGCACCAAGAACGAGGGAAAAGGGGAAATGGAGTTCTGAAGAAGTATCTCCGTAGCTAAGTTCTCTAAATAAATAGCTCATGATATTCAGTTCTGATCATTGAGATTTGTTCTCCACATCTGAGCACCTTCTCCCTTGGCCTGAACAGCTAGAAGTGTGTCAGGGACAGCCTCCATTTTAATGATTCGTTTCTCTTGGCAGTATTTTATTCTGAAATAATCATTACTTTTTTTTTTTAACTTGAGATTACCTTGAGAATCCCTTAGGATTCCCGAAAACATAACGATTTCACCCTTGGAGCCACCGGAATGGAAACATTGGTCCTTCTCACTCTCTGTAAAATTGGTTTCCACTTGGAACAGAAGAGAAATACACTTTAAAATCCAATGTAACCTAACCCCTTAGAGGTCCCTCGGGCAGATTGATTGATTGATTGATTGAACTAAGAAAGAGATCATTCCTCCCCTACTACCTAATCCCACATTCTTTTCATAGGTGGAGAAAGGCACACACATGTACAAGCAAAACAAATGTTTGGGAAGGAGTTGCTAGTTGATGGACGACAAAAAAGGAATAACTTGCTTTAAGAATATTTGCCTTCCCAACATGTTAAAACACTCATTAGTGCAACGCAGAATTCAAACCACTCTAGAGAGCCTTTCTGATTTAAGAGGGCAAAGGGGGGGCCTCCATTTGTAACACATTTTAAACTCCAAACCAAATTTCCATCAACAATCCGAATATCTGAGAGGAATTTCATGTCGTGCATTTGGGGAAATGGGATTATGAATACAATTCTTGCTGTGTTAGGACTGATGGAAGGCAGACCCAGGAAAGGAGTCCATTCTGAGACCTCTGCGGGGTGATAGTTAAAGGTATCACTGGCCTTGAGAAAATCAGAAAGAACCACTGTTCTCTACTCTCATTCCATTTTTCTTCAGATGGTTTCAATTTGTCGAGCTACCTTCAGTCTTGTGATTTCGCACCATAAACTAACGCGCAAATTCTCCCTCCATCCTCTCTTCCGATCCCAATGTCATAAATAAAGTCTGTATTTTAAGAATTCCTCATTCAATATGAAAAAAAAAGCTGGTTTTATTTCTGGTTCTGATCTATCCTTATGAATTGTGTCTTTGTAGCCTTGGACAAAACACTCTTCTTAGCTTCAATTGTATTGAGATTAAAATAAGAATACCATCTTCCATGCCTGTTCTGCTATATTTATTGTGAAGCTCGGTAAATTATTGTTGGAGACATTCAATTTTATTTCTATTGCACTTTATTTAGAACACATGAAATGATCATTACTGGTTTATACATCTACCCGTTCATTAAAAAGAGATCTCCTTCTCTCCATGTCTCTTCTTCCCTTTATTGATTAAGCATGTCATACACATGTTAATTAACAGCTACTTGTGTGCCAGACACTTTTATGGGCATTGAAGTGTTTCCTGAGTTCTGTTCAATATTGCTACGCGAATTCCCCTGGTGTGGGGGGTGGGGGGGAGATCCATTCATTTCCATTACATGTTAATAGCTCTCAAATTTGGGTGCGTCTGGGTGGCTCAGTCAGTTAAATGCCCAACTTCGGCTCAGGTCATGATCTCGCAGTTTTTGGGTTTGAGCCCCATATCGGGCTCTGTGCTGACAGCCAGCTCAGAGCCTGGAGCCTGTTTCATATTCTGTGTCTCCCTCTCTCTCTGACTCTCTCCTGTCACACTGTCTTTCTCTCTCTCAGAAATAAATAAAACATTAAAAAATTTTAAAAAATAGCTCTCAAATTTGTATTTCCCAGCACAATTTCTCTTCTGAATTATAATCCAACTGCTATCTAAGCATCTCCACTTGACTATCCTTTGGGAAACTCCATCTCGCCGCACATAAAGATGAACAAGGAATGGCACCATTTACAACCCACTTATGACCCTAAAAATTTGATTATTTAAAAAATATTTATTAATATTTTATTTATTATTTTAATAATAAAAATAACCTACGATTTGTCCTTGACTTATTCCCATCTCCAGCCCAAACTCCCAAAAGAAGTCCAGTCAGTCACCACGTGCTGTCATTTCTGCCTCTTAACCATTTATTGAATCTATTCTCTTCAATATACGTTTACTATTATAAACTGATGCTGGCCATCATGATTTGTCCCCGGGTTTACTGCAAGACTTTCCTAACTGGTTTCTCTGCCCCAGCCTTTCCCCATTCTATTTTTTTTAATGTTTATTTATTTTTCAGAGACAGAGCATGAGCAGGGGAGGGGCAGAGAGAGAGAGAGAGAGAGACAGAGACAGAATCTGAAGCAGGCTCAAGGCTCTGAGCTGTCAGCACAGAGACCGACGTGGGGCTTGAACTCACGTACCGAGAGATCATGACCTGAGCCGAAGTCGGCCGCTTAATGGACTGAGACACCCACACGCGCCCTGTCTTTTCTCCATTCTAAACTAGTCTCTACCCAGCAGCCCAAGAGAATGTCCTAGTGTGAGTCCTGTGAGAGGAGAATGGGAAGGTGGACTGGAGTTGCATCATGCGGGACCGTGAGCATAGCCAACACTCCGCAGGGTATCTCTCACTTGGCAGGTGTCTCCATGTGTGTTTGGCGGTGTACCCCAAAATTAGGAAGGCCGTTTTTGAAAACCGCAGGATTCTGCAAAATTTAGCTCAGTGTAAGGCATTTTAACTTAAAGGTAATGACATTTCGTTCAGTGAAGAATTTCTCCTTCCTTCCTGGATTAAGCCTTAAGCCATTGCTTTGCTTATATATTCTGACCAAAGGAACATCTAAATGTCAGGGGTAAGTGAAATCCCAAGATAGGAGTGGAAATGTCAACTCACAAATCCACTGAAACTTTTATTCCCATGGAAAATTGGATGAGTCTTATAAAATGTAGAGTAGTGTTGAAGTGTTTGGGAAGTGGCAATCTGACCAATAGAGACCAGATTTAAAGTTCACCCTTGTAAATTGCTATTGATGTGCAAAAATTCCAGCCAACTTCTGGTCGAGTCATTATGACTGTATATTGACTATTTAACTCTTGGGCTGTGCAAAGGTGTAGACACTGAAATATCTCCTAAAGCTTTCTGGATATACTTTTTCCTGTATTCCAAATTTATCCCCTATGCGGGATCATATATTTACTTTGCTTATTCCAAATTCATGGAAAATCTTGGGTTGTTAGATGAGACAAATAAAAAAAATGAATCCAAAAATCTCCTGGAAAACACGGCTTTGTGACATTTGTTTTCCCACATCTAGAATGAAAACATTAACATATTTAAATAATTAAGGAGGCCAGGAATAAATTCTTTTCTAGGGAAGCAGTATGTTTGCATTCAAGAATACAGTCCTTAGAGGTCTTCGGTGCAAAGTGAAAACTCACTGAATATTTGAAGCATGAACTTTAAAAAAATCCTTGTTTTGCTCAGGACCCATTCCTGTATGTCTTAAAAAAATATTCCAAATGTGAACATGAAGGATCATGGATTAAATAGTATAGACACAGACATTTCTTAGCTACTCCCTCAAAAATCCTAAGGATCTGTTAGAAATGTACATTTGAATTTCATTTTATTAATTTGTTCAGGTCACCGGGTTAAATTACTTAACATGCTTGGAGCTTACAGCTGAATCACTCCATCTGTAAAATAGGGTAATTATACTACCTATATTATCTGCAATATTTAACAAAATATTGAGGACACAAGGATTACTTGGTAAAATTAGCTAATATTTTTATTGTCAATTATTACTCATTTCCACTACACTTCTCAGGTTTTGAACTCATGCTCAGAAACAAGAATATTAGTATTTAGGATAAAATAAAAGGGGGGTGGGAAGGGAAATAAATACACTGAAATGAGGACAACTGTTATATGATGAGATTTTCAGTCATCCAGTGCTACTTCTCATTCTCTCTTCATTTTTAAATTTTTTAATTACTTTTTAATGTTTTTATTTTTGAGAGAGAGAGAGACAGAGTGCAGCAGGGAGCAGCAGAGAGAGAAGGAGACGGAATCTGAAGCAGGTTCCAGTGGTCTTCTGTGGTTCATGGGCTTGTCCGTCAACAAGAAAAGGTAAAGGGCCTCGAAGGAAGGTTTTACCAGACTCTATACCAAGGGGGAAAGGTAATTCCTCAGGAGGCATTATTGGTACTTTTAGGAATTCTTCTACAGTAAGGTTAGTATATTGTTTTTTCCCTTCCTTCTTTCCTTCCTTCTTTCTCTTTTATATACAATCCTGTGGAGAACTTTGTAACACACACACATCTTTGGGAGTATTTCTGATCGCTTATTTAGTAGAATTGCTTTGAATTAGAAGGCTGAGTAAATGCGTGTATATATTTTCAACTTTTTAAATGACATTTCCAGATTTCCCTCGAGGAAGAGTGATCAGCTTATGCTCCATTCCCACTCCATAACTCTGGCCATTTTCCTTAACTTCTGCCCAGACTTGGTGTCCACATTTTAAGTGTTTCTTTTTTTAAAATTATATCAAGCTCTCTCTATGTTTTCTCTCTATGTTTAATTATATCAAGCTCTCTCTATACTTTCCCCTTAATGAGAATTTATAGTTCAGTGAAAAGTAAGCTCTGCTGGTAGATACATCTATATTTTATACTATAAAAACAAAGTAATTGACATTTAATAAGTTGCTTGCTCCTCATGCAAGGACTTTAGATGAATTATCTCCTAAATTAGCATGCTAAGTCACCTTGTTACACTTTATGTAACGATGTTTGATCCTATCCACTTAGTATTATTAGCAGTGTATTAAAAAGAGACCATCTCATTTTCAAGATAACGATAAAAACTTTGAAGGGAAGAATTCCCCCTCTTTTGGGTTGGGGGATAAAATGTTGTTCATTTACAAAATTTGCTTCACTGACTACATTTAAAAACTACTTGCAGGTGCCTAGGTGGCTCAGTGGGTTAATTGTCTGACTTAGTTCCGGGTCAGGTCATGATCTCATGGTTCATGAGTTTGAGCTTTGCATCATGCTCTGCAATCACAGAATGGAGCCTGCCTGGGATTATCTCTCTCCTCTCTCTGCCCCTCCCCTATTCTCCCTCTCTCTTTTTCTCTCTCGCTCTAAATAAATAAAATAAACTTAAAAAAAAATGACTTGAAGGGAGCCTGGGTGGCTCAGTTGGTTAAGCATCCGACTTCGGCTCAGGTCATGGTCTCACAGTTTGTGGGTTTAAAGCCCCACGATGGGCTCTGTGCTAACAGTTCAGAGCCTGAAGCCTGCTTCAGATTCTGTGTCCCTCTCTCTCTCTGCCCCTCCCCCCCCCACACTCTGTCTCTCTCTCTGTTTCTGTCTCTCTCTCAAAAATAAATAAACATTTAAAAGAAAACTACTTACTTTTCATGTAACGGTGTTAAATAAGATAGAAAGTTCTCTTAAGTGACCTTCACTTGGCCAAATTCCAGAAAGACACTGATCCGTCTTGGATGCCCACAGAATTCATTACCTTTTATTTATTTATTTATTATTTATTTGCTTATTTATTTATTTTTATTTTTGAGACAGAGAGAGACAGAGCACAAGTGTGGGAGGGGCAGAAAGAGAGGGAGACACAGAATCCAAAGACAGGTTCCAGGTTCTGAGCTGTCTGCACAGACCTGACGTGGGGCTCAAACCCACGAACCATGAGATCATGACCTGAGCCAAAGTTGGACGTCCAACCGACTGAGCCACCCAGGCGCCCCTATTTATTTTTTGTAATATTTATTTATTTTTGAGAGAGAGAGCCCTAGCTGGGGAGGGGCAGGGAGAGAGGGAAACAAAGGACCTGAGGTGGGGTCTACACTGTCAGCACAGAGCCCAGTGCAGGGCTTGAACTCATCAACCAGGAGATCGTGACCTGAGCAGAAGTTGGATGCTTAACCCGCTCAGCCACCCAGGTGTCCCATGCTACTGTCTTTAAATTTCAGATGTCCTTTAAAAAAAACCAGAGTGGGAGATTTTATGTATTGAAGCTTCTATAGAATTTATGCAAGAGGGGTGACAGAAATATCCACTGAACAGACCCCATCTATAACACACACACACACACACACACACACACACACACACACACACACACACACATTTAAATGGCCTTGAGTCCACATCAAATTGTATGTGAACCAGTTTACATTAATCCATGCTAATTTAAAACACTTTCTGTAAGACCTGGCATGGTACATGCCATTTTTAAACAATTTCTCATCTTTTTAAAAAAATTCTTAATTAACAACTGAACCAAGTATTGCTGCCTGTTTATTACAGAGATTTTCTACAGAACCGACATTAACCAGGAGAATTCAGTAATAACATATAATTTCTCAAGATTTTTACTTATGACCCTTATTGTATAAATGTATGAGACTGTCACAAATATTACCTTGGAAAATTAGCTGCTAATTTTATCCTACTTTTTCTAACACAGATACCAGATAACTCAAAAATCACATTGGGAGCCTTATTTTTTTTTAACTTCATAAAAACTCAAGATCTCCTCCTTTCTGTGTCCTTCACTTTCCCTGTTTGCTTGTCCCACTGTTCACAAAGATGAAAAATAGTTCCTGAAGTCAAAGTACACATTAAGCTACATGATGATTAACAACAGATGATAATTCACATTGTTGAAAGGTCATAAAATCCATTTAAAATTAATCCTGGAGAGATAAATAAGGGAGAGCTGCAAAGGCCATCTGTCTAAGGTGGATATGCTTTTCTTACTGCCTTAGAAGCTTCCTTCCTTTCAGTACGCTCTCTAGGACGACTTTCTAGACACTTCTACAGTGCTCGCATTGATACAAAACTTTGCTTCACATCGTGGCATTTCTCAAGATGGCCAGTAAAACATATGTGACAAAAAAATTTATTAAAAATACTCTAAGACATTCTAAAAATATTCTCATTGCAGTATGCAATGAACAAGGCGATTAAGAATGTTTTGGGATCTCTTTGTTGAAATGTATTGTCTCAGCCCTCTATCAATTCCAGGATACGACCTTCATTTTTTCCTCAATAATATTCATTATTGAAAACAAATTTATGGGGCACTTTGGTGGCTCAGTAGTTTGAGCATCTGACTCTTGATTTGGGCTCAGGTAATGATCCCAGCGTCAAGGGACCGAGTCCCATGTCAGGCTCTGAGCTGAGTGTGGAAACTGCTTAAGATTCTCTCTCTCTCTCTCTCTCTCATCCTCTGTCCCTCTTCTCCACTCTCTCTCTCTGTCTGTCTCTCTCTCTCCATCTCCCTCTCTCTCTTCTCTCTCTGTCTCAAAGAAAATAAATTTAAAAAATAAAATAAGAAAATGAATTTACGACTCCTAAGTCCTAAACATAGCTTCATTTAAAACCTCATTAGCATTTAAAATTTAGACTAAATGAGTATCTGTTCCTTGTGACATTTTATGTTTTTTATGCTTTATAAGATTGTTCAATCAATCTTACATTGACTTTAAACATTCACAACAGATATTTATTCACTTCAATATCTGAGGAATCTTCACATATTACTTAAGGACTATCTGGCGACTTGGGGCTGAAGACTTAAGTCCCCATCTTAGTATCTGAGTTACCACCTCCCCCCTCACCAGATCACATGGGATTGAGATCTCTATCTCTTATGACGATGCTGAGGGTGAGGAGGAGGTAATAAGCTCATAAATCCCAGCTAGTTGCCATTTAAACAAAGGAAGTCTTCCTTTAAACCGAAAGAATACTTCATCTGTCAGCACAGACGGATGCACAGAGAGGCAGCTTGAGACCCCTTGAGGCCATGTATGGTCTGGTCATCACTAGGTGCACCCACAAAGGGAGTTCAAGGGCAAGTCATCAATGGGATGTTGCACACAGATTTACAGTTGTTGTCCTGATAACTCCTACGATTTGTTTCTTTGGCTGACAGTCACTATTGTAGAACTAGAACCGTCAGTCAGAGAGACCCCCCCTTCCCCCCGCCCCAGCCACTAACTCACTGGACGGTCCCAGCATGTATAAAACTTCATCTTCAGAAGCTAGCGAGGAAACGTGGATAGGCAGGGATGGTCAAGTCACCCAAAACCACCCAAGACCAGAATCAGCACCGGAAGGTAAGGTGTTCAGATTTCCAGGCTAGGGTTTTCAGGGAAACCAAACACTTTCGATTTTTGTATTTTGACTAAGACATTTTCACTGCATCCTTTGGGACTGAGAACAAATGGTGTTTTATCTCCTCAGTGACAAAGGCCTTGGAAACACTGAGCCTAGCACATGCAAAGCTCTTCCCTGTGAAAGCATGCGCATTTGAAACAAATGGTCTCTTACCCGTAATTGGCACGGAGCAGGTGTTCAAAAAGTCTTTGTGTATCAGATTAAATGAGGAAAACTGGAGGCACGACAGTATCGAGTGTTTTCTCAAATGCTTCAAGAACATTGGGATGGTAGAATCATTAACATAAAATCATTTTAGAGTTTTGTTTAAAGATTTTGGTATATTTAGAAAGTCGAGAAGTATGAAAAGAATGAAGTTTTGTCAAAATAGGGAAGATGTCTACAAATGTGGTTATACAATGTGGCCAAACAGAGAGGGCTATGGAGAGGGAGAAAGGGGGTTGGAAGGAAACCAGTAATATGTATTTTTGTCTTACTGTTGAGACACAAAGGAAAGGAAGTAGAAGCGATATCCGAATAAGCCATTTTGACATCAATTAGAAGCAAAGAAATAATAAGAATAATAAGAAATACCAACTTCTACAAGAGACTTACATATATGGGATTTTTATATCAAGATTCCTGTCTTAGCCTGTTTGAGCTGCTATAACAGAATGGTATAACCGGATGGCTTATAAACAGCAGGAATTTATTTCATATAGTTCTGGAGGCTTGGATATCCAAGATCAAGACCCCAGGAGATTTGGTGTCTGGTGAGAACCAGATTCCTAATTCATACACAGCTGTCTTCTCACTGCATCCTCACATGGTGGAGGGGCTCAAGGGGTCTCTTTTAAAGGGACACTAATCCCATTCATGAGATCCCCACTCTCATGACCTATTATCTCTCAAATACCATCATGTTGAGGGTTAGGTTTCAACATACGGACTTGGGGCTCATAAACATTTAGTGTAGAATATTGCCCTGAAGAACTAAAATTCTGGAGTTCAAGTCCTGGCTTTCTGATGAGAGATTTGGAACTCTAAGCCAGTTGATTAAGGTTGTTTAGAACAATGTGGAGGTTCCTTAAAAAATTAACAATAGAACTACCCAGAGACCCAGCAATAGCACTGCTGGGAATTTACCCAAGGGATACAGGAGTGCTGATGCATAGGAGCACATGTACCCCAATGTGCATAGCAGCACTTTCAACAATGGCCAAATTATGGAAAGAGCCTAAATGTCCATCAATGACCAATGGATCAAGAAGATGTGGTTTATCTATATGATGGAATACTACAGGGCAATGAGAAACAATGAAATTTGGCCATGTGTAGCAACATGGATGGAACTGGAGGGTATTATGTTAAGTGAAATAAGTCAGGCAGAGAAAGATACCATATGTTTTCACTCAAATGTGGATCTTGAGAAACTTAACAGAAGACCATGGGGGAGGGGGAGGGGGAAATAAGTTACAGAGAGGGAGGGAGGCAAACCACAAGAGACTCTTAAAGACTCAGAACAAACTGATGGTTGATGGGGGTGGCAGAGAGGGGAAAGTGGATGATGGGCATGGAGGAGGGCACTTGTTGGGATGAGCACTGGGTGTTGTATGGAAACCAATTTGACAATTCAGGAAAGAAACTGAGATTAGGTTACACAGTGATTTTGAAGGTTATATAAATGATGTATTTTTTACACTTGATTTTAGCCAAAAGGCTGAGAAGCAATTAAATTAAATATTTTCTATTAAAATAGCTACCTTTCTGGAACTCCTAGGTGGGCCAATCTGTTAAGCTTCCAATCTCAGTTCAGGCCATGATCTCACATTTCATGGGTTCGAGCCCCCTATTGGGCTCCATGCTGACAGTAAGGAGTCTGCTTGGGATTCTCTTTCTCTGGCCCTCCCTCTTGTGCTTTTTCAATCTCTCTCTCTCAAAAATAAATAAATAAATAAATTTTTAAAAACTTTTTAAAAATCCAATAAAATAGATACCTTTCTTCATATTTTGATCTAAGTGATTGCCAACCAGTTAAATAGTGTAATTGTGAATACAAGAAATTATATGCTTATTTATTTTATAATGTGTTGTATTTTTATAAGTAAAATAGAATTAGTAGAAAAATAGGTTGAAATATTGATATAATAGAGGAAAATGGTCTCATTTCCTCATAGAGGAAAATTCAATTCTATTTTTCACTTTGATCAGTGAGAAACCAAAGGTCTGATGTGATCTTCCCTGATGTTTAAACTCTTAGGTAAAATTAGTCTAAGGGTAAAAAATGTTTATGTGGATTTTGTTCCTTTTGTTACTTTTTATTACATTTGATAATTACACAGACTATAGCATATAACACCAAAAATTATTTGTTGAATGATTTATTAATCACTAAGTTACTCTTAAGTATTAGTAATAAGTATACTAACATGTATTAATTTCCTAATAAATATTAGTAATATGTATGCTAATGAGTATGAATTTACTAATAAGCTACTCCAAATCTATAGAACTTTATTTAAACTTATCTATTATACTGTACCAAGGTTTTTAAAACTTATTTTCAGGGCACCTGGGTGGCTCAGTCAGTTAAGTGTTCAACTCTTCATTTCTGCTCAGGTCATGATCCTCCAGTTCATGACTTTGAGCCCGGAGTCAGGCTCTGTGCTATCAGAGCCTGTTTGGGATTCTCTCTCTCTCTCTCTCTCTCTGCTTCTGCCCCTCTCCTGCTTGAGCTCTCTCCCTCTCTGAATAAATAAACATTTTTTTAAAAACCCACAAACTTATTTTCTTAACTTAAGACATTTAGTTTTGGTAACTACCCCATGTCTAGAGCTATATTAATTGCTGTAAGGGGATAAAATGACAATTCCTATTTGTGAAGGAGATTACACTCTATTTGGGGCCAAAGAATCCAATATAACATGACTTGTTCAAAATATAGTATGACTTGTTCACGCTTAAGAGATTGATGTTCACGCCTAAGGTTCAGAGAAGTTTCATAGAATAAGGGATAGTAAGTCAGGACTCGCGGAAGATGGAGAAGAACTAGACCAGGTTGGGGGTGGGGGAGAAGAACATGGGCACATTGGAGAGGATATAGCAGAGTATTTGGAGAGCAGTTCCCATCTCTGCTGTGCAGATGAGAAAGGTTTTGGACGATGAATATGTGTTAAAGTCAGTGTGACCTTGAGGTCCCAGGGAAGGATTTATAGATGATTAGTAAATGAGTTGACTTTTTGGAGAAGCAGCTTCTGGGATAGTTCTAGAAGAACAGGAAGGTTCCTGGTAGTGGGGGAATGGCAGCTGCCTTCCAAGGGTGTGGGCTGTTTCCTCTCACAGTGATGTGTCTTCTCTCTGAGCAGAGTGCAGTGTTTATAAGAATCTTACAGTTTCTTAGAATGTTATCTACAGCAACAGAAAGTCCATCATGGCCACTGGGAATCAGTCAACTCACAGTCCGAGATAGAGGAGTGGCTATGGGATGCATACACTCATTCTAAATAATTTTTTTAAAAATCATAAGTACTTTATTTTTGTATTTGAGGATTCTTTAGCAATTGTAGTAATTATACTGCAAAAGTAAAAAATTACTTTTCAACATTTTATATTTGTTCTTTCATTTCCTTTCGTTTCATTTCGTTTAGTTTCCTTTCTTTCCTTTCCTTTTTCTTTTTTCTTTCCTTTTCCAGTCTTTCTTTCTTTCTTTCTTTCTTTCTTTCTTTCTTTCTTTCTTTCTTTCTTTCTTTCTTTCTGGGAGAGCATGCAAGTAGGGGAGGGGGCAGAGGGAGAGAGGGAGAGAGGAAGCACAGAGCCCAACATGGGGCTTGATCCCACAACCCTGGGTAGACATTCCACCGTTCAACCAAATGGGCTACCCAGACACCCCTTGTTATTTCCTTTTTAAATAACAAAACAAGGATGGAAAAAAAAAACTGGGTTTAGAATAAAGTGGACTGAGCTTGAAGTCTTCCTCTGTTACTAACTAGCCGAGCAAACTTGGTCAAGTCACTTAACGTCTTCATAAGGGAAGAGAACAACTTCTTTGCAGGATCTTAACTCATCAATTATTATTATTAATAATGTAATTGACTAACACTTATTGAATACTTAAAATATACCTGATACATGGGATATTTCCCATGGCATCATTCCCATGAAATTCCCTTTTCTAATGGAAGGATCTTAGTAAAATCATGAGCATGAACATACATGAGCAGACATAGCATTTTCAATAAATTACTTTTCAGACCTTAGAAAAAACAACCAAACTGAGAAAGAAACCAGGATTTATGATATCTTCTGTCCATTTATATAAGGCTTCCCAGCTGTTTTAGTCTTCAGGAGGCCTCTAACTTCCTGAATATGCAGCCAATTTCTAATTAAGATACCTTTAGATTAACAATAGAGTGGGGCGCCTGGATGGCTGAGTCAGTTGAGTGTCCAACTTTGGCTCAGGTCATGATCTTGTGGTTTGTGGGTTTGAGCCCCACATCAGAGAGCCTGGAGCCGAGTTGGGGTTCTGTGTGTCTCTCTCTCTATGCCCCTCCCCACTCAAGCTCACTCTCTCACTCTCTCTTTCTCTATCTCAAAAATAAATAAACATTAATTAAAAAAAAAATTAAGACTAGGGGCGCCTGAGTGGCTCAGTTGGTTAAGCATCTGACTTCAGCTCAGGTCATGATCTCACAGTTCGTGGGTTCAAGCCCTGCGTTGGGCTCTGTGCTGACTGCCAGCTCAGAGCCTGGAGCCTGTTTCAGTCTGTGACTCCCTCTCTCTGACCCTCCCTTACTCACGCTGTCTCTCTCTCTCTCTCTCTCTCCTAGAAATATATAAAACATTAAAAAAAAAAAAGAAAACATCTCATTATTGGAAACAAAAGGTAAATGAAGAATTATAAGTCTTTCAACAAAATAGATTTAAAAGGTGGCAAGAGAAAAACGTAAATAAGACAAAGATTAGAAACAAAAGGTTTGCAAAGATATACCTGGCCAGGGGCGCCTGGGTGGCTCAGTTGGTTAAGTGTCCGACTTTGGCTCAGGTCATAATCTTACAATTTGTGGGTTCGAGTCCCACGTCATGCTCTGTTCTGACAGCTTAGAGTCTGGAGCCTGCTTCAGATTCTGTATCTCCCTCTCTCTCTGCCCCTCCCTGGCTCATGCTCTGTCTCTCTTTTTCTCAAAAATAAATAAAACAATAATAAAAAAAAAGAAGTGGAGGTTTCTTGTGTGTGCTCACCATTCACTTCCATCATATGTTAGTAGCTCTCAAACTTGGGGGTGCCTGGGTGGCTCAGTTGGTTAAGCGTCCGACTTCGGCTCAGGTCATGATCTCACAGTTTGTGAGTTCGAGCCCTGTGTTGGGCTCTGTGCTGACTGCCAGCTCAGAGTCTGGAGCCTGCTTCAGATTCTGTATCTCCCTCTCTCTCTGACCCTCCCCTGCTCATGCTGCCTCTCTCTCTATCTCTCTCTCTCTCTCTCAGAAATAAATAAAACATTAAAAAAAAATAAAGAAAAGATATACCTGGCCATACAATTAAGAAAAGCAAGAGTGGCAATAGTAAAATTAGATGTATATTAGATGCAGGAGACTTCTCAAGGGCAGGAAGCATAAAAATGGGAACTATGAAAGAAAATGTCTCAAGCAAATAAAAAATTAAAAATATTTATGTACTGCACATAAAGAATGATCTCCTAAAAGATAAATATGTCTTCAAAATATGAACTAAATGAGAAGTTTCCAGGTAATATAGTCAACCATATACAGTCTTTGACATTGTATGCTGACATTGTATTTATAAACCAAAATCTATAATGGTATTTCCAGAGACAGCTTAGACAGAAGCTTTTCCTGGAAGTCTCTGTAGAGGAAACCTTAATAAACACACACAAGTAAAGGCTGACAGGGTTATAGGTTTTCCTTAATACAGTAAAACTAAAATAAAGAGACCAAGAGAGTATATACGCGATATTCTAAAACAATTCCCAAACATTTAGCCTTGGTTCAATAATGAAATTGAAGCAAGCAAATCCTTTATTTTTTTAAAAAATTTTTTCAATGTTTTGTTTTTTTTTGAGAGAGAGAGAGAGACAGCATGAGCAGGGTAGGGTCAGAGAGAGGGAGATACAGAATCAGGCTCCGGGCTCTGAGCTACCTGTCAGCACAGAACCCAATGCGGGGCTCGAACCCACGAACCATGAGATCATGACCTGAGCTGAAGTCGGATGCTTAACCCACTGAACCACCCAGGTGCCCCGCAAGTAAATCCTTTAAAGTCACAAATAGAAAAGCACTGTATACTAAGATATTTGGGGCACAGCCAAACTGTATTTAAACAAATCTTAAATTTTTTAAAAAAAATTACTGAGTCTCCACTACAAGAATGACAGAGTAAGGATCTTCGAAAACCTTCTCCTCCATAAAAGAAATGAGAATACTGTCAAAAACTGTCAAAGTCACCTTTTCAGAATTCTGGAAATTATGTAAAGTCTTGCTACAATCTAAAAAATGGTTTTTTAAGAACTGTAGCTCCATTTTGGTAAGAACAATGAGCTATGTGGTATTACAACTTGGCCTCAATCCCGAGTCTCTCTCCCCAGCCTCATGGTAGATTTGAAAACTATCGCCTAGAAGCACTGAAGGGGCTGGATGGGTTTGGAACGTCCCGAAATACCTCACACCCAGATCACCATCACTATTTGACAGGTTGGGCAGCTTGTTAAAAAGCTTCATTTGGGGGCGCCTGGGTGGCTCAGTTGGTTGAGCATCTGACTTCGGCTCAGGTCGGATCTCATGGTTCATGGGTTCAGGCCTCGTATCAGGCTCTGTGCTGACAGCTCAGAGCCTGGAGCCTGTTTCAGATTCTGTGTCTCCCTCTCTCTCTGCCCCTCCCCTACTCATGCTCTGTTTCTCAAAAATAAATAAACTATATTTAAAAAAAAAAAAGCTTCATTTGGAGGACTTCTCTTTAATTGACCCAACTTGGCTGCTCTGTGTGAAGACCCCTATTTGCGGCTCTTTGGTTGAAAACAGCCAATGGCAATGGTCTGCTGCAGCTGCAGAGGGTAGGATTACTGGTTAAAGTTAATGAGAATCTGACCAAAAACTTAAAAGGGAAGAATGAGGAATGAGATGTCCGCAGGGGACTTTGAAAAGCTGCGATATATTCCTGGAAATTTGGAAAGTTATTGTGAAACTATTGTGTTCCTCGGAGAAATAGAAGCTACAGGAAGCAGTCCCATGAGCTGCTGTCTGCAGGCTAGAGATCGACGAACGTCGGTGGCATGGTCGAGAGTCTTTTTTTTTTTTTTTTTTAATTTTTTTAACGTTTATTTATTTTGGAGAGACAGGGCGCAAGCAGGGGAGGGGCAGAAAGGGAGGGAGACACAGAATTCACAGCAGGCTCCGGGCTCTGAGATGTCAGCACAGAGCCGGATACAGGGCTCGAACCCACGAACTGCAAGATCATGACCTGAGATGAAGTTGGACACACAACCGACTGAACCACACAGGCGCCCCAGCATGGTCGAGAGTCTTAAGACTTCAAGAGCAAATGGTGTAGATTCCAGGTCAAGTGTGAGGGTCTGAGAGACAGGCTCTCTGAGGGAAAAGTGATATTCCACGAGGGGGAGATTTAAGTAATATGGGTAAAAATTGGGTGAGAACGATTTTGTTAAGGGAGACGGAAACCAGGACTCACAGAGGAAGTTGTAAATGTACTCAAGTACCTAAACATGAAAACATATGTAGCAAGATTGGCAGAATATAGTTGAGCAAATCAGATGATTCTTCCTTCAGGCAGTCTCTCAGCCAGTGGAAGAACAGCACCCCAACACACTATACTCCTGGCTTTTAATGCTTTTCAGAAATACCACAAATTAGTGAAGTTTAGATTATTATATAAACAGTGTGGAAGATACTTTTTTCTTAGTCTTGCTCTTGATTTTTTTAAAATTTATTTCTGAGAGAGAGAGAGAGGCAGCATGAGCAGGGGAGGGCCAGAGAGAGAGGGAGACACAATCCGAAACAGGCTCCAAGCTCTGAGCTGGCAGTCAGCACAAAGCCCGACGTGAGGCTCAAACTGTGAGATCATGACCTGAGCCGAAGTCGGACGCTTCACCAACTTTGCCACCCAGGCGCCCCTTGCTCTTGATTTTTGACATTGTACGTTGTGTCTTTTGACATATATAAGTTTTTAATTTGAAGGGATTATGTATCAAAAATAATAGTGGCAAATTATATTCTTATCAATAATACATGGCAATCCCCAGTGGACTTCTATTCTCAAGAGCATCAGATGTTCTTGGTTAGTAAGGTCTTGTTAATTAAAATATTATCGATCCCGGTTTTGATTTGCATTTTTCCAAATGGGAGACAAAAGCCTTTTCACACCATCTTTGGCCATTTCAAGTTTCATCCGTTCATTTAGCATTCACAAATATTCACTGAGTGGTGTGGTAATGGATACAAGCATTGGCTCAGAAAGTCTCTGCTTTGTTCCTGTCTCCTCCATTTGGCGTGACTCTGGACATGTTAACTCTGCCTAAATTTGCTTACCTGTAAAGGGAAGCTAAGAGCACCTATTTGATAGACTTGTTGCAGGGATTCAATATGGTAACACACACATGCTGCTTCAAACAGTGCTCTGTCAAGAATACATGAGCAATTGACGCTGGTTCTTACCATGTATAGGGACAGAAGGGTACACTGGGTGCTGCCGACCCCCTCCCATGCCAGCTCCAGGCCCAGAAGCCCCATCAGCTTCTCAGCAGACCTTGGGAAAATCATCTTACCTTCTTCCGGAGTTGGGATGAGGGGGTTAACCAGCTGTGTTAGAAGCACCTCCCATCCCTGAAGCTCTGTATTTTCTGAGACCTGCACAAGACCTTTGGAAGTTAGAGCCATCAAGGTATGCTTGGTTCAGAAGACAAGAGAATAGAGGAGATTATTATTATTTTTTTAGATTTTCACATCTTCAGGGGCGCCTGAGTATCTCAGTCGGTTGAGCCTCCAACTCTTGATTTTGGCTCAGGTCATGATCCCAGAGTCATGGGATCGAGTCCCGTGTCGGCTGTGCACTGGGCACGGAGGCTGCTTGGGAGTCTTTCTCCCTCCCTCTGCCTCTCTCTCCTGCTTGTGTGTGCTTTCTCTGTAAGATAAAAAGTAAGAAAAAAAGTTTTTCACATCTTTGGATTATCTCATGTATTCTGATATACATATAAAATTTTTTATTTTTAAAAATGTTTATTTATTATTGAGAGACAGAGAGAGACAGAGCATGAGCATGGGAACGGCAGAGAGAGGGGGAGACACAGAATCTGAAACAGGCTCCAGGCTCTGAGCTGTCAGTACACAGCCTGATACAGGGCTTGAACCCATGAACTGCAAGATGATGAACTGCGCCGAAGTCAGACGCTTACTGACTGAGCCACCCAGGCGCCCCTAAAAATTTTTAATTTTTAAAGACATTCTATCATAGAAAAAATTTAAAGAGAAAATAAAAATAAATATGATAATATAAATACATGTTATTAACATGAAAAGAACCTTAAGTTAATAAAAAAGTAGGTTTATATTTACACATGTGTACGCGCGCATGCACACACACACACACACACACACACACACACACACACACAGAGTCTTGAAAGGAATATACCAAAACGTTAACAACTGCCATTTCTTGGTAGTAACAGCACTTTTTATTCCTTCCTTAAAGTTTTATGCATTTTCAACTTTTCACAATGAGCCTTTATTTCTTTTATAATCATAAAAAAGCCAACTAAATTATTGTAGGTTTAGAAACAGAAAATATTCATTAGAAGATAGAAGAAGATTGAGGCAGAAGCCCCAACAACAGTGGCTGGGTCCCAAGGCAATTCGGATTTGGAGTAAAAACCAGTCCTTAAGCTTCCAGGGCAGAGTTGGTTCTGGGCCAGAGGATGGCCATTGCATGTTTTATCATTTCCCCTGTGCTTCGGAGTTGTGCTTGTCGTGTTTTGCCTTTAAAAATTGGGAGATTCAGGGGCACCTGGGTGGCTCAGTTGGTTAAGTGTCTAACTTTGCCTCAGGTCATGATCTCACACTTCAAGAGTTAGAGCCCCTTGCCTGGCTCTGAGCTGGAGACTGCTTCAGATTCTGTGTCTCCCTCTCTCTCTGCCCCTCCCCTGCTCATTCTCTCTCTCTCTCTCTTTCTCTCTTTGAAAAAAAACGAAACAAAACAAAAGATTAGGGGCAAATGGGTGGCTCAGTTGGTTAAGTGTCCAACTTCAGCTTAGTTCATGATCTCACGGCTTGTGAGTTCAAGCCCCAGGTCAGGTTCTGTGCTGACCCCTCAGAGCCTGGAGCCTGCTTCGGATTTTGTGTCTCCCTCTCTCTCTTTCTGTCCCTCCCCCACTCATGCTCTGTCTCTCTCTCAAAAATAAAAAAAACATTAAAAAATATTTAAAAATTTAAAAATTGGGGTATTTAACTGTGATTTTAACTTCGAATTTAGTCAATTTAGTTACTGTAATTAAAAATAACTTCAGTTTTTGCATTTTTGTTATTTTTTCCCCAAAATGTTGACACTAGACTTACCCTGGCTCTTGTGCGGAAGATGTTTCTTCAGCAGAATTTACCGCCTCTTGCCAGACGCTTTCCAAGTGAACTTTGAGCTTTAAGGAGGCCCATCAGGGACACCGGATTTGGGGAAGGGTGGAACTTATTCGGAGCTGTGTTTAGGAGGAGGAGAAGCAGAAGCAAGGTGATATTAGTCACAAAAGGAGAGATGGTAGGCGCTGCTGTACGTTGCGTTGCGAGGGGTGAGGTTTAACAAGAATGTGGCTGTATGTTGTCCATTTGGGCTTATTCTCAGGCGATCTATAGTGCATTCTGTTTATTTGTTAGTTTTTAAGATTTTATTTTTAAGTAATTGTGAGACCTAAATCTAACTGACTCCATTTTAGAAAAAGCCTCCATCTTGAGAGTGAACTAGACCAGAACACAGTCCCAGGAAAAACCGCAGGAAGTAAGTAGGCAGCCTGCCCTTAGTTACTTCCCTAGCAACAGCAACAGCCAATCAGTTTAAAAGAGGTGCCTATGTCCCAAGACGTTCTGGTTGGCAGTTTGCGGTCAGGCCAGATGGGCCGAACCAATTGAGTACTGACAAGACAGCCTGTACCTATCAGGAGGCTGCCAAGCTGAAACGCCTCGAATTCTGTAACCACAATAAAAAGCCCTGCGATCACGAGTTTGGGGCTCCATACCATCACGTTGCATCGGGGTGCATTGGAGTCCCTGCTCAAGCTTGAATAAAGACCCTTATGTGCTTGCATTGGAATCGGCTCCTCGGTGGTCTTTGGGGTTCTCGCAATCTGGGCATAACATAATCTCTACCTTGGGCATAACATAATCTCTACCCTTAACATGGGGCTCGACCCCACAACCCTAAGATTAAGCATCGCACCCCATCGAACTGAGCCAACCAGGCTCCCCTTAGTATATTTTAAGACATAATGATAATTGACTTCATTTCTTTCAAATGCAACAATGTGACAAATTTGGCCATCATTAAGATAGGATTATTTGGATAATATTTCAGAATCTGTACTAAGAATCTATGCTAAGGTATAGTCTCAGCAGTCTTAGAAGAAAGCAAAGACAGAACGCACATTCACCTTGATGGCCAGGTGGGATGACAGGGACGATAAAAAATGGAGTTATCTGGTCTTTTAAATGTCCACTGAAAGTGGGAGGGAAAATGCAGTGGCTGTTGAGAAATTAAATTTGCAACCTCAAGGACAAAGCACCTTAGAGGCGAGATGTTTCAGACAGAACTGTGAGCAGAAGGGCCTACAAATGTGCAAAACTGGCAGATAATCATTTTCCCCGCCCAGGGGAAGAAAAACAAAAATTGTCTGGGCAAGAATATCTCCTCTTGAAAAGTACATTGCAAAAGAAGGTGCTGCTTTCCAAGGTGAGGTGTGCCCAGGATGAGAACATGAGATCAGACGTGAAAGAGGAGCAGGCAGCAGGCAGGTGTGAAGGAGAAGCGCTATGACCTTGGAGGAGTCATTGTTGTGAAGTGAGAGGCAGCGGGGAGACTCTGAGCCACTGAGGCGGCTCCTTTAACAACCCAAGAAAAGACCTCTGTTACTTTGTGTCTCTTCAGGATGTTGACCGCCAAAGCCTTCTGTTTATGGATTTCTGATAATCAAGACCTCTGATTTGCGAAGTTTCTAACTGCGATTGGTCAGAACACTTGGAGAACAAGTTGATCACAGAATTCTAGACGTGGAAGAGACTGCAGGTCAGTTTCTCACTGCACTAAGACAATGTCTGATATTCAAGTTCATCATCACATGATTCCCATGGACTTTCCAGCCACGTATCCTTCACCAGACCCGTACCCTAGCCTTCCTTCCGGCCCCATCTGTTGGCTTGCTCTTCCTGGGCCATATCATAGCTGTGTTCCTGCGCCCATGTCCTAGCTCTTACCCTGTCTCCCCCATGCATGATTTCTACAATCTAGAGATTGTACAGATACCTGCATGCTTTGCTCCCTCACTTCTTCCACCTCTGTTCAAATGCCACTCATGCTCGAGGACTTCCCTGCCCCCTGCTGTTTCTCCATAGCACTAGTCACTCCCTGACATCATAGTATATCGTGGTCCCGCCATATCCGCCGTTTCGCTTTCCGTGGTTTCAGTTATCCGTGGTCAACTGTGGTCCAGGAAACAGATAATCCTCCTTCTGACATCTTGCCAGAAGGCCACTGGTAGCCTAGTGCTACATCACAGTGCCCGTATCACTCACTCCCCTTCATCACCTCATGGATGCATTTTATCATCTCACTTCATCACGAGAAGAGTGAGTACAGTATGGGGCGCCTGGGTGGCTCGGTTAGTTAAGCAAACGACCCTTGATTCTGGCTCAGGTCATGGAGATAGAGCCGCACATCGGGCTCTGCACTGACAGTGTGGAGCCTACTTAGGATTTTCTTTCCCTCACTGTGCGCCTCCCACATGCTCTCTCTCTCTCTCTTTTTTAAAAATAAATAAATAGGGGTGCTTGGGTGGCTCAGTCGGTTAAGCGTATGACTTTGGCTCAGGTCATGATCTCACCGTTCGTGGGTTTGAGCCACGCGTCGGGCTCTGTGCTGACAGCCAGCTCAGAGCCTGGAGCATGTTTCAGATTCTGTGTCTCCTTCTCTCTCTGACCCTCCTCTGCACATGCTGTCTCTCTCTCTCTCTCTCTCTCAGAAATAAATAAAAAACATTAAAACATTTTTAAAAATAAATAAAAAATAAAATAAAGATAAACAAAAATTTCGAAAAAGAAAAATGAGTACAGTATATTTTGAGAGAAAGAGACCATATTAACATAACTTTATTACAGTATATAGTTATCATTATTCTATTTATTATTAGTTATTGTTAATCTCTTATTGTGCCTAATTTATAAGCTAAATGTTATCATAGGTATGTATATATAGGAAAAACATAGTATATACAGGGTTTGGTACTATGTGTGGTTTCATGCATCATGGGGGGGGGTGTCTTGGAATATATTCCCTGTGGATAAGAGGGGATTGCTGTACTTTTGTTTGCTTAGCTTCTATTTTGTCTGCCCAACACACATCGAAGCCCCACGAAACAGAGATCTCTTCCATTTTGTTCTGTGGCATTTCTAGCATCTAGAACAATTCCCACATTTGGGACTCAGTAAGTACTTCTTTGATAAGGGAATGAGACAGTCTGACCCATGTCTCCTTTAACTTTATATTTTCCCAATAACTAGCATAGCATAGCGCAGGAGACTATGTCTTCCTAGCTATGTGACATTAGGCAAGTCATCTCCCCTCTCTGTGTCTCAGTTTCTCCATATGCAAATCAATACTTGCCATATTAACTTAGTACACACATAGAGAGCACTTTTTGTGAGCACTTGGTAAGTGTTAATTATTATTAGACATGGAAATAACATGAGGGGAAATTAAAGAAACCAGAACTTTAAAAGATAATGTTTGATAAAAAATGAATAACCTAATACAAAGTGGAAGATAAAAAGGTGGTAAGAGGTCATTTATATCATATGTAAATAACAGATGGACACACGTACATACACACACAGACATAATGCATCAGAGTACATTAATGTTTTTATAGTAGTTATTTCTGGATGGTAAGACTCTGGATGGTTTTTCCCATTAAGGCTTTATTAAATTTTCCACTTTTCTAATCTATTCGTGCCATGCCTCTATAATCAGCCCAAATAATAAACACTGTTGAAATCGGCTATTTACTGGTTTAAAAATGCGAAAGGAAATGGAGTCCTTTTTCGATGTCACTGCCCCTCGTCCTGGCTGCCTTAAGGTTGTCAACCAGGTAAGCCCCTAGGAGCGTCTGCGTGGTCCGGATGTAATTGAGCTCGGAGTCCACACTGCCACCCAGCCAGTGGTTTTCGCCCCGGGGGGGCCTCTGGCATTGGGAACCAGCCTGCTGGTGGCATTGAGCAATCTTCTTGCTTTTACTACAGAAACCTCAATCTCTGTCCAAACTCAACTACTTGATTAACTCTCATTTAAATAGTAGAAGTTTACTTTTGAAAAGTTGGGGTTTTCTTTATTTTTTTTCACAGCTGTCTTGGCAACGTCTGATTCCAGCCTGGGCAGGAAGTATCTGAGTCAGAGACGGGGTGAAGCAGCTTTGCTGGGGCCGTTCCCAGCCCTGGGATGAGGTCTGTCTCTCCCGGAGCACTGAGCCTGCTTCTACAAAGAGTTTGCAGAGCGTAGGAGGTTGTAGGAAATGGGATGCAACCGAAGAAGCGCTCTCATCTGCCCTTGACTGCATTTGAAAAACGTGTTAGTCATTGGCATAGGTCCTGTCCTCTCGAGCGTCCTCAATAAATAAGCGATTCTCAGAAAAGCATCCCCGTGGGGATGGGAAGGAAAATGACCAAGAATCGGGGAGACTGGGGTTGTGCCTACAGCAGATATTTTATAAGATATATTTAGCTAAGTAGAGCACATTCTTCCCCACCAGCCATTAAAAAAATAACAACAAACAAAACAAAACTGAAGTGCTAGATTCTGAAGGCACATTTATTTTTAGATTGATGTATTTATCTAACTAATCTATACACCCAGCATGGGGCTGGAACTCACAACCCTGAGATCAAGTCCCAAGCTCTTCCGACTGAGCCAGCCAGGCACCTTGGAAGGCACATATTGATTCACGAATCTCAATAAAGACCTTACGGTTCTCTCTCTCTCTCTCCTTTTCCTTCTGCTTCTCTGTCTCTCTTTTCTTCTTTTTTAAATTTAGTTTTATTTTTTAAAATTATTTTTAAGTTTATTTATTTGAGAGAGGCAGAGAGCTTGAGTCTGATAAGGGGCACAGAGAGAGGGAGACAGACTTCTAAGTAGGCTCCCTGCTTACACAGCGCAGAGCCCGACGTGGGGTTTGAACCCATGAACCGTGAGATCATGACTTGAGCCAAAATCAAGAGTCAGACATTTTAACCCACTGAGCCACACAGGCACCCCTCTTTCTTCTCTTTCCTTTCCTGTATTGTTGTGGCGGCGGCTGGTAATGTAGTTTGAGATGATCAGAGACAGTCACACGATTGCTCAGCCCCTTTCTTCTATACAAAGACAATGGAAGGATTTCCTGTTTCTAAAATGAAGAGAAGCCAAATGCATGCTTGGTTGGAAGTGGACTTACTACAAGATGATCCCAAGATCCCAAGATTTACTTTCCAATTCTATCTTTAAGGACTTTAGACTTACATTATCTGTTAAAAGTCATAGAGCAACTCAACAGCTCTGAGTACTGTGATAGGAAAAAGGTGTGACTTAGTAGAAGCAATATTTGGCTTCTCAGTTAGCTGGATTAGTATCTAAATCTCAGTTTGGGCATTTGTGAGCTATATGATATGGGGCAATTTCTTAACCTTTGGTAATCTCATTTTCCTAATTTATAGGAACCATGATGTGAGGGTTAGATATAACATGTGAAAGTGCCTTTCCCATAACAGACGCTGTACTATTGATCTATATCATTATATTGAGTGTATGTAATCATCTCTACTTATTGGCATTAATGTTGCTGTAAATAAAACAATGTAGATTAAATCTAAAATTGCATAGAGACGAGGTAATAATCATGGTTATGTATCGAATGTTCTATTTTATTTTTAATAGGATGCCAGCAAGAATTGCATTTAAGTGACTGTGCATTGCAAATATTACACCTAGAAGCTAGACCAGAGCTCTCCCAAAGCATGGACTGAGATCCAACCCCATAAGACAGAATAAGACAAGAATCACTTGAGAATCTTGCTGAAGTGTGTATTTCTAGGCCTATCTGAGACCTCCTTGATTCTAGGACCCTGTAATTTGCATTTTCATGGGGTTCCTATACACGTAAAACTTTAAACACCACCAATCTGATGAGGCAGATTTTTTAAAAAATGCTTTAAATCAATTAATTAGTGCAGTGTGCATTTGTTATCAGACATAATATAATCCAATTTTGTCTGATAAAGTATTATAATGTACCCCAATGACATTCTACTATTACTGATATATATCATTATAATGGTATAATGATATAACATAAATGATATACATGATAAAATAAGTAACTGTAATTTATTTCTGTTGTAAATCATTGTAAAGTAACTCATGGAGCAGAGTAGTTAAAACTATGGTTTCTGCTTGGCACTGATGCTAGTTCCCCAGCTCTGGGCTTTGGGAAAGATCTTTAACTTTGCTCTCTTTTCTTTTCTTTTCATTCTTTTTCCCCCTTCCCCCCCCCCTTTTTTTTTTTTTGGAAGAAGGAAAGACCAACTTTTTGGGCATTTTTTGGGGCATTTTTTTATTGGTTGAAGATACTTTAGGCCAGTGGTCATACCATATGAATCTCCTTTTTTTATCAAAGCATAGTTGACTTAACAATATTATATTAGTTTCAGATGTACAACATAGTGATTCAAAATTTATATACATTTTGAAATGATCACCGCGGTAAGCTCTAATTACCATCTGTCCTCATATGAGGTTATTAAAATATTATTGACTATATTCCTTATGCTGTGCTTTCCATGCCCATGACTTATTTACTTTATAACTAGAAGTTTGTACTTCTTAATCTGCTTTAGTTATTTGGCCCACCCCTCCCTTCCCTATGGCAACCACTAGTTTGGTCTCCGTATTTATGAATCTGTTTCTGCTTTGTTATGTTTATTCATTTGCTTTGTCTTTCAGATTCTGTGTATAAGTGAAATCATACAGTATTTGTTTTTTGCTGTCTGACTTATTTCACTTAGCATAATACCCTCTGGTTTCATCATTTCCTTGCAAATGGCAAGATTTCATTCCTTTTTATCACTTACTAATATTCCATCATATGTGTCAATATGTATATCTGTGTACACATTACACAGATGTAGATACATCATTTATTTATATACCACATCTTCTTTATCCATTCAGCTACTGATGGACATTTAGAAAACTTCCATACCTTGGCTATCGTAAATAAAGCCTCAATGAGCAGAGGGGGTGCGTATATCTTTTCGAATTAGTGTTTTTGTTTTCTAGTTTCCCATTTACCTGATAATTCCTACCTTGAAGGATTACTGAAAGGGCTGAATGAGGTAACCCATCTATAAATCTCAGGTGGTCAATGTTTGGCGTCACCAAAAGAACACTTCATGAAGATTATGTAATTCCAGAAAACTCTTTGGCAGAGACTTGATTAGCCTCTTTGAGAATTTTGTGAGGAAAGGCAAATCTGGATTATCTTCGTTTTTGTCCGCTTTTGGTAACTTAGCTGAAAGCCAGCTCAGCAGGCCTGAGCTAAAAGAAAAGAAAGGTTGTTAACAGCTGCTGAGCTCCAGAGAGCCTCTCTCTCTAACAACCTGATTCTTCCATTGTTCCATAGTCACACCTGACCCTACAAATATACAGAGCGCCTAGGGTTGGGGGTAGCCTTCTCTACTAGAACATTGGCCACAGTACTATTTTGTTCCAAAAAGGCCTAGCCTGACAATAGCTTTCTATGGAATAAGGGGAACTGGGGGATTGTATATGTTTTATTGAATCTCCACCTCCAAGTTTTTCCATGATAAACCTTATTGTCCATATCTATACCCCCTGACACTAACAGTGTATCCATGACCCATTTCAAAGGATTTTTTTTTTTTATCGAAGAAATTTTGGTGTAGTCATTGGCAATACCTTTCACAGTGTTGCCTTTTCTACTGAATTTGAGGTCATGGATGAAATTGAACCTTGCCAAAAGATACCCATCTAGGTAGACTAATTACCAAAGGAGTCCCTTCCTCTGCTCAGACACATCTTGTCCTAGGTGCGCCAGGGGGGATCCCAGCCCCATTCACCCCTAGGGTGGGCACCTTCACAAAGGAATAACTTTAAAGTCAAAGCAGTGGCCCTCTTTGAAGCTAAATTCACTTCTTCAGAGCGGATGAGTACCGTGTAGATCCATCAGTACATCAGAGCTGACAATAATTTGAGAAGTAAACATCCTTTATTGTATATATGAAGCATGGAGTGAAGATGGGGCCTGTTCAAGGTTGCTCCATCCAGGATTGGAAGGCAGGAACTTGAACCTTAGATTTTTGATTCCTTCTAGTTCTCCATGTCGTGCTTGATCAGATTGCTGTTTGTTGTTTGCTTCTTGCTCTAGTGTCCCCAGTAAAAGTGTTATGGGATCAAAGTATTGACAAGGAATGTTTGGTTATTAATAATGTGCTATAATGACTGGATAATGTAAATGTGAATAGCATTTTAGGATCCCTGTGTTTTTTATAAGCCTACCTGTCTCGGGTCAGCGCCTTGGAAAGCAGAGATAGAGAGAGATTAGCAGGTAGAGGGGTGTATTTGGGGCGACTTCTGAGATCACCACCTGCAAGAGGGAATGAAAGTCAGCAGGATTACAGAGAGGGAGAAATGGAGGTGACTTTAATGAAGACCTCAGACCAATGGGAAGTTCTAGGGATGGTCCTCAGAGTTGTCCCAAATCTGTTCATGGGCCCAAGCGTTTGTACTCTTACAATGATCAGTCATTGCATAAGAGCCTTTCTGGCAAAAGGGGGTGGTCTTAATAAGGGCACTCCATGTAGGGGCGGATGGAAAAGAGCTTTCTGCTGTGAGAATTCCCAACACTTAGATAAATAGCTCCTTCACTCCAAAACGGGGATTTGGGGTATGGCCAGATTCACCATGCAATCATGTCTAATCATCATACACTCTATGGGATAAGTACAATAAAAATAAAATTCATTTTACAGATGAAAAATCAGCAAAGTTCATTGATTTGCCCAAGTTCTCATAGTTTCTAAGTCGCGGAGCTGATACGAAAACCTGTATTTGGTACACCTGGGTGGCTGAGTCGGTTCAGCATCTGATTTTGGCTCAAGTCATGATCTCACAGTCATGGGATTGAACCCCACATGGGGCTCCACACTGAGCATGGAACCTGCTTAAGAGTCTCTCTCTTCCAGGGCACCTGGATGGCTCAGTCAGTTAAGTATCTGACTCTTGATTTTGGCTCAGACAACGATCTCACGGTTTGTGAATTCTAGCCCCTCATCGGTCTTTGTGCTGATATTACAGGCCTGCCTGGGATTCTCTCTTCTCTCTCTTTCCTCCTCTGTTCTCTCTAATGTTCTCTCTCTCAAAAATAAATAAATAAACCTAAAAAAAGGATTCTCTCTCTCCTTCTCCCTCTGCCCTTCCTTGACTCATGCGCACTCTCTCTCCCCTTCCAAAAACACAAAATAAAAAAGAACCCTCTATTTCTGATTTTATGTTGTTCCTTAATTTATAGATCATTATTTTAAAATTGCAGAGATGGATAGAGTCACAGTTATGACTGTATATATTCCCAAATCTGAATATATTTCAATATGTGAGATGCATTTATTTAATAAACATTTACAAGTCCTTCCTATATGCAAAGCCCTTGAAGATGCTGAGAACAAAGACAAAAGGCACAGCCCTTGCTGTTCAGTAACTCCTTGACCTTTGAAAGAGGGAGATAAGTAATTCACAGGTCTGGTCAGAACTGTGATGTGCTGTATAAAGAACCATCAAAGACACATCTGCTCAGCCTGAGTTTATGCGGGACGTGACAACACTTAATGTGGCTTGAAGAATGAAGAAGGGGAGGTGGAAATAACATGCCGCAAATTGGCAAAACTGCAAATAATTCAGTGCAAGTAAAGAGAATCACAGACATGATTAAAGTGGCAGGATACAAGATTGGGGATTTGATCAAGGACAAACGCTCTAAGAATGATGTGGTTTGGACTTTCCCTTGAAGACAGCAATTTCCAGTGCAGGAATATTAGCTGTGGAGGGGCAGGGCGGTAGTTGAGTTCTAGAAAAACCGCCGTGGAGAATGCACCAGCGTGGGTGAGGCTGAAAGTTGATGGCCCAGGTAAGAAAATGAAGGAATAATCCAGGTGACCTGAATTTCAGCCCATTAATTCACATTCATATTAATTTCTCTTTCCCATTAGGGTGGATTCATTTTAATTTGGAAGCAATGAAGGAGACAAAAATCTTTACCATTGGAAAGAAGAAATGACTGTGAAAAAAAATGCTCAGTTTCAGTAAGCTTCTGAAACCACAGCGATGGGAGGCTCCCTGGAGCATCAGATGAGGGAGGTCTCAGAAAGAAAAATGAAGATAAATGTATACTTTTACCTCTGAATGATCACATGTACACGCCATCCAGTGCCGTTCCCGTGTTTTGGCGTGTGGGATATAAGACACATTTTTAGTGTACGTGCTGCCGAAGCGAGCACTGAGATATAAGACACAGTAGAGATCTAAACTCTCCCTTTCTCCATCAACCACCAGAGATATATTTTGCGCAGGCCCAGCTTGCACCTCGGGTATTTTATCTGAAACTTTGTGGTATGAGCATCCCCGAGACACAAGACCAAATGTGCAAGGATGAAGTTGCATTTACCAAGGGTCTCAAGCTTTCCAGTAGAGGCCAGTTTAACACGCTTTATCTCAGTGAATCCTCTCTGAAGTTCACACAGCATCATGAAGACATGGGGGCTCAGAGCTGGTGTCACTGGCCCAAGGAAATACAGCCAGTCCAGGGTAGATCTGGGTTCTTCCCTTAGGCTGATGTGGTCCAGCTCTTAGCTCCACGCTGATGACTCAGAGCCCACACCTGAGCCAATGTTGCCCCTGAGGTCACATCATTTCCTGTCATGTAAACAGACGTTCCCATCAGAATGAGAAACTGTAAAATGCCTCAAGATGGATCAGCAATAAAGAATGCCCTTTCTTTCTAGATTAGTCTAGAGAGTTCCAGGGTGCAGGATCCAGAATTAGACAAATCGGAGTTAAAATCTAAGTTAAAGATTAGCTACCCAAGTGACTTCAGGCAAATTATTTCATTGCTCTAAACCTCAGTTTTCTCATCTGTAAACTGGAGCGATCACAGTGACCACCTCATAGGATTATTTTCGAGAGTTAACAAGTGACAGACTTAAAACACCTGAGAACAAGCCTGGAGCAAGGTCCCTGCCCCTAGACGTGAGCTACTGTTTGCATCTTACCTTTTCAATGATTTTGCGTTCTGTCAATTTCACCAGGAAAGGATCAGCTCATTTGTGATGTGAATTTATGTCAAGAATTGACAGGATTTTCCATAGTAAGCTGAAATCTTCATTTCTTTGAGAAAAAAAAAAATCATTTGGAAGGCTCAAATTTTGCCTCCAGTGCTTTTTTCCTCTCTCTTTCTGGTGCTTCTATTTCTGTAGAGAGGAATTGATGGGCTTTTTGCTGCTCGATTTATTTGGACTCCATAATCTTTCTTTATTGCCTCGCTTTGCTCAATAAACCTGAGGGATTTTGTTCACATTTCCTCTACAGGGTGCTTGGTGCTACAACAATGGAAAATAAGACCCGAGGCATAACGCAGTCAGGCCATAGCCATAGAGACCTCCTTTAAACTCCCTCAGCCTCAATTTCCTCTTAGGTTAAAGGAGATTGATTCTACATATCTCACCAGTATTATGAGGACCAAAAAAACACAGTCGTAGAGAAGTATGTTATAAAGCTTACAGTTCTGTAAAAATATAAGCTGTTTTCATTATTTTATTGCCATAAATAAAAATGATCACCCACCTGTTCTAATTGCCAGCTCCTACAGTAGGCAATTACTAGAAGAATGTGGTTAGCCTGAAAAAGACATTCCTTCAAAAAGAGCAAAAAGATGATTTATTTAAAATCTGTGTCTCTGTTTTATTAGACTTTGTGGGAAAGAGAAAGAAGTTGAGGGTTGGCAAGGATGGGTCTTAGGGAAATCAACACCACAAGACCATACACACTTGATTTGGCTAGTGTGGTCCATATTTAGTTATAGAATCTAAGGAAGGAAGGACAGTACTGAGGTCAGCACGTGTTACATGAGACCAGCCCCTGCCAATAACAATCAGGAAAGAAAGAAGTCAGGAGATGGCATAGAACATAAAGGTGAGATCTCAAAAGAAAGGCATCAGAGAGCCAGTGAGATCGGGACCGGAAGCTCCTCTTACAGGGGCTGTTCCTTATCTCCACGGTGGTCCCACAGCACTGCTCACCGTGTGATCTTGGGTGAGATTATTCTCTCTGAGTTAGTCTCTCTGCTGTGTGCTGGTAAATGTTTAAAAGTATATGCATGTATAAGCATATACAGGTTTACTAAAAATCTTACCAATATAAAAAGATGTGCAGCATGCATTTTGTAAAAATAATAGACACATAATACTCCTTATTACACATTTCCTATAGCCAGCTATTTATCACAGAGTACTTTTGTTGATTTTTGCCCAATTCTTATATTTTTAAACATTGTGAGATCATGATCTGAGCCGAAGTTGGCCACTTAACAAGCTGAGCCTATTGTTAATTCAGGGCTCATTGCTCTGCTCCGTGTTGTACCTTGCCTAGGAAGCATTGACACCCCCCTTGTGAATTTCTCTCTCTACAGTGTAACACCTTGTTTCATCCAAAACTTAACATCCTGAAACCTCTCCTGGTGTGATAGAATATGAATGTTCAGCTGCTTCGGATTCTGTGTCTCCCTCTCTCTTTGCTCTTCCTCTGCTAGCTCTCTGTTTCTCAAAAATATAAACATTAAAAAAAAGAATATGAATGCTTAACCATCACATTCCTGTTTGATGCTGATAGAAAATAATAGATTCTTAAACAGTGAGTAAGTAAATCCACCTCTCTGCCTTCTGGAATACACCCTCCTACAGCCATTAGAAGTCTTTCTCTTTATAGATCAAGCTCAAAGATATGCTTTTTATCCCCCCTCGCCATGAGCTGGAGTTTTAAAAATTCTTCCAGAGTGCATTTCTCATTTTTTTTCCTCCAAACTAGGTCTTTACTCTCCTTACTTTAAAGCTTTAACATTCAATATGAGTCTCATAAATTTAATAAGGATACCTACATGGGTGAATATTTTAAAACTCAGTCAAATAGGTTTATGTTATTTTTTACTCCCTTTTTTTTTTTTGAGGGCAGTAGAGGATTAATGGATAAATGTATAATCAACCCACATAAAATTTGACAAGCAGATATTTTATAAAATTGTCTTGTGGGAGTCCAAATAGCAGATGCTCTTTATCACGACAATGCAGTCCAATACCCCGACCGGGGGAAGGGTACACAGCATATTTAAGCACCAGCTGCGAGTACATGACTCTGTCTGGCTGCCAGAGGCACAACTGAAATGCAGAATACCATCCTGAAACAGAGACAAGGGCCTTTGTGACTTCACAAAGAGAGATTTTTAATGACAGAGGCTATTAGGCCATCTTCTGTCTGCCTCCCATATGCTTGGTTGAAGGAATGGCTACTAAGGCTATAGAAATTTAATGTGCCAAGAGGCTAAAATCACTGGGCCACCTGTGTGCTTTGGCGGTCACCGTTCTCAGGCAAGTTCTCTGGCCAAAAGGGCTTGGAAGAGTCAGAGCTGTTTGCTGTTTGTTCAACGGGGTGCTTGCCAATAGAGGTCAAAAGAAGAGGACAGAGGGAACTTCAGTTAGATTTTGTACATTTTCAAAGTGAAACACACCAGGTTGAGCACAGCTGAGCTCGACCTCAGGAATGAGAACTTAGCCCTTTATTCACCAGTGCTGGCCTGACATTGGCATTAACAAGTAGAGGCGAGGCTCTGCAGATCCGTGCAGCAAAAGGCAGGAACCGGGAAGCAATGTACCAAAGGAAGCATGAGCCGAATCATGATGAGCCACTTGTAACATGGGATGGCGAGAAACCAATGCAGTGAGGAGTCAGATAAGGATGGAACTCTATTGATTTCAGCCAAAGTCATCCCCACTTTACCCCAATGCGAATTTTTCAGTTTGAACCTTGAAGCCTAGAGCCACCCCGAAACAATAGTTGAGTGAAGCACGCCAGGACATTCTCATTTCCACTCCCCAATAACAGCTTGAAATCCTGAGGTCACAGAGTTACTGCCTGCACCCCGTTGGCTCCTCGGATGGGACCGCAGCCCCCTGAGGAGGAACGAAGGGTGCACGGGCTCAGGGCACACCATGCTGCACCTGTCCATGGAAGTCCATGGGAAGGAGCCTCAAGCTTTTGCAAGAGGGGCCACAGCAGCCAAAGGATGGCTGAGGAAATCTTCTCTGGTCTCTGTTCTGTTTGCCTGGGAGGGTCTATTGCGCTCATTTTCCTATTGCCTCTTACTTTGTGCTCCACCTCAGCTCTGATCTCTTCTGCAGGCTCCCAGGTTTCGAGGCAGCTCTGGTCCTATGTATTGCACCTTCCCGGGGATTTGGTGAGACACCTAAGCCCTCAAAGCACCTAAGCTGCATCCCTTCTCAGTCTGTCTTGCTTCCATGCTAGCTCCTGCAGCTAGAAAGCATTCTCCTGCCCTCCATCCCAACCCCCGGCTACATGTGTTACAATAGTCATTTAAAGTCATGTAGAAATGGGAAAAAAGCAGCCAAAAGGTCAGGTCTCAATGAGCAAATTATCTAATCTTCCAGGGCTTCTGGGTTCCCCACCCAAGAGGTGTCATTGGGGCAACCGATTTCAATTCTTTTCCTCCTTTCAAACACCTTTATTAGGGTGGAACCTTATCCAGGATCCAATACCCTTTTCATAGATCACAGGGGAGCAGATGGTCTCAAAGCCCTGACTTTGTCCTTTTCACCTACGCAGAGTCTCCAAAGAACCTCTGCGGAGCTCTGGAACTTCTCAGAATGCCACATGACGGGCACCTGGGGGCACTCAGTCAGATGAGCATCTGACTCTTGATTTCGGCTCCAGTCATGATCTCGTGACTCATGAGTTCAAGCCCAGCAGTGGGCTCCATACTGGCAGTGTGGAGCCTGTTTAGGATTCTTTCTCTCTCTCTGTCTCTCTGTCTCTCTCTCTTCTTGCCACTCCCCAGCTCACTCACTCTCTCTCAAAGTAATTAAATAAACTTTTAAAAAAAAGCTCCACATGAAGCTCAGAGCTAGGTGGTCTCTGACTTTGCTTACATTGCAAATACCCATGATTCCTTGGAGAGGACATTGGCAGGAGCCGAGACTCCAGCTGTGTTCTGGGTTGTTCCCGCAACACCTCTCCTCTCTCCCCGAGTTCCTCTAGTCCTGAGCCCACTCTCATTTCGTTCCCAGCAGTGGGGGGTCATTGAAGCCAGGGTTACATTCTCAGGAGACGTAGGACAGAAGCACAAAGCTTTCTCTGGGTTTGGGGCCAAAGACCACCACTTCTGGGTCCAGGTCCAGATGTAGAGGTGGAAGCTCACAGTTGGCTATTTGGAGGGAACCTGCAAAGCCCCCTGGTTTGGACATCATTCTACATCTAGTCACATGAAAAGCCTCGTGTATTTCACTCCCTCGTGTTCTCGTTCCAGTCACTATGGCTTTCCTTCGCTTCTGAAACCAAAATACCTTTGCATTACAAGGCTTTTGCATATACCGTTCCCTCTGTTTGGAATGCTCTTCCCTCTGCTCCTCGTCGTCAGACAACTTCCAGTCCATCATTCCAATGTTAGCTCAGTTGTCCCTCTCCCAGAAAAGGCTTCTAGGACCACAAAAAAACATCGAACTGGTTTATTGTTCATGCATCTAGTCAAATGGAGTTCTTATCCGTGGCCCTAAGAGCAGTTTCATGATTTACTAACCTAGCATTGCAAATAATCTGTCTGGTTCCTTGATAAATATTTATCCTCCCCTCTAGATCAGGGGTTGGAAAACCACAACTCAAGGGCCGAATCCAGTCCATTGCCTGTTTTCGTAAACAAAGTTGTACTGGAACACAGAGGTGCTTATTCATGTAAGTGTCGTCTGTGGCTGCTTGCACACAGCAGCAGTAGAAGTAAGTAGCTGTAGCAGTGACTGGACAGCCCTCACAGCCTACAAGGCCTGCCTTTTGCAGTTTGCCAACTCTTACTCGAGGCCATAAGCTCCATTTAAAAAGGGAGCATGTTGGGGGAGCGTGGGTGGCTCAGTTGGTTGAGCATCCAACTTTGGCTCAGGTCATGATCTCATGGTTTGTGGGTTTGATACCCACGTCGGAGCACAGAGCCTGGATCCTGTTTCGGATTCTGTGTCTTCCTCTCTCTCTGTCTCTCCCCCACTCATGTTCTGTCTCTTTCTGTCTCAAAAAAAATTAATAAAATAAAGGGAGCATGTCAGAGGTTCCTGGGTGGCTCAGTCAGTTAAGTGGCCAACTTCGGCCCAGGTCATGATCTCGCAGTTTGTAAGTTCCAGCCGGTGTTGGGCTCTGTGCTGACAGCTCCGAGCCTGGAGCCTGCTTCAGAGTCCGTGTCTTCCTCTCTCTCTGCTCCTCCCCTGCTTGCCCTTTGTCTCTGTCTCTCAAAAAAATGTATAAATATTAAAAATATTTTTTAAAAAAGGGAGCATGTCTATTTTGCTCATCATTTTGTCCCCTGTAGCTAACATAATTCCTGGCATATATTTCTAGTTTAATAAGTACATGTTTCTTGCATGGAACAATGAGTGAATCCACAAACATCATTAATTATATGTGTGTGGTGCCATCAAAAGTACACAGGGAAAAAAAAAACCTTATCAACAGCATAGGGAAGTCTTGTTTTTGAAAAACATTTTTATTTATTCAATTTTTTAGCATTATCACAATAAACAATATGTGGAAGATATACTAGTGAATGATTGTGATATTCAGTGTTAATGGAAATGTATGAATCAGAATGAAAAGCTTAACTTGGTATAAGGTTGAATGTAAAATTCTGATCAACCAATGAAATCAAAACATTTCTGCACAAGAAAGACTGTCCTTAAATTGCCAGCCAATAAGGAAACCCTATACTTTTTGTTTAAATTTTTATTTTGTTTCAAATGTCAGCTCTTACTATTTATTGGCTACAACCTATGCCATTGGATTAAATGTCCTATGTCATACATGTATAACATGTTTGAAACATGTATGCATGTATAATATGTATGACATGTATTAAGTATATATATAATATATATTAAAGGTCATACATAATGTCCATAATGTCCAGTTTAAGACACCTGGTAAATATTTAATAAGTGTGTAGTTGTTATTAGCATATTGATTGTTTAAACTAGTTTCAATTTAAATGGTTTTCTAATGTTTATTTATTTTTGAGAGAGACAGACAGACAGAGCACACACAAGGAAGGGACAGAGAGAGATGGAAACACAGAATCCGAAGCAGGTTCCAGGCTCTGAGCTGTCAGCATAGAGCCCGACACGGGGCTTGAACCCGCGGACTGTGAGATAGTGACCTGAGCTGAAGTCAGACACTTAACTGACTGAGCTGCCCAGGCGCCCCTAAACTAGTTTCAATTTATATATTATTTTGCAGTCCCTGGGCATGTGGGTGATACTATGGTAATCAGAGTAAAAGAAGGTTTGTCCTATTCTGTATAATACATTGTAAGAATCTTCTATGTTGCTCTGATATCTAATTTGTCTCTTCTATATCTATCGGATAATTTGTGTCTATCAGGCCAGTCGTTGCCATTTTCATGGATCTAGCCTTTTGCGATAAGCATATAATTCACTGATGCTAGATTTTAATACTATTACAAAACATGGATTGTTTCCGGTTAGTTTTAAAATACTTGATTTACTTGTTATATAAATGGCCTAAATTACAAATGAAGCTTCACATGGTAGATGCTGTTCTTCCAACGAAAAGGATGACTGTGTATCAGTGTTTTCCTCTGGGGACAAATTCCTATATGACGGAAGACACAGTCTCTGGCTTTCGACTAGAAATTAATACATTAAGCACATGTGCATACATCTGTTGAGTGGAGAGCATTGTGCTTCCTTTGAAAATGTTGCTTAAACTTTTACCTTTGACTGGTTTTATAGAACTGATGCACAGACTGAGGCTGGGATGGGGCGAGGAGCCTTTTGACCATACTGACAGGTTCCTCCTTGGCGGCATCCTCAGCCTCTCACTGCACGCCACAAGTAATTTATAACGGCAATAAATAGCCGAGTATTTTCAGTATTCACGGTAGCTGCCTGGGTCCGGAAAAAACATAGCCCTACTTTCGGAGTTGATCCACGTAATAGATGTGGAAGCCAGCCCTTAGAAAGGGGGGCCATTAGATCAGGAAGCAGCTGTCTGGCTGTCCCCATTTCTATTCAGCAGCCGTTCCTGAGACGTGACTGTCACCGTGAAGCAATTTCCCAAGGCCTTGCTCATTTGGCGCTTTAAGAATAGCGGGGCCCCGCCTGGTGTATCTCAAAAGGCAGGTCTGTACCACAGCAGATTAGAGCACAGGCTTATCTCCATGCAAAACCTGCTTCTGCCACAGAGTAACTGCCTTTGGGCAAGTGACTGGGCTGCTTTGCTTTGGAGTCGTTTTATCTGTGAAGGTGGAAGGAATAATGATACCTGCAAATAAAGTGTTTAGAATACGATCAAGTGTGCAGTAAGTGCTCAATGAACCTGAGCAATCATTATCAGCATCTATTTTTTTATTTTTTTAAGTTAATTTCTTTTTGAGGGCGAGAGGGAGGGGGGAAGGGCAGAGAGAGAGAGAGAGAGAGAGAGAATCCCAACCCGCACTGTCAGCACAGAGCCCAACTCGAGGCTCGAACTCACAAACTGTGAGATCAAGATCTGAGCCGAAGTTGGATGCCTACTCGACTGAGCCACCCAGGCGCCTGTATCATTATCGGCATTTCATAGAAGTTCTGAGACAACCATCTTTCCTAACTGGGAAACCTCAGGAGGACATGTATCCATCCCACCAAGCTGGGCTCTTTCAATTTGCGTCTGGTTTGTGCTGTCAGTAGTATGTTCATTCTAACTGTCTGAAACAATCAAATGGTTCCTGAGCTTTATCTTCTCCATGGAACTAGACCCCATGCTACTCTCTGACAGAGTCTTTGCTTCTAAAACATTCCTATGGTTCAGCTTTTGTGCTAAAATGCCTTTTCCCATCTTTCAGAATGAAAGAGAAAGCCCTGGTGTATATTGACTATCTAGCAATGAGGCTGACATCGGGCGATGTGATTGCACCTTGCTGGTTTGATTCATTTAGTCTTTATGATATGCCTACAATGCAGCTAGTGTAATTTCTGGCTCACGGATGGATAAACTGAGGCTTAGACAGGTAAGACATTTTTCTAATGACCGTAACAGGGGCAGAATACAAGCTCTAGCCTGTCCCCCATGAACTTGCTAATTCACGTGTCATGGAGAAAAATGGTTTCTCGTGGATGTTACCCACTTTACAATGTAAATGTCTTATGGGCAGGCAGAAGGCAAGCTTGTTTTGTCTAGCGACTTAGTTACTGTCTCCTGCTGCCTTGGCACGTCCTGTGGCTCGCTCTGTTCTTCGGCAAGAGGAAGATCCGCAGGTCACTTCAAGCGGCTGATAGGATTTCTATTCAGAAATGGGACTATCGACACTTGACTTAACAAACTACTACAGCCACTTTAGAAGACAGTCTGGTAGTTTTTTATAAAACGAAACCTATTCTTATCATGCAATCCAGCAATTACGCTCTTTGGTATTTATCCACAGGAGCTGAAAACTTACGTTCACACAAAAACCCGCACACAGATGTTTATGGCAGTGTTATTCATAATTGCCCAAACTTGGAAGCAACCAAGATGTCCTTTAGTAGGTGAATGGATAAATGGGCTCTGGAACAGCCAGACAATGGAATTTTGTTCAGCACTAAAAAGATATGAGCTGTTGAGACATAAAAAAGACATGGAGGAAACTTAAATGCATATTACTATTTAAAAGAAGGCAATGTGAAAGGCTACATACTATAGATGATTCCAACGATATGGCATTCTGGAGGAGGCAAAATCATGGAGACTGTTAAAAGATCAGTGCTTGGCAGCTGGTGAGGGTGGAAAGGTGGAGATGAATAGGTAGAAGGAATTTTAGGGCAGTGCAAACACTATATGATGCTTAATGATGGGGCATGTCATTTTACATTTGTCTTAATCCATAGAATAGACAATATCAAGAATGAATCCTAATATAAACTATGGACTTGGGGTGGTTAAGATATGTTCATAAAGGTTCATCAGTTGTAAGATATCGCATTTTGTGGGTGATATTGATAATGGAGGGCCTATGTACATGTGGGGCAGGGATATGTGGGAAATCACTATGCCTTTTCTTCAATTTTGCTATGAACCTAAAACTGCCATTAAAAAATTAGTCTTAAAAGGGGCACCTGAGTGGCTCAGCCAGTTGTGTGTCCGACTTCAGGTCAGGTCGTGATCTCGCGGGTCATGGGTTCAAGCTCTGTATTGGGCTCTGTGCTGACAGCTTGGTTGGAGCCTGGAGCCTCCTTTGGATTCTGTGTCTCCTTCTCTCTCTGCCCCTTCCCCGCTCGTGCTTTGTCTCTCAAAAATAAATAAATGTAGAAAAACATTTTTTAAATAGTCTAAAAATTGATAATATGAAATCTCTTTCTGTACCTACTTCTCTTCCTTCTTTAACTCCTTATTCACCCACAACTAGAGCACACATCCTCTCCAAGCGGCTTATTGACTTTTTTGCTACTAGGATTTAGGTAAGGAGATGGTAACGCTCAATCAATCCTTGATTTGGCCTGGAAGTGGGGCAGGAAGAGGCACTGACAGAATTCCACAGCTTTCCCCAAAAATCCGTTCTCAAAATTCCTCTCTTTAGTTTCGTCAATACTTCTTGTCCTGAGACGGGACAAGTGGACTCTCTAAAATGCCCAAGACTTATGGAAAACTAGTTCCGGCTCTCTTATTTTGAACATCTGCATTTTAGCTTGCAACTTGAAACAGGTATGCCCACTTGGTGTCCCTTCTATCTTGGTGCCTGGTTAAAACACGATTTAACATCACATAAGTAAGTACCACACAGGGGGGAGTTTTGTCATTTGTGTGATGCTTGGAGACCCGGAATCTACCCTAAATCCAGTTCCTGCTGAAACTTCCAGGTTTTCTTGATGGGACCTGGAGGAGCTTCACAGCAGCCCAGCAGATGTCTTCAAGCTTGAGTGGCCACGCACAGAGCTGTTCCAAAGACCATGCATGTTCAAATACCAGAGTAGCGGTACTTTGGGCCCAGAGGGAACCATGAAAGTTTCCAATCATTTTCCAACCTGGGCCCCTAAATTTCCGTACATGGCTGGCTGGCCCAGAAGGTTTGTGATCATAGGATATAGGGCAGATCCACGACATAGGAATGTCACAACCATCTGTGTAAAGGACTGAATGTGTACCCTCCTTTGTTTGTGCATCTGTTATGTGATGCATGACATTTGCTGTGCTTGAGAAAATCTTCAACCACAAAGAGTCAGAATTTCTCATATATCTGAAGTGTGGAACAGCCGTGGGAACAGAGGGGTTAACCCATGAGCAGACGGGTCTGCCTTTGGACTACAAGCTGGGGTCTGCCCACAAGAAGCTGGTGATAAAATCAGGAAAGAGGCATGACTGCCAGGGAAGTGGCTTTCCTAGAGCTTGTGAAAGATCTAGGGGCTCCCTGAAGAAGCTGGGAGGAAGTGGGGGCATCCAGCACCCACCCCCACCCCCCATGGAGGATACTAACCAGGACACCACTACACTCAGACTGTCCATACCAGGATGCCCACTTACACGAGGGGCAGACCTCACCCATTCCCTTTTCTTACCTTCTCAAGCCTAGTTCGCCGATACCCCCGGAGCCAGTCAGCTTCATGGCAGCCCACCAGGAATGCCCGGAGTCCCTGCTTCCTCTATCCTTGCACCCCAAAGAAGTGGTCAGGTGGCCCCTTCCCCATTCTCTGGCCACTCACAGAAGAGCCTGGATGAGGCTCAGGGTGGCCCTTCTAACCTCTAAAGACTCCAGGACGACCTCAGGGGCCATACTTTGAGCCACCCATTTGAAGGAGATGACTAATAAGTGCACCCCTTCAAGTTGGTTTGGTCCTGGGAAAGTTTGGACCCAAAGTGCCCCCACCTCCACTCCCACCCCCACCCCCTGACTCTCAGAAATCTAAGATCATCACTGTTCCTATGTCAGTGGGGCCCTGGGTCACATCCCACATTTTCCTTCAGATGCTGTTCTAGATCTGGTTTGGCCTACATGTGCCGACTGAATGAACGCTAGCACAAGGAGCTGAATGTGGCCAGAGGCTGGAATCCCCGGGCTGATATGGAGGCTGCCATATGACAAGTGCCATGGCACTTCCGATGGCTTCGAACAAGAAGGGTCTATAGTCACTTTCAGGTGGCTTTGAGCTGGCCTGGTTCACGCCTTCATCTCACACATGAGGGACAAAAATCTAGAGGGATGAAGTGACCAAGCCACCGTAACAGAGAGGGTCAGGGACAGACCCATGGTTCCAACAGCCCAGGAAACACGGGGTCCTCCTCACCACACAGACTCTGGGGATGGCACCCTAAGGCCTCAGTTGGGGCTCCCGACTGGGTCTCTGCAAGCACCACAGGTTTCCCCCCAACAAGTTTCTGGCAGTTCATTTAAAGTAAGAAAGAAAAACACAGCAAAACTAACTTAAAAACAAAGGGCACTCATTCCAAGCCACGGAGCCCCAATGCTGAGGCACTTTGAGGTTTTAAGGAATCAAAGCAAATCAAAAGTATTCCATAGCCTCCAAGTCCAAGGGTCACTTCTTATTAGGCAGGCCGTGCTGCCTCTCAACTCCAAGGGTTGAAACCTGTGGGTTTTTCAATTAGGATCGTGGGCGGCTCACTGCGTTCAGCTTGGCGGGCTGTCTCCCCACAACTTAATACAGGTCGGCTCAAGGGGACGCTTCTGTGTTTAGCTTACAATTTTCCCCTTCCCCAATTTGTTTTATTACTCCCAGGCTCATTTCTGGATACCTGATACCCCAACCACTTATGCGCTTCCTGTCATTAGCCAGCGCCCCGGGAAAACTTCATCACTTTCCCGAGAGAGGCAGGGAGTTCACGTCCCCTCCTTTCAAGAAGGGCTGTACCTTGGGAGGTCAGCTTTGCCCTTTCCAGAAACAGATCTTTCTGCAGAGGAGGAGACATTGGGAACAGAATGCCTGGCTCAGAAAATAGTCGTGAGGGGCCACAGTGAAGGGGCCAAGAGAGTGGGGTTGAAGACAAGGGGTGTGAGACCTTCATTCTCCCACCCCGCCCCCCTGGAAGGATGGATGGATGGATGTGCGCTCTGTGGGAGCCCGAGCCCGACCTTCAGGGGCAGCCTGGAGTCTTCTGTTTTTCCGCCTCAGCTTGAAAGTCATTTTTATATAACAAACCGTCTTGAAGTAACCTTTGGCTAATCATCTGTTTCTTCCCTGGCTGGTTAAAACAAGAAACTTCCCCTTTCATATCACCTTGTTTTCTGAGGTATTTAAATTGTTTTCTTTTTGCCTTGTAACAATAGGCAGAGCTCAGCCTGTCCCTGTCCCCCAGGGGCCCTTGAATCAACTGGGAAATTGTAATTTAAGAATCATCCAATCCCAACTGGCTTCATTTCACTCGGCTTAAATAAGGATCTTTCCATCATTACATGTTATAATTATGTCACCGCATGCTATATGATTCAAATTAGATGATGATTACATGCCATATATTAACATTAATTGTGTAACTAGACATAACCATATGTTTATATGTGGATTTAATTACCTTCTTTAAAAATCCTGCCAGAGAAGATGAAATTGACAAATTTTTAAAAGACGTAAAGTAGCGAGGAAAAACATGTTCAAATAAATATATAAAATTAAGCATACGGAGGAAATGCAAATAATTGGAATAGGCTTTTACATTAACATTTGTTAACTACCTTATTGTATGCTTTTGTTTGTAGAAATCACATGATAAGACTCTGAGAGTTCAAAGTAATCAAGGAAAGAGACCGGCTGGGTGGCTCAGTCAGTTAAGCATCCAACTGTTGATTTTGCTTCAGGTCATGATCTCACAGTTTGTGGGATCGAGCCCTGTGTTGGGCTCTGTGCCGACAGCATAGAAGCAGCTTGGGATTCTCTCTCTCCCACTCTCTCTCTACCTTTCTCTTGCTTGCCCTCTCTCTCAAAGGTAAATAAATACTTTTTTCAAAACAATTAAAAACACACACACAAAACAGTCTACTAGATCAGCCATTATCTTACACCACCACATAATTCTTTCCCAGACTTTACTCATACCCACCTGCATTTGTGAGCATCTGTGATTTTAACCTCTCACAAAATTTTGTTTCTGCTTTTTCATATGCTCTTTCATAAGTGGCTCTCATTTATTGCTTAGTGTTCATTACGTACCCTGACACATTAACAGCATACTAACACATACCAGGAGTATGGCCTCTTGATTAAAAGCACTACCTCTGAAAAATAAGACTGCCTGGATTTGAAATGGTGGGTCTGCAACTCATTAACTTTGTGACCTTGATTGAGTTGCTTCACTCATTCATGCCTCAATATCCCCAACCGGAAAATGGCAGTAACTATCTACCTTGTAGGTTTTTGTGAAAACTGACTGTGTTATTACATGCAAAGTGCTGAGGAAAATGGCACATCCTAGGAGTTCAATAAAGAGTACGTAGTGTTGATGTTATGTCTAGCCAGTTGGGAACCATTTATTTATTTGATCTCTTTCCTATTTGGTGGCCATGTGATTGTCTCCACTTTCTAATATTATCAGTCACACTTGTCCCCGTTCTCTACACGGGCCTACTTGCCCCCACAGAGGGTCGCTTTTCAACCTACTCCAATCTCCCTTCTATTTCCCATCTAATTCCTTCCACAGAAGCTTTTGTCATCATCTAACGTTCTGCAAGACTCACTGATCTTTCTAAATCCAGCTCTTATCTTGTGTGAATCTAATAGAAGTCCTGGAGCTGACCTCCCGAAAGCTATCTGGAATGAGGCAAAGTAGGGGAGATTGAGTGGCCAAAATGATATTCTTAGTGCAGGGAAATTAAAATGGGAACATTCGTGATCTATTTATCAATGTTGTTACTTCTATCTACACACACACACGCATGCATACCTACATACATGTGTATGTGGCTGCCGTCAAATCTTTACTGCTAGTTTTTGGTGTTTCTTTTTTTTTTAATGTTTATACATTTTTGAGAGAGGGAGTCGCAGAGGAAGAGGGAGACACAGAATCCAAAACAGGCTCCAGGCTCTGAGTTGTCAACATGGAACTTGACATGGGACTCAGACCCACAAACCATGAGATCGTGACCTGAGCCCAAGTCAGATACTTAACCAACTGAGCTACCTAGGCATCCCAGTTTTTGGTATTTCTAAATTGTTTTCCTAAGGTCTTAAGTCAAGTGTCTGAATTATCAAAAATGTGAGTAAGTTACTATAACACAACCCATTTCAACTAAAACCAACACTCTTTAAACACTAGGGACTATTTCTTAGAGAATCTTTATACACATCCTATTGATTTCAGTTCTCTGCTTTCTCCTTTGGGCTTCTCAGAGCAGAGGCAACTCATCTATTTCTAAACAGATGAACAGAGCTCAGAAGGAAAGGTTCAGCTCATGTGCGTCCACAATGAGAACTATCTGTGGGCCCTCACTGTGCCACTGGGAAGCACTGGGAAGCATTGGGGAGCACTGGGAAGTGGACAAGCAGGAATATCCTAAGTCAGATAACCTCAGGTGTCAAGCATGCTGGTATCTGGGCAAAAGTGACTGGCAGGAAACAGGAAAGAGATGGGAGAGCGAGAGGTGACCACCAGCTAGGGAAAGTTCAGGATGATTTTCATGGGGAGCTAAGCTAATCCAACAAACAAACCAAAAGTAGCTAGCCTGAATATAGTTTGGGCATTGGCTAGAAATAACAAAAAATGGGAGGCCCACAGTGGTGAAGATTTTGGCAACAAAGGAGCTCTGCTCCCTCAAACACCACGCATGACCTACATCTCTGCGCAGAATTGATACACAGATTAATTCTCCATTTTATTTCATTTTAATTAATTTAAGTCACCATAGCTGGCTAGTGATTACTACACTAGACAAAGCAGCTCTACAGCACGCGTTATAGAAAACATCTGTCAGGGGAGAGATAGGGTGTCAGATTGTCACCAAGCCTGGGTTTAAAGTAAACCTTTGGAAAAATGAAAAAAATTAAAATTACAGGCATGGCACCTCTATGGCCCAACACCATATTGCACAGACTGTACCACAGAGCAGAAGGGGAAGGACAGCAACTATTTCTCTCAAGAGAAGGGTCTTCCCACAAGACCCTACATGATCAGGTCCAACCTCATCGCTAGCTCATCCTATCTCACGGGTTCCCTCATCTCTGCACTCACTGTGAAGCACTAAACACACAAGATAACCTTTTCTTCCTTAAAGTGGTATCAGGTCCTTCACTGAGCCTCTTCTCTCCTCCTAGAATGTTCTTCCTCCCTCAGATTCACTTCTAGATAATTCAGAACTGAGCTCACCGATGCCTTCCAGATTAGTTCATTAGTTCATTTATTTATTCAGTAAATTCATTGAATGCCTGCTGATTGCTAGGCACTGAGAGAGCAAAACTCAGCCTTCATTGGGTTTACATTCCAGCGGAATAGACAGATATGCAACAAACAGGTATGGGAATATAAGTAAACTGAAGAGCCGTTACACATTTTATGATGAAAAGACCAAGGTAAGGGATTATAGCAGAGCAGCCCAATAGAGCCTTCTCGAATAACGGGAGTGTTCCATAGCTGCGCTTTCCAAGACAGTACCCAATTATCACAAGGAACGTTGGAGCGCTTACAAAATGTAGTTACTGTGACAGAAGAGTTTTTCATTTTATTAAATTTTAAAGAATTTATTGAAATTTAAATGGCTGTAGTGGCTAGTGGCTACCATCTTGAGTAATGTGGTCCAATAGTATCTCAGACCTCTCTTTGCAGGATGTGATACACATTTATAGTTCCATATTTGTCTCTGCGACTCTTCACGGCAAGCATCATTTATACCCTGTCTGGTGATGCTTCTCCAATGCATAATGTCTCCCTTTGCACATGATGTTTGATAAAAATGTTAAATGAATTATGAAAGTTATTAAAAAAAAGATGTAAGTAACATGTCAGTTCCTCAGTAAATGGAAATGAGAATAGTTCCACATTTCTCAAGACTGTGAATGAAGTTTACCTTTATTTTTTACCCTTTTTAAAATGTGGCTCCAAGACAAAATAGGCAAAAAACAAAAAAGACAAATATAATGATAGTTATAAAGATATTTGGAGCTAAATATGGAGTGTTGATTTGGTATGGAGCCAAAGAATCCAGTTTTCCTACATATATCTTAAGAATGCAGGGATGCCTGGGTGGCTCAGTCAGTTAAGCATCCAACTTGGGCTCAGGTCACAATCTCGTGGTTTGTGAGTTCGAGCCCTGCTTTGGGCTCTGTGCTGACAGCTTGGAGTCTGGAGCCTCCTTTGGATTCTGTGTCTCCCCCTCTCTCTGCCCCTCCTGTGCTCATCCTCTGTCTCTTTCTATCACTCAATAAAAAAAAAAAAAAAAAAAAAAAAGAATGCAGAAGCTATGAAGTCCAAGCTCTGAACTTCTAGAACTTCCTTCTTCTTAGTGCCTCTTTTTTTTTTTCTTTTTTATTTCTAGGAGAGAGAGAGAGCGTGAGCAGGGGAGGGTCAGAGAGAGAGGGAATCACAGACTGAAACAGGCTCCAGGCTCTGAGCTGGCAGTCAGCACAGAGCCCGACGCGGGGCTCGAACCCACAAACCGCGAGATCATGACCTAAGCGAAAGTCAGACACTTAACCAACTAAGCCACCCAGGCGCCCCTACCTCTTTTTTTTTTCTAAAGTGCAAAATGTGCCTACCTAATTAAATTGTCCTAAGACCTGTAAGATATTATTCTTGCTGCTCACCCTAGAGTAAATAAACACTGCTAGTGGCAGTTATTTTTATTCACTTCTATTGTTCACCTTGACACTTATATTTTCAAAAATTCTCAAGGAATATCTGGAGTTACTTCCATATAGAATCCTTTCTGGGCTGGAGTTATCTTTCCACAGTCATATTCACACAGAGAATCTGGAATGTTCCCTTATGATTAGTATGCAGAATTATGTGTATAGTAGGCTGGAAATATTCTGGCTAATACATCTATTTTTCACTCAATTCTTTGATTTCTACCTTTGGAAGTGTTTTCAGTCTCTATAGTAAACCCCTCAATGGTATGCATTTAAAAATACATAACCAGGAAAATTTCTTGAGAAGCTCAGATTGCATTCAATGAACATTCCTCTATTATTTGAAAATAAGAGATATTGCAGAGCACGTGAAAACAACTTAGAATTATGAACTTCCATCAATAAATGATGGGATTTCATCCAAATAAGCCACTCTTTAGCTTCTTCATGTTTCCAATCCATATTAATTCTATAATTATATTTTATACTCTATATAATGTTCATGGATATTTCAAAGAGGGAAATACTACTCATTATGACAATCCCCAACACAATGTTGATTTCATTCTTTATCAAGAGTTTTGTTATTGTTTGAAGAAAGAAACTTTTCCAGATTTGACACTTTAGGACCATATCTCTCTCAGTATCTTCTTTTCTCGATTCCCTGGTTCTGATACCGAGGAAGGATGATTGTTTATCTGCCTGGGTATAGAGGGTGATTGCTTTTGTCACTTCTTGGGTACTGTTGTCGGATCTGATCACATTACAGCCATGATTCCCTCTGTACGTTGCAAACAATGGGGGGCTGTTTCCAGCTTTACCAGCTCACTGCTTTAAGGTGGCATGCTCTGGAGTTTCAAACACATTTCTGGAACTTACGGATCAACTACTTTTCCTTACTGAGGTGTGCCTCAAGAATGGTTACTTAGGCTGGATAATGGTTTTTCAGCATTCTAAAAACATACCCACAGAGTCCAACAGCCTTCTGAAAGGAGACTTAATGGCACTGTTATTGTTTTGTTTTGTTTTGTTTTTGACATGAGACGGGCTGCACAGATTTTAGAAAGGTTATTGCTACACAAAGCCTAATTCCACCTGTAAAAATTCAGAAACCAGAGGGATCCTACAGACCACTGGGAAAATGCCCACAATCTAGAGCATTGTATAGGGATTAAGACATGGACTGTGGAACCAAAACTATATGGGATTGATTTCTGGCCGCACCACTTAGTATATGCACAAGCACCAGCACCTTGTTAAGCCTTGTCTGACTCAATTTCCCATATGTAAAATAGACGGAAACACGGTACACAACCCAAAGGGTTGTTAAGAGGATTCCCTGAGTTTTTACGCTGAAGGGGCTTGAACAGTGCCTGATCTGTACTAAGTGCTTAATAAATATTTCTGTTAGAGACCCCAGGTCTCGAATTTCCGCTCCCATCACTCCAGCGCTTAACAAGGACTTGTCGTTTCTCACGGGATTGTGGGTTGACCTGGTGGTTCCTCTGCTGGCCGTGCCAGGGCTCGTTCATAGAGCAGGGCTCAGTCCCCGGGCACTGCAGGGCTGGCCGGGGTGGCAGGGCCTCTGGCATGTGCTCTTTCCTCCTGGATTTTCTTCCCACCACAGTTGTCTCACAGACCAACACATGAGAGCGAAAGCTGCAAAGGCCTCAAACACCAGAGGCTTGAGCATCACACCATATTGCCTGAAATGCATTCTCTTAGTCATAAGCAAGACCCAGAGTGAGCACAGACTCATGAAAAGAGGAAGCATCCTTGCAGAAGGGATGCACACACAAAGATGGGCAAAATTACTGCCTTCACCTTGGTAAAGCATCTACAAGACATTGGCATCCCAACTCTTCACTTCCTACCGATTCCCAGGCTCTATAGGTGATTGAAAACTAAAGACCGACCCACAGAGGGCTGCGAGCATGAGTCCTCTAAATGTGCACATCCCCGCCTCCCTCTCCTCACACTTGATCATTGCTGTGATCCCTGAAGTTCTTCATGCATCACCAATATGTATGCATCCAGAGCCCCGCATTGCCACTTCTCAGTCGGACCAGAGTTACAGGGAGATACCTTGCCTCACCCAGGGTCAGGCCTCATTATTAGCGGGTCTCTCCAATGCCTACAACAGCTTCTCTCCAACGTGACAACATTATCTCTTTTACACACTTTCATTTGCCTGCAGAGAGATGTTTTCCCAAGGTCAAAATTTATAATAGAGAAGTAGAGTCAAAGTGGGACGGAGCCCAATACCTTCTGCGGAGTAGATAGGTATGGCGGAGAGCCAATGAATATTGGTTTCAACTAAATGCACACTGGGATTTTGAGAACCAGGAAAGCTCTCATGCTATCTTGCCCCTTGCGCGTTCTGGCTCAGTGTCACCCTTCCCATTTGTACTGTGTGGGCATTAAAAATGATTGTGAATCGCATAGGGTTTCAAAGCGATGCTGAGACTTGGCCATGGAAGGTTTACTCAGGAGGAGAGAACCATTTCAGATAATAATATTAGCATATACATAGAACTTTTGATCTGCAAACCTCCTTAAAGGCATTAGCAAATTAATTTTCCCAGAACTCTCAGGAAGCAGGTAATTATTTTCACAGCTGGAGAGAGTGAATCTGACTATATAGTTGACTTACAAAAGCCACCCAAAGGAGGGACAATGCCTGCTTGAGCTAGAGTCCTCTCCCTTGTTGTTTTTGGTTCACCAGCACATTTATCACAGGGCTTTCAAGTGTCCCCAGATAGTAGTGATGAGATTTCATCTCACTAGCACTTATTGGACATATTCATCATAGACTCAGCCCTCTTTAGAGTTCTAACTAAACGTAGCGGGAGTCAAGAAAGAAGAAATGGATTCTCATTTTTAAACACCATTAGCCACCAAAACCAATCAGGGATACATGGAGAAATGACCAAGTCCAGGATTGGCTCAGTAAACTTGTCATTTGAGCCTGGGGACATCTTTGTCGCATTGGAAAGGTACAGAGGAATGATGCAGACATGTTCAAAGCAAAAAGGAATTGACATTTCATATGAATTTCAGGATGACCATATACATTTCTTTAAAAATACCATCTGGGGGGCGCCTGGGTGGCTTAGTCGGTTAAGCGTCCGACTTTCGCTTAGGTCATGATCTCGCGGTTCGTGGGTTCGAGCCCCGCGTCGCGCTCTGTGCTGACTGCCAGCTCAGAGCCAGGAGCCTGTTTCAGTCTGTGACTCCCTCTCTCTGACCCTCCCCTGCTCACGCTCTCTCTCTCTCCTAGAAATAAATAAAACATTAAAAAAAAATTTAAAAAAAAAAAATAAATAAAAATAAAAATACCATCTGGAATTTTGATAAAGCTTACGTTAAATGCACAGAGAATTTGGAGAGAATTGCCACCTTACAATGTTGAATCTTCCAGTCTATAAACATGGATCATCTCTCCCTTTATTCAGATCTTTAATTGTTCTGAGCAGTGTTTTGGGTTTCCAGTGTATCAGTCTTGTACTTCTGGTTTTTTTAAATGTTTATTTATTTTTGAGAGACAGCATGAGCAGGGGAGGGACAAAGAAAAAGGGAGACAGAGGATCCAAAGCAGGATCCGTGCTGACAGCAGCGAGCCCATTACGGCGGCTCAAATTCATGAACCATGAGATCATGACCTGAGCTGAAGTCAGATGCTTAACCAGCTGAGCCACCCAGGCACCCCTCTCGCTTTTGCTGTTAAACCTACACTTAAATAATAGTTTTTGTTTAATTGTAAATAGATTTTTTTCTAAGTTTAATGTTTGGATTGTGCATTGCTGATGTACAGAAATACAATTGGCTTTTTTTTTTTTTTTTTGTATCTTGATCTCATATTCTGTAACTTGGCTGATTTTACTCATTCCCATAGCTTTTCAGCAAATTCCTTAGGATTTTCTACTTGTAAAATAATGTCATCTAGAACAAAGAGAATTCTCCTCCTTCCTTTATGGGCTGGGTGCCTTTAATGTCTTTTTGTTGTTGTTGTTTTAGTACACAATGTTGAATGGAAGTAGTGTATGTGAACATCTTTCCTGTGCTCCTATAATTAAAGGGAAAGCATTTAAACTCACACCATTAAGTATGATATTAGTTGAAAGTTTTTCGTGTATCCTTATTTGATTGGGAGTGTTCTCTTATATTCCTAGTTTGATGAGGAGTTTTATGATGAACAAGTACACAATTTTTTTCAAATATTTTTCTGCATCTCTTGAAATGATGTGTATGTGATGGGGTGTTTTTTTTTTTGTTGTTTTTTTTTTTTTGGTCTTTTATTCTGTTATTAAGGTATGTTAGTTAATAGAGTTTCAGTTGTTAAATCAATATTGTATTTTTAGGATAAAGCACACTAGGCTATGGTTTTACTCATTTTTACATGTTGCTGAATTTGGTTTTCTAATACTTTGTTTATCTTTGTTTTGCATCTATCTTTCTGAAGGATATTGATCTGTAGTTTTTTTGTTATATCTTTATTTGGCTTTGGTGTCAGGATAATACTGGTATCATAGAATGAGTTGGGAAGTATTTTCCCCTGTTTTATTATCTAGTAAATGTTTGTGAAAGGTTAGTATTATTTCTTCTTTTATTATCTGACAGAATTCACCGGTGAAATCATGTGGCCTTGGGCTTTTTTTGTGGGACAATTTTTAATTGCTCATTCAATTTCTTTACTTGTATAGATCTTATTTAGACTTTTAAAATTTACTCTTGAGTCAATTTCCATATATTGTAGCTTTGTAGGAAATTGTTATTTCATCAAAGTTATTTAATTTTGTTTCACAGATTTGTTCATAATATTCCTGTATTAGACTTTTAATTTTTATAAAGCACTGTTGATGTCCCAAAATTAAAGAGAATTTCATTTATGATTTTAGTAATTTGTGACTTCTCTCATTCTTTCTTGGTCAGTCTAGCTAAAGGTTTGTCAATTTTATTGATCTATCTTTTGATTTTGTAGATTTCCTCTATTGCTCTGTTTCCTACTTCACTGATTTTTACTCTGGTCATTACTAATTCTTTTCTTCTACTTTATTTATTTATATTTTGGTTTTTAACTTGTTCTTTTTCAGATGCTTAAGGTAAAAACTTGGTTTATTGATTTGAAAACTATCTTCTTTTCAGACATAGATGTTTAAAGATATACATGTGCCTCAAAGCATTGCTTACCTGAGTTCCATAAATTGTAATATGATGGGGTTTTAATTTATTCCATTAAACATATTTTACATTTCCTTGTGATTTCCTCCTTGGCCCATATGTTACTCAGGTTTTTATTTGTTTTGCAGATATTTGGGTATTTTCCAGATTTTGTTGTTATGGATCTCTAATTGTGGATCAGAGAAGATACTTTGCATATCAGTCATTTTAAATATATTGAGAGTTGTTTTCTAAGATCTGTCCTAGTCTAAAAACAAAACAAAACAAAACATCCCATGTGAACTTAGGAACACTAGGTATTCTGCAGTCATTTGGTGGAACATTCTGCATATGTCAATTAATGGAGTTGGTTGATGGTGCAGAGTCTCCTAACTAGCTGATTTTCTGTCCAGCTCTTCTACCAATACTGAGATTGGGGTATGTAAATCTCCAACTATTATTGCTAATCTGCCTAATTCTCCTTTCAATTCTGTCCATTTTTTCCCATGTATTTTGTAGTCCTGTGACTATGTATGTATGCATTTATAATTTTTTAATCATTCCAACATACTAGGCTTTTTCTCATTATAAAATATCCCTCTTTACCTCTAGTAGTATATCTTATATTAAGGCTTTTAAAACTCTGATATTAATGCAGCCACTCCAGTGCTCTTATGGTTACTGTTTGTACGGTTTATCTTTTCCCATCCTTTTACTTGTAACATGTATTTTTAAAATTTAATATGTGTCTCTTTTTAATTGCAGTGCTTTGTAGTTTTACATTTAATGGAATGGTTGGCATGGATGGATTCACACCCACCATATTGCTGCTTGTTTTCTATTTAACTCATGTCTTTATTTTGTTCCCCAGTTTCTTGTTTACTGAACTTCTTTGTGTTAAATATGTTGAGTCTATCTTTTTAACTTCTATCTTGATTTTTTCAACTATGTTTTTTAGTTGTTTTCTTAGTGGATACGCTGAGGACTACAGTATGCATCTTAAATTGTCACAATCCCCTTCAAAATAATACTAACTTATTTCTGGTAAAATATAGCAACCTTGCTCTTCTATATCTCCTGTTCCTCCACTTTCCTTTATGCTATTACTGTCATATATATATTATGTCTAATATATTTTTTAAAAAATCAACAACATAAGATTATAATTGTGCTTTATATAATGCATGCATTTTCAATAATTAAGAAATAAGAAAATACATTTATCAAGTCTTATGTATTTACTTACATACTTATGGTGCTATTATCCAAAATATTTAAAAACAAGCTCATATAACTCAAACAAGCAACCCAACTGAAAAATGGGCAGAGGATCTGCATAAACATTTTTCCAAAGACCACATAAAGATGGCCAACAGTTACATGAAAAGATGCTCAACATCACTCATCATCAGGGAAATGTAAATCAAAATGACAATAAGATATCATCTCACACCTGTTAGAATGACTTTTATCAAAAAGACAAGAAATAGCAAGTGCTGGAGTGGATGTGAGAAAAGGGAACCTTGTGCCCTACTGATGGGAATGCAAATTAGTGCAACCACTATGGAAAATGGTATGAAATCTCCTCAAAAAATTACAAATAGAAATACCATGTGATCCAATAATACCACTTCTATGTATTTATCTGAAGAGAATAAAAACACCAACTCAAAAAGATATAGGCACCCCCCTCCAGTGATTATTTACAATAGCCAAGATACCAAAACAAACAGTATCCACCTATGAGTGAATAGATAAAGAAATTGCTTTATATATATAATATATATATAATATTTATATATAATACATACATATAACATATTTATATATGTGTATATATATAATAATATATTGTTTGGCCATAAAAATAATGAAATATTACCATCTGCAACAATATGGATGGACCTCAAGGGCATTAAGCTAAGTGTAATCAGTTAAACAAAGAAAGACAAATATTATATTTCTCTCTTATATGTGAAATCTAAAAAATGACAACAAAAACGAGCTCATAGATACAGAGGACAGATTAGTGGTTGGCAGAGGTAGGGGGTAAGAGGTAGAAGAAATGGGTGAACTGTTTCTTCTTTTTCAAGTTAGATAAATTGAATAATTAAAAAAAGGAGGCAACAGATGTTAAAAAATACTGCATGTGAAATAATCTCATCTATGTACAATCATTTTTCTATGTATCTATATGTGTACATAAGCATAAGGGATTCTGGAAGGAGTTTCACAAGTAATTTATGATGATTGTGATTTAAAGAATTACAAGAACAAAAATGAAGTAAAAGGTGAGTGGTAGTATTTTGTTTAAACTGGTAAAGATGTGGCTTTTTTGGAAATCATGGGAAGGTCAATATTCATGAGCATGATTGTAAGTTAAAGTCAAAGTATACCGCATATAATACTCTTAGCTTTCAATGGTTTTGAAATAATATTTTTATAAAAAATAGAAAGAGCAGGCTTTATTTACAACCTTCTCTCCATGATTGTACATATCACTTTGATTTCTTTGGTTTGCTATTTTCAACATATGGACATATTACCTACTCTGTAACCAGAAGTACTTACAACTTATTTAACAACTCTGAGTTCTTCTGAAGTAAAGGAATCCTAACATAAGCATTATTATTTAGGTCTGTTATTGTGATAACCTAATGAACTTTAGGTAATTGGGAAAAAAACGCTTTTCCAAAGATTTCTTGTAGCTTTATTTACACTTAACCCTAAAGATGACAGTTTTGCAAATAGAATTAAACTCTGAGGATGGTCTATACTAAATGGTGCCATGAGCTTGAGCTGGGTGCTAAGGCATTTCCTCCAAGAAGAGTTGAATGTGTTTTATATACATCATTATGGAATTACTGATGAAAGCAAATACCAGTTTTTGAGAGACTGGGAAGAGGGTGAAATTAGAAGATGATGATCATTGAATGAGAATTATTCATGAATGACTCATTATTAATAACATGCAAAAAGATAAAAAGCAAATTTTAAAAGGCAGGAGAAGATGGACAGATGGACTTGTCCAGTCAGGGATGGAGACATTAAAGACAAGCTGAACTCAACTTGGAGTTCACTAAATGTCCAGCAAAACAAAACAAAACAAGACTATTGTATTCAAGAAACAGTTTTAGAGTTTGGTCTTTAGACCAGAAACTTTATTGCTTTTTCATACAAATAATCTGGTAACTCAGGATTTAATTTGGGTTATTATTTTCCAAATTACATAAAGCTTCCTAACATACGTTTAGAAGGATGTACAAAAAAACTAAATTATAAGAAGAGGTAAGCTTGTATGCCTTCGGGATGTCAAGGAGACTTGTATACCCAGAGTATAGGGGAAATGTTGAAAATGGGTGGGAAACAGAATCCATGGCAGACATTGAAGGAATAAATAAAGTCAAAGAATCCCACAGGTTTCCAAACATGGGTGTTGAATCCAGAGACCTACAGAAAGAGGAGAAGGCAGCCTGAAGAATCAGTTGCTTTAATTTATTTTGTCCAGTAGTTCTTAGTTGATAATGAGCTCAGCAGTAAGATAAAGATGGTGATGCTGTTGAGCCTTAAATATGGATAAAGAGATGGAGTAGAAAGTTCAGTGGTCTGGAAATGGCGCTAAAGATCGTTGAAAATGGGAAGAACTGGAAATGGTGCTAAGAACTGTGGAAAAATGGTCCATACGTCTCCCTCCCTGCTTCGTCTTACCCTGAAGAGTAGGGATCCCATGGGCTCATGAAGAATCCAGGTTTCTGTAGAGAAATGGAGAGAAAAATAGTTTTAAGCTAAAAGGATATTCACATATAAGGAAGAGGAATTTTAAAAATCATAATGGAAAGTTAAGGCTACATGTTTAGTTTCTTGGCCATCAGTAAAATTTTAATTTTTTCCCAATAAATTTAGTTCTTACCCTGACCCATATGAATATAATCAGTGAACTCAGTTTCCTATATTACATGTCACTTTCTTACTATGTCTCTTTCCTGTACATGGGAATCTCACTCAGTCATGGACTCATGTTACTGTTGTTTTCATGAATACTTTCTCATGTTAAGTTTAAAAAAATCCTTCTCGAGTCCAAGCCAACAAAGACCACAAGAGCTTTTGGCCTGCCAGAAGTTACTCTCTCTTCGTCACCCACACATAAGTTTATGGATTGGCTATAATGGGAAGCAGAAATCGTTTTATATTAGACAAGCATAACAATATTTTGAGAATACTCCTTTAAACAATTTGATCTGCATGTATTTTACACATATTGATTTAGCATACACTGTGTGTTTTATGCAGAGCTCCAAGTAGGTACTTCCTACCTACAATAAAATAATAATAACTTGCATAATAAAAATCATTGCTTGTTCATTGACACTGATAACTCATTCCTACCATCTACAACTCTTCTTCATCCATTTAGTAAATCTGGTTTAGATACTGTTTTGAACCATGTCACCCATAGATGAATAAATCACAGTGTCTAAGTTTGGGTAGTGAAAGGTATGATTTCCAAAATAAAGATGGCAGGAGAAGTAATTAACTATATGTATATAATTTTATATTTTTCCTTTCTTTTTGTGTCTTTGGTCAATCCTTAATATTTGTAATAGAACTGAACCTAATTAAGATATGTGGTCATAAGAGCTCCTAGTTAGAACATGGATACACTGTGTCCATCGTTGAGAAAGTTATATTTGTAGGGTGGTCTCAGAGCTCCGCTCTGGTTCATTTAACATGTAAGAGTCATGAACAGCACAAGAAGCAAGCCACAGGCAATAGCGCATCTCATATTTCATCCATCCCAGCCTTCCTGTCTGAAATGTAGCTCTTTGCTTCTTCAGCTCTCTAAATATGTGACCTCTGGCTCTGTATTTTAGGATTAAATATTGACATCTTTTCTGACCCAACTCTCTGATGAAGTGATCCATTCAATTATCCTTATTGACCATAGTTTTCTACTTGGCTCTATTTTGTAAGGACCCTTGAAGAATTGCCGATGGTTTTGGTGAAATGTGGCCCTGGTCTTGACTTTATGGAGCATATGACAGACTAGCCACCACTCTTTCCTAACTCTGTCAATCAAGGCAAGGGGTTATGAAAACAGAGACAATCAAGATGATTCAAATATGGTAGTTTGTCTGTGGGAGATATGTCTAGAATTGACGGGGTTTTTTGTTGTTGTTGCTGTTTTTTAAAAAGTTCTTATTTATTTTTGAGAGAGAGAGAGCGAGAGAGCATGAATGGGGGAGGAGCAGAGAGAGAGGGAGACACAGAATCGGAAGCAGGCTCCAGGCTCTGAGCTGTCAGCACAGAGCCCAATGCGGGGCTGGAACTCACGAACTGCGAGATCATGACCTAAACTGAAGTCGGTGCTCAACTGACTGAGCCATCGAGGCGCCCCTAGAATCGACGTTTTCAATGCACCAGTCCATGCCTCTTTAGATTTTAGTCCTTTAAGACAATTTACATTCTAAATTCCTTTTCATCCGTGGTTGATTAAAATATCATTTACAGTTCAAGTTAATAAGGTTTTCCATTGTAACTAGCCAGTTTCACTTAGACTTGTAAATTTAATAGAATCCATCTGTCATATCTAGTCAATCCTGCCATATTTGCCTTCCAGTAGAAACAATAACCAATTTGCCTGCCTCAGCTTCATGAATTTAAAACCAATTGGTCACCGTATCCAAAAATTAGTAATACAAAGCCAACTAAATTGCAAAGATTATTAAATAAAGTTGATTCTTATACTTGAGGCACTCTAAAACTCTTTTCATGAAACCACTTTTACTTTTTCAAATATATATATATATATATATCCTAGTAGGAAAGTACATTCTCTGCCCTAATAATTCTTAAAATAATCTTTTCTATTACATTGAGTGAGTGTGTCCTCGAGGCATGGAAATTCATTTTAATTGTGGTGTAATCTATTTGTCTCAGAGAAGCAGTGCTCAATTTAAACACTTGGGGGTAGAAGCTGGGGCTGGAGAGGAGGGCCATTCTCCTAAATTAGGCCCCTGGCAAGAAGCATTCATTCCTACCATTAGTTGGTAACACTTAGATTTGTTATTCACTGTCTTGGAGAGATCTGGGAACAGAACCCAGAGTGGCTCTTCCACTAGAGAAAACATTTTTTGCTTTCATAAGTGTGTAAGAGAAACAGGGAATGTAAAAACAAAACAAAACAAAACAAAAAAACTAATGAGTTGGTTGGCTAAGCACAAGGTGCGGTAGGAAAAGAATAGTATCTAGTTCCTATGGAATATAGACTATAAATCAGAAACTGTTTTAGTTAATTGTACGTGTGCACTTATTCATGTAATCACACAGCAACCTGTACTGGAAGTATAAACACCATCCCTACTGTATTGCCCTGTAACGAATTCATAGAGATGTGAAAATTATAGTAACATTTATTGAGCTTTTACTAAGTAGCTAGCATGATGATAATTGCTGCATATGATTTACATCTAGGTCTTGGAGGACACTTATTTGTTAGATATTGTTGTCGTGTCTATTTTCTAGATCAGGGAACCTAGAATTCATGATGTTAAGTAAATTGTCCAATGATTAGAAAACAGTAGAGGCTGTGATCTCCCGTAACAATGTAGATATCTTATGCTTAACCATTTTGAAGGACTGCTGGAAGATAGAAAATTGGGCTTAATATTTAATGACGATACAAATGCAGGCCAAGTTTATAAGTGACAAAAATAAACTATGCATAATGCACGATTTATGGAACACTGAACATGTAGTATGGTTAAAACAAATGCATATTATATATATTTTTTTAATTTTTAAAAATGTTTATGTACTTTTGAGAGAGAGAAAGAACACAAGCAGAGGAGGGGCAGAGAGAAGGAGACACAGGATCTGAAGCAAGGTGGAGGCTCTGCACTGTCAGTGCAAAGCCCAACACAGGGCCCAAACCCATGAACCGTGACATCATGACCTGAGCCAAAGTCAGATGCTTAACAGACTGAGCAACCCAGATGTCCCTGCATATTCATATATATTTACTTACACTCAAGTATATATATATATATATATATATATATATATTTCTATTTACTTACTATTAGAAATTCATTTCAATAGAGTCTTATCTCCATATTTTGTGAAGTACATGCTTATATTAAACCTTGAGTAGCAAACACCTGAGATGAGATATTTGGCAACCAAGAATGAGATCCCGGGTTAATTAATCACAGGACTGGTGGTCCTGAGAAATGAGCGTGGCAAGAAACAAGCACAGAAAGAGAAGGACAGACAACCTTGGGGTCTTCAGTGGACTAGACAAACCGAAGAGCTTCTAGAACAAAGCCGAAGCCTCCTTTCCGATCGTTAGTCTGCCTGCTAGGCAATCAGTTCCCATCTAATTACTTAGCCTATCTCCTGCTCTCCAGGCCATGTGGATTCAATTTTCTTCATATGAGTTTGCTGAGAGCAAAAGCAGAAATCCCGAAGGACTATTTCTTAAACAAAAGAAGATTTATTACTTTTAACTGAAAGGGCATTTGTTATGGTTGGAATTATGTGTGTGTGTCGGCTAGAAGGAAGATGGACCCAGCTGTGGACTGGAAGGGTACTGAGCAGTTCCAAGCCACTCTTCTCCTCTCAGAGCTTCTGAGCTCTCTTAGATCTAGCATGTGACCTCGAGAGTTCTGGCCAGAATAGAAGACCAGAAGTCAGAAGTCTGACGGTGAGGTGGAAAGTACATCTATATGTCCTGACTCCGGCACCCCCACCATTTTCTTCCTAGTCCTCCAGCTTTGAAAGACTGACTGTTTCCATCGCTGAGTCCCAGCATGCAAATATTTCTTCCTCTAGTCCCTGGGAAAGAAGTGGATAGTGGGGAAGCCAACTCTTGGCTGGATTTCAGGTAGTAAGGAATGTCTGGAATTGGATGCCCCTGCTATGGACCAAAATATGTCCTCCTCAAATTCCTATATTGAAGCCCTAACTTCCAATGTGCCAGTTGTGGAGATAGGGCTTTTATGAGGTAATTAAGTTAAATGAGGTCATAAAGATGGGATCCGAATCCAACAGGATTGGTGTCCTTATAAGAAGAGGCAGGAAATGAGAAAGAGTTCTTTCCATGGGCACACACCAAGAAAAGTCCATGTGAGGACATAGCGAGAAGGTAGCCATCTGGAAGCCAGAAAGACGGCTTTACCAGAAACTGCGCCACGGTGGGACCTTGATGAAATCTGAAACAATGAAATGAAATGAGTTCATTCTCTCAGGAAATTGTTGCAGATAGAGAAGAGATGAAGCCAAAAGATGTATCCCAGGATGTTCTACAGATCAAAGTTCAGCAAGACAGAAAGAGAAAGGAAAGGTGACTAAGGGGAAGAAGACAGAGAAACAGAAGGAAAAACAGTGGGAAAAAAATGCTGCAAGGAGCAGAGAATTATGGAGATTGTCAAGTATGCCAATGGGCCAGGTAGGATAAGGACTGGGAAGTAACCAACCCAATGTTAGCTAATGACCTTGACAAGAGCATTTTCAGTGAAGTTTTGGTGACAAAACCCTGAATGCAGTGGATTCAACAGATGACAGGTTTAGAAATGACAAGTACAGATCAAATTTTGAGTATTATTATAGAGGAGAACATGGAACAGAGAAGTGGGGTCAAGAGGTTTTTGTTTTGATTTTTTTGAAAGGGGAAGTAAGGGGTGCCTGGGTGGCTCAGTCAGTTAAGCATCCGACTTGATTTCAGCTCAGGTCATGATCTCATGGTTTGTGAGTTCAAGCCCCATGTTGAGTTCTGCCCTTAGAGTAGGGAGCCTTCTTGAGATTCTCTCTTTCTGCCTCTCTCCTTCCCCCTCTCTCTCAAAAATGAATAAATAAACTTAAGAAAAGAAAAGGGGAAGGAAAAGTAAGTTCCCTTTGCTAATGATAGAGAGAAAAATGTGAGAGAAATATCCTTAGTTTTGTGATAATTTGGTTTTTGCTAGGAGCACAGTAATTTTCATCCATAGTAAGAGAAAAGGCAGGGTCTAAAGGCTTAGGGCATAGATGCACAGGTATGAGGGAGACACATGTTCAGAGGTTATCCTCTGATTGTTTCTTTTTATGCAGAAAAATAGGAGTCAAAATCATTATTTGAGAGTGAAGAGTGAGCAGAGTTTTGGGGATTTTGAGTAGAGAAGATCTGCCCTATTTGGGGAAGGAGGCAGTGAGAGAGTACATAAAGGGGAATAAATGAGCGTTAAGCATTATTAATTGGCTCACTCGTAGATGATAGTCAAGAATTTGTAATGTCATTAGTAAAGAGTTTTTTATTAACATTTATATTTAGCCAGTGTCCATGGCAGGATCATGGCAGTATAAAAGGATTCAATAGGTAGAACAATTTTTACAAATGGTACATGTTCACATGAGAATATAATGACCCTGAAAACATGGTGTAACATGGTTGTTGCCACTTGGGAAGTGTATGTTCCAGGAGCATCACTCAGCTACCAATCCAGATAAGCACATCACAAGAAATTCCCGGTGAACATAGATGCAGAAACCCTCAACAAAATACTGGCAAAACAAAATCAACAGCGCATTAAAAGAATCCTACACCACGGCCAAGTGGAATTTATCCCTGGGATTCAAGGATAGTTCAACGTATGAGAAACAATTTATAGAACAAGCATTTGACAAAATTTATCACTATTTAATGATAAAAGTTCCCAACAAATTAGGTATAGAAGGAACTTTCCTCAACACAATAAAGGCAATATATGAAACACAGCTAGTTTCATACTCAGTGATGAAAAGCCTTTTACTCTAAGATCTGGAGTAAGGCAAGGATACCCACTCTTGCCACTCACTCAACATTGTTATGGAAGTCCTAGGCAGAGCACTTAGGCAAGAGAAAGAAGTAAAAGGCAGCTGAATTGGAAAAGGAGTAAAATTATCTCTGTTTGCAGATGACTTGACCCTTTATATAGAAAACCCTAAAGACTCCACATACAAAAAAATCTGTTAGAAATAATAAGTGGAGTGCCTGCATGGCTCAGTCAGTGAAGTATCAAACTTTGGCTGAAGTCACAATCTCTTAGTCCATGATTTCCAGCCCCACTTTGGGCTCTGTTTTGACAGCTCAGAGCTGGAGCCTGCTTCAGATTCTGTGTTTCCCAGTCTCTCTGCCCCTTCCCCGTTCATACTCTGTCTCTTCCTTTCTCTCTCTCTCTCTCTCTCTCTCAAAAATAAATAAAAATTTAGAAAAATTTTAAAGAAGTGCTAAACAAATTCATAATATTATAGGAGACAAATCAACCTATAGAAATCAGTGACATGTCTACCCCAATGTTCATAGCAGCACTTTCAACAATAGTCAAATCATGGAAAGAACTTAAATGTCCATCAACTGATGAATGGATCAAGAAGATGTGGTTTATATATACAATGGAATACTACATGGCAATGAGAAAGAATGATATCTGGCCATGTGTAGCAACCTGGATGGAACTTGAGGGTGTTCTGCTAAGTGAAATAAGTCAGGCAGAGAAGGACAGATACCATATGTTTTCACTCATCTGTAATACAGGAGAAACTTAACAGAGGACCATGGGGAAGGAGAAAGGGAAAAAATAGTTAAGGAGAGGGAGGGAGGCAACCGTAAGAGACTCTTAAATACTGAGAACAAACTGAGGGTTGATGAGGGTGGGGAGGGGAAAAGAGGTGATGGGCATAGAGGAGGGCGCTTGTTGGGCTTAACACTGGGTAGTATATGGAAACCAATTTGACAATAAACTATAAAACAAAAGAAAAGTAAAAATAAAAAAAAAGAAACCAGTGCCATGTTCATACACTAATAACAAACTATTGAAAAGGAAATCAAGAAAACAATCCTCATTTACATTAACATAAAAAGAATAAATAGAACAAAACTAGAGGGCCCAGAAATGAAATAAACCCATGTGCATGGAGCCAAATGATCTTCAACAAAGGATCCAAAACCACACCACAGGGAAAACAGTCTCTTCTGTAAATGGAGCAAAGAAAGCCAGATATCCACGTGCAAAGGATTGGCACATTTATCTTACACCATGCCTAAAAATCAGCTCAAAAATGGATTAAAGGTTTAAACATAAGATCTTTAACCACGAAGCCCCTAGAAAGAAACGTAAGGAAACATCTTCTTGACATCGGCCTTGGCAGTGATTTTAGGACTATGAAGCCAAAAGTACAGACCACAAATGCAAACAAACAATTGGGATCACATCAAACTAAAAAGCTTTTGCACAGTAACCATCAAAGGAACAAAAAGGCAACCTATTAAATGGGAGGCAGTATTTACAAACCATAAATTTGGTAAGGGTAATCTCCAACATGTATAAGGAGCTTCTACAACTCAAGAGCAAAAACAAACAAACAAACAAATAATAATCCTAATAAAATGGACTGAGGGCTTGAATAAACATTTCTCAAAAAAAAAAGCATACAAATGGTCAAAAGATATAACAGAAAAAGCTCAACATCACTAGTTATCAGAGATATCTAAATCAAAATGACAATGAGATATTACCTCAAACCTGTTAATGGCTATTATCTAAAATGATAATAATAAGAAGAAATGTTGGTGAGGATGTGGGGGAAAAAAGGGATCTTTTATACACTGTGGGTGGGAATGTGAATTGGTACGGCCCCTATCGAAAATAGTATGGAGTTTCTTCAAACAAACATTTTCTTCTAAAAGTAGAACTACCATGTGATCCATCAAACTCACTTCTTTTTTTGTGTGTGTGTGTTTAAAATTTATTTTTGAGAGAGAGAGAGAGACAGAGGGTGAGCAAGGGCAGGGAGAGGGGGAGACACAGAATCCAAAGCAGGCTCCAGGCTCAGAGCTGTCAGCACAGAGTCCAACATGAGGCTCGAACCTATGAACCGTGAGATCATGACCTGAGCCAAAGTCGATGCTCAACTGACTGAGCCACCCAGGCACCCCCATCAAACCCATTTCTGAATGGGAGTAGCCAAGTCCCAGAAATCTAATGTGAAGACTATTTTTTGTAGCAATTAATGCTGTAATTAATACAGTATCATAAATTTTAAGATTTGCCATAAAGGTAGATTTTTAAAAGAGTTCTTATCACACACACATATATAATAATAATAATAATAATAAGGATTGGAGGTGATTAATATGTTTATGGCATAGATTGTGGTCATGGCTTCACAAGTATATATTTATCTCCCAAGTCAACAAGTTGTATATATTAAGCATGTTCCTAGCAATACTATGTGTATTTTCATTGGCAACTAGTGATCAATTATTTTAAAGATAGTTTAACATTCTATACTATTGAAGGAAATATAAAATGAAAAAATAATAATGAAGTCTGGGACTCCAGTTACTAATATCATATTTAGAATACAACTATCCTTTCTCTGGTCTTAAAAAAAAAAAAAAAGACTGTTTTTTTAAATAATGAAAGCTATTTTTCATAAAGACTCTCCTAAAGAAATTGTGAGTAAAAAACTTTTGCATTATTTAAAATTTTTTTCTTCACTCACAATTTCTTTCTCTAACATTTTTTATCCTATTTCGCTGTTCCTTTTCCATATTCTGCTATCATTTTCCATTTACAGATATGTGATTGCTTAATAATGTCTATCTCCTTCAAGTCTCAACAAATTAATTTTCTGAAGTTCTCTATTAGTGTGTCAGTTACTACCAAACTGGAGAATTAGTTCATCTCTCAATGTGTTGGAAGAAAATGACATTTCTGGGAATACACTGGATTTTCCAGACAGATTTTTGTGTTACCATCATGACCCCGTTTATCTTACTCTGATTGGTTGGAAAGACCACGAATGGCTCTTAATTTACAATGCTGGCTTTCCTTTTATACTCCCCAGGGTCTCCTTTCTCCCAAACAATTCCTTCAGCTGCATATCATTGAGCAATAGAAACACTATGGATAATGGAAAGATCTACAGCAAGGCTGGCTGCTTGCCTCATTTGAGGAAATCATATTGGACCATCCAGCTCTGCTAAACCAGATGTCTGTCACTAATACATTTATAAAATTATGGTCCAGTGAGATCCTGTAAGAAAATAATCTAGATTCTGGACCCAAAGAAGGAACATATACTTCACTGACAAAGTAGATCCTCTATACTTATGTTTTAAGGATATGTAAAACTAAACCATTTTTAAATTCATGATTTTCCCCAAGACTTCATAAACTAATCTCTTCCTTTTCTTAACCTCAGTTACCTTCATCATAAACCACATCATCTGACTTGAGATTTTCCCCAAGGTGTGTCTTTTCTATTCTTGGTAGAAGTGAAGAAATGAAAATGGCAGTTTGTGATGTCTCTTTAGAGTTAAGAGCTTTATTTGAAAAAAAAAAAAATGCTTTCTCTCCTATTCTCCCTTCTCCCCAGTCAAATCTAGAAAAGTAAACAGTCTTTAAAACTATTAAAAGATAATTTTTAAGAGAGAGTATAATCATGCCTCTTACACAGGTATAAAATGAACTCGTGTCAAAGATAAGTAAAATGTTACAATTGGTCTAAAGGGGATTTCAAAGAGCAGAGGCATAGATGGAGAGTCGAGAGTTCTGAAATGAATTTACAAATTGAAGTGAAACCAGTCTATCCAGAGGGTAATCACTGGTTGCATTCCATTAGACGCAATTGATTTTCAAGAATTATTTGCAATACCTAAGTTTTCTACAGCTTACAGAACTGTATGAAGTCCAAAGCCAATGAAAGATGGAGAAAATTTGGATATGAATGAAGGTACTCAATTCTTTTGTTTTAGCTCGTGAGAAGTCTCACATTTTTTCTTTTACCAAACTATCCATCCGTAATATCCCACAAAAAATTGGTATATGGAATTCCTATGGAAATTCCTCCTGAAAGGTTTTCTACAACAACACTACTCTTTCCCAAAAACAATAGTTATTGTGGCAGTCTTCCTCATGGGGTGATGAGATTGTCTGGGATGTTGAAATTTAGGGAGTATATATATCTATCTTAATTCCTATGCCAAAGACCAAGAAGTTCCTAAATCATTCAAGACCCGGTATTTTTAAAAGTGCATTTACAATCATCTCAGTTATGAGAAATTAATACCTTAGTCTTGCTTATTTGGAAAAGCAAAATATAGATCTAAGACCCTCTGAAACCAGCCAGAGTGGAAAATAAGATTGGATTATGAGAAAAGACAAAAAAGTAAAGTAATATTTGCTGGGCACCAAGCTTATATATCACATAAATTTAAATCTCAAAAAATACTGTTAAGAAAATATGTTCTTCATTTCATACCCTGAGATGCATTTAGTGATTTAACCAAAATAAGATTGGGATTCAAACCTAGATAGGTCTAATTCCCAAAAACCCATATTTCTATCTACCCAGAGAAGGGGGTCAGGTAAAAGCTTCTCACAGGTGATGGTAAGAATATTGAATCATAAAATATTAGAACAAAATAAATTCCTCTTAGTGAGTATCTTCCTGAGAAGCACACCATACAAAGATATTAAAGGTAGAGGAGCTCTGGAGTAGGGGGGAGGTGGAGACGGAGAAGAGCACTCACCTGTTCAGCCTCCCCTCTTTCCCTCTCAACTCTTTTCTTGTGGTTTCTGAGAATCTTCAAAAAACTAGTTTTAAATCCTTTAGCTCCTGCAACTTCATCAAAGAAACATCTCTACATTAGAACCATATTTTCTGATTCCATATCCAGCACTCTACCAAATAACCCATGTTTTCTGTAATGAACGTAAGAGTTGTCCCTGAACCAGTATTTGAATTTCAAGTCCAATGCTGGAACCAGGCAGCCATCAGATCGGATTTGGGGGAGACCTGCTCTCTTCCTGGTGACTCTCTGAGCTCATCCATCTGGAGTTAAGAAAGCATCTCCGTGGTGTTTTGGGTTTGTTTGTTTTGTTTTTATTTTTCTTGATTTTTTCAAAATGTTTATATCTGAGAGACAGAGAGAACAAGTGAGGGAAGGGCAGAGAGAGAGAGAGAGAGAGAGACAGAACCCAGCCAGGCTCCAGGCTCTGCGTTGTCAGCACAGAGCCTAATGCAGGCTCAATCTGACGGTTCATGAGTTCGTGACCTGAACCAAAGTCAGACACTTAAGTGACTCAGCCACTCAGGCGACCCTGTTTTGTTTTCATTTTTGTGGATAATCTTCATGTAAGAGGACATCTTGAGAAGGCTGTATGGACTGTGTAGTGGAGGAAAGGCAGCCTGAAGCCACAGTCCAATATGACTAGGAACAAAGAGGCAGGAGACAGGATGAGGGAAGAGGGAGTGTAATTCAGGAATGAAGATATGATTGACAGGCTAAAACATTTCCCTTTGCCTTATATCAAATCTGCTAATGGGACGGTGGCATTTGCCACTAGTCACGTAGTGTGCTTCAGAAATCCAGACACCTCCAGACATCTTAGCGGTTGTAAGAGCATCAGTCAGGATAGGCCAGGTTGTGCTGAGGGAGCATAACAATCCCCAAAACCCATTAGATTTAAAAAAAATAATTGAATTCTAAATTATGCTAGGTTACCTAGCTCAGATCATCAGAGGGATTCTGCTCACCGTGGTTCCTCAGTGACCGTGGAACCCAGGCTGAGGTGCCCTCCGTGGTGACATCTAATCTATCATCCACAACAGTGAAAGGGGAATGTGGCTTGTAAGGTTTGTTCATATGTGATGCACATCACTTAACCCTTTCATTAGCAAAGGCACATCACGCAGCTATACCTAGCTTCCAAGGGGACAGAGAAGTGCTATGCCTACCATCTACCCAGACAGAGAACCAGAGTATCCCAATGACCACCACTCCAAGTCCACCAGTAGAATTTTGAATTTGAAAGGTATACAAGTGCATACTTTTCTAAGTGTGTTTTGCCTTGGATTTCCATAACTCTCCATACTGCATATATTACCTGTTATCCCTAGGTTTTCTGTCTTTTTTTGGCATCTCTCATTGTACTACAAACGTCTTCCCCCATGGCTCCCATCCTGGTTCCCAGTCCTGAAGAAGACTGGCCATCTCTCACTGTTATTGCTGTGCAGGCGCTGCCAGACTGAGGGACCATTGCCCAGGCTGGAAGCTTCCTACTGCTCTGCCCCACCCACCTATTTGGATCCATTTGACTACTGGCACTTAATACATTCAGCCCGACTTTGCACAATCTTTGCTACACTGACACTTGGATTGTTCCTTCGACCCAAAAGGGAGGTTGCCTTAAATCCTCAAATGTCCTAACTTCCTGCATCTCACCACTGATCTGGTGTTTAGAATGCCTGAGGCCTCATGGCCACGTGCTCAGTTATGATGCCACATGGTTTCTGACTCTCAGCTCTGGTAAATCAGGACACAGCCTTTTGCATATACAGCAAATGCAGTTTGCTTTCCTGTTGTGCTGGTGCTGAACTGTAGGTATGGGGCTAGTATCTACCGAAGTGATATCCCCTTTCTTTCCCCCACCCCCTGATTCATCCTGCTGTCGTCCACAGCATGTGGCTCCAAGAGCAGCACTCACTGAATGAATGGGAGAACCTTGGAAAGGGGCCAGGTACGTGCATCCTTGGCAAAGGACTACTCCATATAAATTGTCTGGCTCTTTCCATTACAGATGTAGAACTCCCTTGAAAGAATGTTTGAAGAATTAAAAATCCTTATTCTCTCATTTCTTAATGTTTGTTCAATGCTATTGAGCCCACTTTATCAGTTTACTTTAGGACACAGATCAAGCAGAAAGGATGAAGCACAAAAATTGATGGATCCCTACATGAAAAAATGTATTCTTTGTCATTCTTTTTTTTATTGGAATATAGCTGATACAGATTTGTCCCTTGAAAGCAGAGACGTTTGCCCCAATAACCTACAGCCTAGGGCTCATGTTGACACCCAAAATAGAAGAAAGAAGAAGAGGCAATGTAGATGTTTTCACCTCCAATAGATTCTTGGAATAGTGTAAGTTGATTTCATTCGGAGACTCACCCACCTTACCCCAGCCTCCACATGCCATTGGCCTCTACCTCTATGGAGGCAATTTCTCTCTGCTGAGGTTTCCTATGTGGAGAGGCATGGCATAGGGGAAACACTCTGGGATCTAGTTTGATTATTTACATTTTATGCAAAAAGTGGGCGATTACTGAAACTCTCCGAACCCTCAGTTTCTACATCTGAAATGGGTATAATATCCTCTGCTTTGTTCGTGTTAGCAATGAGTTTACTTTCCTAACTCTTAAGATAATAATAGTCAGCACTTGGTGGTGCTGTGCTGAAGTTAGATTTCATTGGATCATCACCATACTTTGAGGTTATTCTGATGATCGGTACCCATTTTTAGAAGAATAAACTCAGATTTGGCATGGGTAAATGATCTGCAGAATTGCTGAGCTGGTGTGTGGCTGAGTGCTAAGAACCATCCACTATATCCAATCTGACTCTGAATCCCAAACTCTTTAAGTATTAGGGGTTTCTGCTCGAATGAACCGACAGATTAATTCAAAAATCATAGTAAAGGGACCACAAGTGTGAGAGATGGCTTCTCTCTGTCGTGTGCCCCCCATGTTAGGAAAAGGGACCTTGTCCACCAGGCCCAGGGTTTGGATGAAGTTGGGGAGATTCCCAACCTGAATTGAGCTGAGAAAATAGAATTCTCTGCTGGGAGATTCTAATAGCCAAGCTGCCGATTCTCGATTCTCGATGTGTTTGAACTGAGAAGTGGGACACCACACCACAGGTGGTGGGCAGCCACAGGGAGGAATCTGGTCTGGAAAGATAGTGAGGAGGGAGCAGATACATAGAGAGAAGCAGAGGCAAGACCAGGTGACAAAGGAAAGAAAGGGTGAAGAAAGATGCTGATTGCTTTCTACATTCAGGTATAATTTCTTTTGAAGGCTGTAGAGAACTCTTGCCTTTCAGTACCAAAAACTAGCCCACATTTCTCCCTGTTTCAGGCTTGAGCCACCGGAGTGTTTTAGTGCTACTTTATCCAAAATTTAACATCACACTCTGAAACTATCTCTTTTCATCCCCAAACTCATAGTCTTAGTCTCTGCTCTACAGTTGTTCTCTTTGGTCATCTTCGTCGACCCTTGAAACAAGTGAAGGATCCTAATTTATTATAAAGTGGTTAAGATTACTAGTTTGGAATTAAGACAGACCTGGGTATATCTCTTGTCTCCACTTCTGATATCTGTGGCTATGTCACCCTGAACACACCTGATCTCTCGCCCGACAAGCTATGTAATCCTGAACACATAGTTCTGAGGGTTCTGAGTCCACGTTTCCTAATACAGTCAAAGGAAAAACAACAGTAACTACTTTTTAGGGCTGTCAGGAAGAATAAAAGGGAAAATGCATAACATGGACAAACATAGCATAAAAGGCCTCGCTAGTAGCCGCTAATACTAAGGCTCAATTTTTAGTTTGAAGTGATCTTTCTGGATTTGGGTTCTGCAAAAGTCATGCCCTATATTCATTTGTAAGCACAAGGTAGATGGCGACCAATGAAACTGTATTCATTGGCCAGTTTCCTGTATTCAAAAGCTCTGATCAGAATTCAGTCATTTTGGGATTTCAAAAGCCTGATTGTCCTTTGTCCTTGAAAGCACTCTCACCCTTGTTGGCTTTTGGCCAACCTGATTTCTGCACTAGAAAGGCTGCCTTTTTGCTTGTAAAAGGAAACTGCTGCTGGGAACTCCTTAGACACTGTCTTCAAGGCGGATAGCAATAAACATCTGCAGGGAGTGTGTTAATTGCTCTTGATCCTTGTCATTTCCTGCCTCATTACGGAGCCAATGCCAGGTAAAGTCAGCAAACAGACAACAGTGATGTCCTGATATAGAAAAATAAAGAACTTTGGCCTTGCCTTTGCAGCATCCCTACTCAATCTCATTGACAGATTAAAGATCCCCACACACATTTCAACTCCTGGGTTAATATATGTATGGGCATTACTTCACTGACTTTGCTTATCACCTGTCTGCATAAGAGATAGAAGATGATTTATTGCTTTGGAGGGGTTATTTAAAAACCATTTCCCAGAGCCAGAGAAAACTGCTCTATGGTGTGACACCCTGGACAGATGTTTTAAATACTGGCCTGTGGGGCTGCCTCTCCCCGCAGTTTACAGATCTCCCCCTTGCGTGGCCCAAATGTCACAAGTACGAATGAATGCATGAGCAGATTATCAACTGCTGAGGTTATCCCTGGCAGTGTGACTTGGGACAATTTAACTAACCTTTCTAAACTTAGTGCCTCTTACTTAAAATACGAAGAAGGATGATGGCATTTGCTCTTGTGAAGACTGGTGACAGTGAAGGAGTATGCATAGCTGTAGATAGTTATTAGCGCATTGTAAGTGCTGAGAAAAGTATGTTTGTCCCGATGATAACAAGATGGCCGTCACACTGAAATATCAAGGGGCTTGGACTTCTGCTACACAGGGAGTTAGAGAGACATTTAGGGGGCAACTGGTCCTTTTAGCCCACATGTAGGAATAACTACTATTTCCATCTTTTGGCTTTTTTTGTTTGTTTGTTTTTTACTTTCTTGCTTCCTACTCTCCCACAATTTGTATCTTTGTTCACTTTACAAGACCATGATGTGTGTTGCATAAACATATCTTGATGCTTGAATCAGAGGCTTATTTTGTTGAATTTTCAAACACAGTTGGTCCAATCCAAAATCCTAAAATGCCCTGTATGGCCATGATCTCCCAGTCCCACATATGCAGGCTCCCACCAGAGTTGGTGAGGGAGAAGCTGGCTCAGAAAAGCCCGTATAGTTCCTGACATGCTCCATGGACCACCTTGTGTTTGCTCAGCCCTGCACTTAGCTCAAAGAGGTACCCTGATCATCCTCTCCTCATTCTAGAAAGCTCTCCCTGGATGCATCTGCCTCAGCTGTGTGTGTGAGCCCTCCTCAGAGAGGAACTCCAGCTGAAATGGTGGCACCTTTCTGGAAACATCTGAATTACATCTATAAGGTAATAATCTTTGTGTTTTAAATTTGCAAATCCCAAACCACCAATATATTACTTTTAATCATTTTGGGAACCCAGCCAAAACAATATCCACCAAATCATTTTCAGAAAGCCAGTGAGGAAGTCACTACAGCAGCTATACCTATCGTTTTTATTTTTCTCAGCTGAAAACTGATCTCCTCTTTGATTTCAGATGATTATGCATAATTTTGTATATCTAGCGACATATTGCCAACCTTGGCCTTTCTTTCTTAAGCTCATTATTTGTTAATGATTTTCTTGGCCACAAAACTCATAAAATTCCCTTGAGCTCTTTTTTTTTCTCTTTTTTTTTTTAATTCTCAGGACATTCATTCCATTTGTTCAGCATCTGTGCCCAACAACATCTGGAGCCTGAGGAAATTCCACTGCTCGGGGTATGACGCGTAAATGAAATTACTTTTTCATGCACTTCAGAAGAGATTCAAGAGCATCTTTCTGACCAAACAAGCCCTTTTGTTCTCTTCCAGCAAGTGTTTCTCATTAAAAATGTCATCTCCCTAATAAATTGCCTTATTGCCCCTGCAGCTGGGCCCATTGTTTTCAAGGTTTTGTGCACACTCTGATTCTCACAGGGAACAGAAAGCAAGAGAAAAATGGGACTTTTCCCCCATTCTGTTTCCATGAAATGCTTTTCTTCAGCCCTTTGTATTCGAGTGAGGACTTGTCTTTTATAGGAGTCCTCTACGCTCCTGATATTCACTGCTTTGGGAAATTGTCTTCTCACATATCTTGTCAGATTTGCTTTTCCTAATTAGATAGTGAATGGTGGCAGCTTGCTTCTAGTGATTCCAACTCAGGCTGAAAGGTGGCATTTTTGGGATTGTATCCTAGTGATTTATTTTTTGTAAGAAAATGTCCAGCGTGGCCAGTCTTTAGTCTCCTCTGTAAGGAGGAGACCAATTTTAGGAAAGCAAGGATCAAAGAAATTGACCAAGGATAAGGATAAAGAGTGGGAGGGGTGTGTGTGTGTGTGTGTGTGTGTGTGCGCGCGCGCGCATGTGTGTGCGCGCGCACGCGCATGCATAATCATAAGTTGCTTTAGAAGCCACACAAAAGTGTTAGAGCAATCTAAGAAACAATAAGTCAAGCCAGTCCCAAGAGTAGAGGTATGAATAAATAGTTGGTTTTTGTGTCTCTGGTCAGAACCAAACTCGAACATGAAGGGTTCAGCTTTAGTCCATTTATTTTCCCCACCTCCCGAACCCCCTGCCTCTTCAGTCATCACAACCAACACTTATGCCCTGGGTCAGCTGGGGCTTTCTACATCCACATTCACTTTCCCCAGTTATTCGACCCACTTTCTGCATATGACATAAAAAGAAAAGCAAGAAGAATGGTCTGGTTCGAAGAGAGAAAAGACATTTCTGGCACACAAATTGCTTTGCGCTGGGAATTCTTCTGGAATCTCCAGGCTTCTTCAGACTTTTTCAAAACCCAGAGTGGACGGATGCAAGAGGCTCGCGGACAGAATTGGCAGGCTGTCACGAGCTGGGTGCCTGGACTGATTTTACATGCAATTTCCCAGAATTTTATTCACCAAACAAAAACATGGTTCATCATCAACACCTGCTCTGTGTGATCCTTGGGCAGCAAAACAACATATTCTTGAGGCCAAGGTCTATGAGTGATATGGATGGCAGATTCTGCCTGCTGTGCAGGAGGGGTGGGAGGGGGCCCTGAGTTTCTGATTGAAACATACCCCCACACCATGTATAGTGCAGCACTCTGAGGACCTCTGGGGTTCAATCCAACAACCATCTACCCAGGGCCTTGTAATGCCTGTACAAACCCATGCCATCCCCATCAAAGTCTCACCCCTGCCCTGGGGGTCTGAGAATCTACAGATGGACAACTTTCTAAATATTTGCACATGCTTTGATAATTTTAAGTCCAAGTCACAAAGATAGCAGAGGCAAAGAGCTTCACCTTAACTTGGAAAGCAAGGGAAACATCACAATGGAGTTAGTGATTAAGATGATCGATTTTGATGCATGAATCAGAATTCCCACAGAAGACAAGGTAGGGAAAGGCTTTTGTATCAGAGAGACTAGACTATGAAAGCACAAGGGTATGCACCTCCTTTCATTGTTGCTTCACTTGTCCTTTGCTCCTTTCTTCAACCAATACTTAGTCAGCAGATACCCTCAGGTGGGCATCATTCTTGGTGCTGGCAACACAGAGATGAGTATGACAAAGGGTTCACCTGATGTTCTTTCTAGTAGGGGATACAGATTAGTAAGATATATGCAAATGAACATATAACATACAAGTGCTATGGAAAACAATAAGTCAGAGCAAGAGAAGTGAAAGTAATGGCTAGGAAAAGGAAGAGCATAGTATGGGGGTCTAGAATGATCTCTCTAAGGAAGAGACATTTCTAATGAGACATACGTTTGGATAGACACAATGTGATATCTTCCAGAGACCATAAGTAATTGGTCAGTGTTGGAGCATAGAGTGGGATAAAGCTCCGGGAGGTACATATGGCTATATGATGAGGGATATTTTGGGGGAACCCTTACTAATATTCTTTTTTTTTAAGTTTCTTTATTTTGAGAGAGAGAGAGAGCACGAGTGTGCAAGCAGGGAAGGAGGAGAGAGAGAGAGGAGAGAGAGAACTCCAAGCAGGCTCCACTCCATCAGTGCTGATCTTGATGGGGGGCTCAGACCAATGAACCATGAGGTCATGAGTTGAGCTGAAATCAAGAGGCAGGCACTTAAACAATGGAGCCACCAGACACCTCTCCCTTAGTAATATTCTTGTAAGTAGTGTAGGTAAGACCAGTTGGGAGTTCGTATGTTGGTGGTAGAGTGAAGGTGGAATGGAGGAAAGTGTTCAAAACATGACTCCCCTCCCCCAGTGTAGACACTGCTGTAAAGAGAGGAGGCTCTGGAGCCCCAGACACTGGGTAGTGAGATGACGGAGATGACGCTGTCATTGGCGGCAACAGCAGCAATAGCATTCACTGAGCTCCACCTATGTTTGAAGCATGTTACTACCATTAACTCTTTTAATTCCACAATAGCCTTTGAGCCAGAAAGTTTATGTACCTTGCCTGTTTCTGGCAGAGAAGGAACACCACTCCATGCCGTCTGGTGGGCTCAGAGCTAGGGCTGTAACCACTACACTGTTCTGCCTGACAGAATGAGAGAGAGACCATGAGGGCTGGGGAGGAAGGCAGTTGCAGTCAGGCTGGAGAGGAGGAGAAGGCTTTGCATTGATAGAACCTGCTTGATTGATTGGAGTGTTATGGTGGAGAGGAAAGAGTAGAAAATGCATCCATGGGATCTAGCTTGGAGTGCCTTGTGGACCAGAACACCACCAACAGAGACATGTACTGGTTAGCCAAGTTCCAGTCGGATGGTCCTATGGATTACACAATAAAGGGCTGGAGCTTTCTCACAGATGATTTATTTGATAGTTACTCAATTGACCAACTTTTGCTTGATTAGTGGGCAGATTCCTAGAGGGTATGGCAGAATAAACCATGTCTCCATACTGTGCAAAATCTGATAAATTCTTAGTGCTTTCCAAATGGAATGCAAGCTCCTTTTCCTGGGCTTAAAAAAACAAAACAAAAGAAAGCTCTATAGTGAAGTTCCAATAACCCTCTTTATCCTGTCTCCCTCTGTTTTCCTACTAAAAACCCAATGACCAATCAACAGGGCCCAGCATGGTGCCTGGTCCCTGATGGATGCTTGGACACTTTGACCCTGAATTGGACATGGCATTGGCTTTAATGTTGGAAAGACTGGGTTACTGTACCTAGTAAACTTTGATGAGTCATTTGATTTCTCTTTCAATTTCTGACCAGTTGCTGGGATGATGGATGATACACCATCTTGTAGAGAGAAACAAACAATAATCATAATCATAACATTTAGTGTGCTATTTTGAGTGCTTGGAATTCTTCTAACATTCTCTGGATACAGTTCCTTGTCTGAGCATTCAAAGACCCTTTGCATAAGGTACACATGGAGAAAACTGAGGCCCAGAGTAGTGAAACAACTTGCCCCAGGTCATATTTGCCAATGTGCCTGGATTACACCCCAGGTAGCCTGACTCTATTGTCTTAATCACAATATTCGGTTAAAAAAGTAAGAATGTGTATAATATGTAAAGCATTTGGCATATAGAAGACCCTCCAAGAAAGCCCTTCCCCTCTCCTCTCCTCTGCTGCTTAAAGCAAAATATGCTATAAATGATTGGTTGGCTGCTTACAATGTTGACAATTTATATTGGTAAATAATGCAAACTATGTGTTTTCCGTTTGACACTGATTTAAACTTGGTCAATTGGAATAAGCTTCCCAACCATGCAAGCAAATGTTATTATTAAATGAGTTTTCTTTTAGATAGTTCTTTTAGTTTTAATATAGATCAGCATTAGAGGTATATTCGTCCAGCCTCATCCTGAAAGCATAGCATATGGAGGAACCCTCCCCCTCCCCCACCTTTCTCTGAATTATCACTGAGTTGAACATATCCAAGAAGCTATGCTGGAAAGGTATGGTGGCTTTGAGATATGTCAACTTGATCAGCTTTCTCTTCCCAAGAACTCTCTTTTTTCTGTATATTTTTCAAAAGAAATTGTTGGGTAAGATTTAGAAGGAAGAAATGGGGCAGCAGCCATTTTTTAGTTTACGCACAATTGGAAACAGTTTGTCTCAAGAGCATGTGACAATGGCTAGGGCTGCTGTGGCTTCAACTTCCACTGAATCTTCCTTGAGCTTCTCTGACTGCTGGGACAGGTGTGTGTGCTCAGTTCCGTGATGAAAGACCCAGCTTCGGCAGGACACCCACACCGACATCATAGGCAACAAGAACAGACACAGGATTTAGTCCATCCTCAGGAGCTCCAACTTGTGCCTGTGAGTTCCAATTTGCCCTTGCTCTCCTCAGCTTTACATCCACCTTCCCTTAACCGCCTGTTCTGTGAGTTTGAAGTTCCAGTATCAAACACAAAGACAACAGTATTACAGAAGACTATCTTATGCCATGTAATAATATTTACTTGCTTGGTTTGGAAGGTTTTTCCAATTGCCCAAGTTTAAATCAATCAAAAGGAAAACATTTGTACAACAGGCTTGCAAAGATGAATCTGTCTGTCTATCTATCTGCTATGTATGTATGTATGTATCTATCATCTATCATCTACTATCTATTTATCTATCTATCTATCTATCTATCTATCTATCTATCTATCATAGTTATTCTTCTCTGATTGAACCCTGACTTTCCTGAAGAATAAGGTTTGAGATGCTGAGGTTCAGTGATATACTGGTTAATGCTCAACAATTGGCTGTCCCAAAGCAAACGATAAACAAAAAAGAAATTCTGATTTGTGGTATTTGCCGGTTTTCATGATGGAAATATCCCCACCATGGCCACTTTCAAACTGCCACTGTGATATCGCTGGATGCAGAATTAGGAAGCTATGTTCAGTAGCACACCATTATATAGTGTTTCCAGCCTACAGATAAAATACACATAAATAACCCCACGAGCTAAGTCAGGCATTGGTCAGGGCCAGATTGTAAATACTCTAGGCTCTACAGACCATATGATCTAGGCTGCAACTATTCAACTCTGTCAGTTTAGTCAGAAAATAGCTATAAATAAAACAAATGGGCAGGCTTGTGCTCCTATAAAATTTTATTTACAAAAATAGGTGACGAGATAGACTTAGCCAGCGGGTAGCATTTTGCTGACTCCTGGCATTGATGATAGCCACACATAGAAAAATAATTAGAAAGTAATGAGGTTTCAGTATTTTTATCTTTGTTTTTAAGGTGATTTATTTAATGTTAAGCTTATTATCATGTAATTTTATGAATGGCTCTGTTCAACACCCATTAACTCACGGTATTTCTGAAAACTTACCCTGCGATTCTCAGGTGCCTGCAAAATCACTTCTTGAGGTCTTTTTTAGGTCAGTCTCTCCTGGCTGTGTGGCCTGGGGCAAACAATCTCTGTCCCCTCTCATCTGGGAAATAGGGGTGGAGCCTCTCCAGCTGGAGAAAGGCTGACAGGGAACCTCTAGTTAAGAACTAGCAGCTGGGGTTAAGTAAGAGATGAAGGAGGGGCTGCATTAATAATTCATATATCTCTTCAGTTACAGCTCTGCAGGCCAGTCCATAAGTGTCAGAAGGTGGAAGGAAGGGTGGAGGAAGCACAGACGATACAACTAGCTTATGTTAAGTTCCTCGTACATGCCAACACTACAGAGTGTGTCCAGTCTTTAATTCACTTAGTCCTCCATCAAAACCTTGAGTAGATTGTCATCTCTATTCTACACACATGAGCCACAGGATGCAGAGAGGTGGAAAGTATGCAAGGATGTTCGATTGGCAGGATGAGAGCCGAGTTTAAGCCAGGTCTCACTGATTAATAAGTCCTTTCCCCATTGTGTGGGTGAATTCCCCAAGGGAAGCCGGTGAGCAGAGATGAGTCGGTAATAGCAGGTGGGTGGTGATCAACATTTTATTACACTGGTAACTGGGGTTGGAAATCAAGTTTGGAGACTCATTGTGTTGAATAGCTGGATTAGCAGATGTCTCTCCTATAAAACTTTACACACATAATAAGTGCAGGCAGACCTGACTCAGTAGACATATATTGAACATTCAAAGCATGGAGCTGGATACTAGGAGTGCTCAGATAAATGACATAGCCCTCGCTTCAAGGAGCTCACAACTCAGCCAGGGAGACAGACTGATCAAATCATGAGTACAGTGCAGCTCCTGATGGTGTGACCTGGGCTTATGAGTCTTTAAAATGTAGTTGCTTCTAGCAATATTCTCCCATCTCATTCTTTCTGCGAACCTAACTATCCAACGTGATCTCGTGAATTGACCACATAATACATATATTGCAATTCCAAGCCCAAAACTTTAAGTTTACCCTCCATCTATTTAAAAATGTAGATTCTGGGGGTGCCTGGGTGTCTCAGTTCGTTAAGCATCTGATTCTTGATTTCAGGTCGGGTCATGATCTCGCAGTTTGTGAGATCGAGCCCCGTGTTGGGCTCCATGTTCACAGCATGGAACCTATTGGGATTCTCTCTCTCCTCCCTCCTTTCTCTCTGCCCCTCCCCACACAACTCTCTCTCTCTCTCTCTCTCTTTCCCTCTCTCTCTCTCTCTTTCCCTCTCTCTCAAAAACAGAAAAGCCTTAAAAAATATTTTTAAAAATGTAGACTCTGGGGTGGTTGGGTGGCTCAGTCAGTTGGATGACAGACTCTTGATTTGGGCTCAGGTCATGATTCCAGGGTTGTGGGATAGAGCCCCACATCAGTCTCTAAGTTGAGCATGGAGCCTGCTTAAGATTCTATCTCTCCACCTTTCTCCTTGACTGGTGTTTTCTATCTAAAATAAATTTTAAAAAATTAAAAAATAATATATATATTAACATAGGTTTTATTTTGCTCTCTGGGACTATTGACTTCTGCCCCAAATTCCTGATTATGTGTTCATACCTACTGGTTTGGGTTCTTTTTTTTTTTTTTCATGTTTATTTATTTTTGAGAGAGAGAGACGCACAGAGACAGAGACAGAGAGTGAGCAGAGGGGGGGCAGAGAAAGAGGGAGACAGAGAAACTGAAGTAGGTTCCAGGCTCTGAGCCATCAGCACAGAGCGTGACATGGGGCTCAAACCCAAGAACCATGAGATCATGACCTGAGCTAAAGTCTGGCACTTAATCGACTGAGCCATGTAGGCATCCCTGGTTGGGGTTCTTCTACACAGGATGATTGTCATGAAGTCTCTTCTGGCCCTTTGCATGATAGACTATTTCTCTGATGACTCTCCAGGTGGCATACCAGCAACTTTGAGATGACTGTTAACATGTCAATGGCCTTTCTCACAGCAAAACAAACGCAGGGATCAGTGACTTCCTTCCCATTAGTTCCATTTTCCATTTGTTTCTGACTTCTCACCATGACCCTTGGGGAACAGAAAGGATCAATTACAATTTGCAAGTGAGTCAGAAATTTAAAGAGGGTACAGCGGGGTTGACCTGATCCTTTTCTCCAGTGTCTGGGGCCTCAGCTCTAAGATGTGAGAATGGCTGGGGTCATGCAAAGGGCTAGGGGCTAGAATCATCTAGAGGCTTCCCTACTCACATGGGGCTTGGATGACATGAAGACCAAACCTGGCTGAAATTTTCAACTGGAGTACCTTCATGTGGCCTTTTGATGTGCCGTGGGCTTCTCGGTGGCAAGGTTCTAGGGAGTCCATGAAACCCTTCCAGAAGCTAATCTAGACTTGGAGGCCTTGCTGCTGTATTCCCTTCTTACAAAGAAGTGAGCCGAGTCAAAGGGAGGGGAGATAGAGTCGGCTTCTGGATGTGGAGTGAGTAGGGTGGGCAGGAGTGAGGTCAAATGGCAGAAGAGCTAATGGGATAGAAGATACTGTTCTGGTCATCTCTGGAACATGCTCCACATGTGGCATTCTTTCAGCTTTCCTCTGCCTCCAGCTTCTCATCCTGGAGTACTTTGCCTCATATCACCCCCTCGGCTTCCTTCCTGTAGCAGCCTCTTTCCCTTTTTTCTCCCATCTGGATTATAGAAATAGCCTCCTAAGTGGGACTTTCCAGTCTCCACCCCCTTCCAGATTGTCCTGCCCTGCAGTCAGAGAGATTTTCCTAAAATGCAAACCTTACCACTCAATATCCCCCACCTTGATCCTCGGGGGTTCTCTTAGGGTCTTCTCCCACTGCTCTGACAACTCATGTCCCATCTCTTTAGCCTGTCACCCACAACCTGGCTGCCCAAAGTAGTTCTCTCAACATGAGGTGTTGTATCACATTGCCAAGGCCCGGTACCTGGAAGAGAGCAAATATTTGACAAATTGTTGCTTTTATCACATTACTCATATTACCGAACATGGCCTCACTATGGGTGAGTAACAGAAGGACTCCAAAATGTTGGTTTTTTTGTTGTTGTTGTTGTCAGAGTTTAAAGAACATTGCATAAGGGGATAAAATGAGGTTTCAATTTGGTTATTTGGGTTCAAGAAGTACTTGAAATGTAATTTAGTAGATGGAATTAGATTTTCATTTCCACTGTGTATGAGGTGCAAAAGTCATAGAAAATGAGTTAAATTTTGTTTTTATTTCCACCTGAAGCATGGGAGTCATACACAAGAAGATTAAACAACCTTTCCCCCGTACAGCTAGTCATAGGTAAAGTGTACTTTGCGTTACCAGGTTTGGTATGGGCAATATCAAACATGTGAGGAGCTTTGAACTTCACGAACACAAATCCCTGTAATATACACACTGGGATTGGCATTGTCTATTCACTTGACAACTTCATCAACAAATATTTACTAAGCATCTGTAATTGGGCAGAAGCAATTTTGGACAATGAGGCAGGGCAGTGAATAAAAAATCCTACGTACTTGTCAACCTTACATTTGAGCAAAAATTCAATTCAATTCAGCTCAGTTACGCACTTTCTCCCATAAAGGTTCAGTTCACTATATAGTCTCAAATACATCATTAAAATTTTATGAAGGAAAAAAATCTATACGTTTTCAACATGATAGACTGTATTTTTTCCCACTTACTCCAGAAGTGTATACCTTGAGGGCCCTTAGACTTGTCCTGTGGAGGGCAGTCAGACATGCTTCGATGAGACTGAAGGAAATTGATGATTTTTGCTTATTTTTGACCTACGAAAGCTGTTTCACATGATACAACCTATGTGTTGTCTGGAATTTTATGAGCAAAATGGATAATAGCAATAATGAGAATGTCATTCCAAGTTTTAGTGACAATTCCTAGAATTAAGCATTATACCTGATGGCAAGACTTCATTTTAGGTAAACACTATCTATCCTATTAAAGAAATGTCTTTCTGTCCTTCTGACTCAACGGTAAGAGGCCATAGAGGCTAGGGCTGGCTTACTTCCTATCCTAACTGGTCATTCCCCTTTGATCCTGAAACCTCAGAGCATTCCTGCTTTCCTCTAGCAGTTCATTTTACACTCAAAAGAAAAGACACATGTGGGCGCCTGGGTGGCTCAGTCAGTTGAGCGTCCACCTCTTGATTTTGGGTCAGGCCATGATCTCCTGGTTTCAGAGATGGATCCCAGCATCAGGCTCTGTGCTGACAGTGTGGCAGTTGCTTGGGATTCTCTCTCTCCCTCTCTCTCACTGTTCCTCCCCTACTCATTTGTGTGCATGCTCTCTCTCTATTTCTCTCTTTCAAAAATAAATGAATAAACTTTGAAAAAATGAAAAGACAGATGAAGAAATAATGAGATTATTTAAAGGACTAGCAAGGTTAAAATAGTGACATGGGTCTTCCCAGTTTGCAAAGCATTCCATGTGAATTATTATCATTTTATCTGATCGTTACAAGCATCCTGTCAAGCAAACTTTGGTAGTCTCATCAAATAAGGAAGCCAGAACTCAAAGAGGTCACATATTTTCCAAAGTTGCATATCCAGAAAGTGGTGGTGGTAGGATTTTAACCCTGTTTATCAGAGCTTACAATAAAACATACTCTATATCCATGTGTCTCAGGTGCCCTGAAATTCTCCACCAATGGAGTCCACCTCCTATTCGACACGAGCTTTCAAATGTGAGTTGGTTCATCCACTGCAGTGGAAAGAGTCAATAGAAGACATATCAAGAGTGGCCTGTTGATCTTTGGAACAGTATTTCTTAAAACTATTGGGTAGAGTACTGATTTCATCAGAAACTAACTCTTTGGTCAAAAGAAAATTTTGAATCTCAGTTAAATGGATTTCAACAGTGTCATTTCTTTCAGGATGGGAATTGCCAGAGATTTAAGTGAGCTCATATGCATTTGAATCTCTGAGAAGGCGCCATGGAATATAAAAATACACACATTTATTTAACAACAACAAATAACTTTTTGAGTAAGTAAATCATAAAACTAGTGTTCCACAGAGTACATTTTGGAAACACTGGCTTAGAAAAGTCATTTCCAATTCCAGAGAGAACTAAATTATTTCTCTCCTCTGTCGTACAGCTTGCTATGCTGGGAAGGAAGAGACATGTGTCTCAGCCAGATTTGGGATAAAACCTCACCTCCTTTACTTACTAACCATGTTCACTTGGGCACATTACTTCAGAGCATCAGGACTCAGCCTTTTCATCTACAAGAGGGAGAAAACAACTTCAAAAGCATCGAACTGTTGTTGAGAATTGAGTAAGATTGGGAAGACTGAGCACTATTTAGCATAGCTTGGCAGACAACTGGCACTCAGTCAAGCATAATTATTTTTCTCCCTCCTACAACTCAATTTGAGGCTTTGCTTCCCATTCCCGGACTACTGAAGGCAATTTCTAAAGAAACACTTGTCAATGGCCCTCATCCAAGGGAATGTGTCACAAGCACGATCTGCAGAGCCCAGGATGTAACAATTCTTGTGTAACGTAGAATGTCAAGGTTTGTTACGTCTCTGTTCCATGGCGCCAATGGCATAATTTTTATTTCCATTTGTCTGCATGGGAAGTTTCTCACTCTGCAACATCTGATGTCTCCTTGATGCCTCTTTTACTCTTTCAACTGCTTTCCTACCCCATCTGGCTCCATGTTCTAATCCGTCATTGCCAAACCTGAAGTCTAATGAAGCAAGAGTGGGAAATAAGCTTTCTTTCATCACTCTGCATTTTGTGAGCCTCTGGATTCAGCAGGATATAGTTATGAGGCCATAGCAATACTTATCCTGGGAGAATTTCTAATGGGCCTTCTATGGAGCCCAAAATTTGCTCCTCTTGACCTCTACCTTAGTACTGTGGTTCGACAGACATTCAGTGCTTTCTTTCAAACTTCAGCCATGGCAGACCACTTCAAGACTTCAGCTTCATGGGACACTTGGTGACTCGGCTGGTTAAGCGTCTGAATTCAGTTCAGGTCATGATCTCAGTTTGTGGGTTTGAGCCCCATGTTGGGCTCTGCGTGGACAGCTCAGAGCCTGGAACCTGCTTCAGATCTGTGTCTCCCTCTCTCTGCCCCACTTGCTTATGTTCACTCTCTTTCAAAAATAAATAAAAAAAAAAAGACAACTTCATAAGCAAGGTTGCCATAGAAGAAACCTAATTTTCTCAAAAAAATTCTCTTTTTTAAATTTCTTTAATGTTTATTTATTTTTGAGAGACAGACAGAGTGTGAGCAGAGGAGGGGTAGAGAGAGAGGGAGACACAGAATCTGAAGCAGGCTTCAGGCTCCAAGCTGTCAGCACAGAGCCTGACATGGGGCTCGAACTCACAAACCACAAGATCATGAACCGCGAGATCATGACCTGACCCGAAGTCAGCCCCTTAACCAACTGACCCAGCCAGGTGCCCCTCAAAACAGTTTCTTTACCTTCAATCAGGTTATGCTTTCTTTGCTTAAAATGTACAATGCAGTAGACATTTTCTACAAATTCTTATTTTTCTCTTCTTCTTTGTGGGAGGAGGGGGAGAGGTTAACAAAAAAGAAAGAAAGAAAACAAAGGGAGAAGGTGGACACACACACAATACTTTCCAATCCAAGGCCAGAAGAAAACAGGATCAGTGGTTGGACTTGGACCTTCTTTCTTTAGCAACAAAGAGAATGGAGCATCTCATGAGGGATGTCAAGGTCGATGTATTTGGCTCCCGTCTGGTTCAGGGGCAAACTGTCGATGAACAAGCCATTATTTTATTAGTCCAGGCAGAACTGAGGTTTTCTTTTCTTTTCTTTTTTTTTTAATGTTTTATTTATTTCTAGGAGAGAGAGAGAGAGAGACACAGCGTGAGCAGGGGAGGGTCAGAGAGAGAGAGGGAGACACAGAATCTGAAACAGGCTCCAGGCTCTAAGCTGGCTGTCAGCACAGAGCCCAACGCGGGGCTCGAACCCACATACCGCGAGATCATGAGCTGAGCGAAAGTCGGACGCTTAACCGACTAAGCCACCCGGGCGCCCCTGAACTGAGGTTTTCTGTCTGTTTCTCTTACTTCATTCAAGGTAAGCAGGCCCTACCATTATGTGAAACAACATGGCTATGTGCAGATGTTTTAAGCAGGTGAGGGAGGGAAGGGGGGAGGATCTTCCTAAAGTAAGCTGAAAGAAACCAAAATAGGAAACAGACATGCATGGAGAATATACTACCTTGGGTGGCGGGGCTGGGGGGCAGGGGGAAGAGTTGGGGAGTCTGGACACTCTCAACGTCTTTTCAAAGAGAAGGTTTGATTCAGCTTACCCCCCCCCCCCCACTGCAGCCCTGTGAGATTAATATTCATTTACACATGAGGAAAAGGAGGTTCAGAAAGCTTAAGTCATTTTTCCAGGGTCACCTAGCTACGACTGACAGAGATAGGCTGCAAATCTAGTTCTGTCTGGTTAGGCTTCAAGGCTCTAGACGCTTAACAGCTGTTTCCCTTTCTCTTTATATCTTTTGGCTACCACAGGCCATTATCCCCTCAGACACCTTTCCTTTGAGTCTTCAAACTCCACTTTTTAAAAAAAATTTTAATGAGAAATTATTTATTTATTTATTTATTTATTTATTTGTATTTATTACATTTCTGAGCCCCTGGATAATTCTTAAGGTCGTTTTTATGAAACTATGGAGAAGTTAAAAGGCCTAATCTTTTTTTTTTTTTTCCTTTTTCCCTGTGGTAGAGGTAATGCTTGCTGTGACTATTAATGTGGCAGATTACTTTCAGGGCTTTACCTTGACTCTGTCCTGTCTGACTCTGTCTCTCTCATACACATGCACACACTCATGCTTTCAATATGGCTTGTTTACAGTTCAGGGAAAAAACGTTTCCATTATTTCATTTGTTTTGTAAAACAGAAAGGGAGAGAGAGACAGAGAGAGCAAGAGAGAGAGGTGGGATTCCCTCCTGTTAATTAGCATGACTACAAATGCATGGGAAGGAGAAGGGAAGGCTAATTCCTCTGGCCTAAGATTCAACTTAAATCATAATTCCTAAGATAGATCTCTCCTCTCAATGTTAATGGGAGCCAGATGCCTCTTGTTAATAATAATATATGCTCACAGGGGAAAAAAGATAGAGAGCAAGAGACACTTCTATTTTAAATTTTGTTTTGTTTTTCCAAAACTATTGACTATTAGTGATGTCTAGCTAGGGACGATGTACAATCCCAAGAGGTATTTATATGTAATCTATCATTATTCATATAGGTCACCTACATCAGTAATGTAGAATGTAAAAGATACTTTTATTTTTCCATTCATGCATATTATGCATTGTTTATTGGTAAGAATCTCTCCCTTTAGGATACGAGATCAATACTAGTATTGAGCCTGTTTTCTTTTTCCACTCTAAAGGATCCTATTTCAATCTTAATTCAATTTAACTTGTGATACTAACAAATGAGAAGGTACATGAGCTATTAATATGCAAATCATTTAATTGCAAATGAAAAGCATGCATTTCAATCTTGTTATTATTTTTGGTATGAAAATATTATCCATTATCATCAAGTGACAAAAAGGTCATTAACTGAAAACTTGAACAATTAAAAGGAGGAGACTATTTTTAAATGGCAATAATTCATTTTTAAATCAAGCCTATTTATATGCAAAACGATGCCAAATAAGGCTTATTCTAAAACAGTTATTTGGAAACTTGACAATACATTTGCCATTTGAGCAATCCTTTTCCTGCCTTTTTCTATTGCATATGCATATCCATTCTTTTCAGTGTAAACTAAGTACTGCCTGCTATGCACATGTATTTATCGGAAGCATATATTCTTGATTAAAACATGTAATAAGATTTGGAAATAAAGCACATTAGCCAAATAACCCAATTGTTCAAGGGTTCCAACATATCCATTCATGTCTTTCAAACCATGTAGGCTAAAATAAGGGTACAATAGCCAAGACATGGAAACAGTTTAAATGTCCACTAATGCATGAATAGATAAAGAAAAGGCATTATATACAATGGAACATTATTTGGCCATAAAAAGTGAGGAAATCCTGCTATTTGTGACAACAGAGATGAACATTGAGGGCATTGTGCTAAGTGGAATAAGTCAGATAAAGAAGGACAAAAACTGTAGAGCCTCATGTGTATGTGGAATGTGAAAAAACAACTCTTAGAAATAGGAAGCAGCGAGGAGCCTGGGTGGTTCAGTGGGTTTAGTGGCTGAGTTTTGATTTCAGTTCAGGTAATGATCTCACTGTTTGTGGGTTCCAGCCCCGCCTTGGGTTCTGTGCTGATAATGCAGAGCCTGCTTGGGATTCTCTCTCTCCCTGTCTCTGCCCCTCTCCTACTCACACTTTCATTCTCTCTCTCAAAACAAATAAATAAATGTTAAATTAAAAAAAAGAAATAGAGAGTAAATTTATATTTACCAGGGGTGGTAGAAATGAAGTGATCAAATGGTACAAATTTCCAGCTATAAAATGGATAAATTTTGAGGATGCAATGTTACTCTACGATGATGGCCATAGTTAACAATACTGGATTGCATATTTGAAAGCTGCTGCAGAGAGTAAGTCTTAAAAGTTCACAACACCCACACACACACACAAGTTGTAACTCTGTGAGGTGATGGCTGTGTTAACCACATTGTGGTAATCATTTCACAATATATGCATATATCAACTTCTCACATGCCCACCTGAAACTTACACAATGTTATATGTCGCTGTTATCTCAAAAAAGCTGGAAAAAAAATAAAACTAAATGGAGGAAAATCTTACTGTGTGACTTCAGGCAAGTTACTTGACATCTCTGTGCCTCAGTCTCCTCATTTCTAAAGCAGAGAACATGACTAACCATCCCCCATGGTGTTTATGCAAGTTAAATGAGGTCGTTTGTATAACAACTTTAACAGCTCTTGGCATCAAGTAAGAGACTGATAGACTTGGGCTATAGTAACTATGATTTTTATCTCTTGCCGGTAGCTGAATTTGTTCTTGGAGTCACATCTGACGACTGTAAAATGACAACGGATGGGATGAACCGAGAATGTGTAGCTACTGGTTAAATCTTGGCCATCACTAGAGGGAGCCAGAGGCAACCGTCTTTCCAAACTTAGCTTCATGATGCGTTATCAATATTTGCCAGATACTGATAACATGTCTATAGTAAATACGTTGTTATGTAAAATTGTTAGCTGGCTCCAAAGATGTGTACAGCATAATTTTATATCTCGAGAAACTTATAACCCAATTGAGGAAATGAATAACATGCATTAAAATCCCATTAAATGATAACACATGGCAATGATAAATAGCAGAGCAATAGCAAATTGAATGCCTCATGGATGGCTCGGACAATTTGCGCTAAAGAATGTCTGAAAAATTGAATCATTACATTGTACACCTGAAACTAATATAGCACTGTATGTTAATTATACTTCAATAATAATAATAAGAAGAAGAATGACTGAATTATGTAAGAAAAAAAATGTCTGAAAAGGGAATAATGTGTCCCTGTGAAGAAATGACCTAGGAATGTTTCATGCACTTAAATTAGACCTTGAAGGATGAGTAAGATTTAGCGTTCTGGAATCAGCATTCCAGAAGTGGAACAAAAGAATCCAAGGAGAGAAGGTATTAATGTGCCTGTCTCCTTCTAAACGAGGGCTCATGTTTACTACTTCATGCCTAATTAATCTTCCCAAGTCATACTCCACTGCTCCCCATATCAAGGGCTGTGAATGATTCCCACTGCTTACTGAATTGACCAAATGTCATAGCCGGACATTGCATGCCTGGATTCTTTTACCTAGAAGTAAGGATAGAAAGATACACTGTGGCTTGCCCATAGTAGGTCAGGCATGGGCTCTATCTTAGGGACAATAAGAACCACCGAAGAATTTTGAGCAGCTGAGTGGTGTTCCTTAGTATTAATATTAAAATTATATCACAAGCACAAAACCAAGTAATGCAAGACCAAAGATTCTTACTTAATTCACAATCTTAAAACAAAATGCATAAATCCAACTTTACTAATTGGTAGGTATTGAAATTACCAGCAGAATGCTGGTTTTTAAGCTTTAACATTAGAGTAAGAATATGGAAATGAAAACAAAAAAAATAACCAAAGCTGTGTTAGCTGTCTTATCTCTTTTCCTCTTGTGTGCTGAGGACTTAGGGAGCTTGATCAGTTTCCCTCCTCTCCAATTTGGGGCATGCCAATTATGAAAGGCAAGATGTAGGTTTATCAGAAAAGAGACTTGGAGAAAAAAATAATTAAATTAAAAAGGAAGGCTTTATTTTCTCTCCCTCTTTTTTTTTTTTTTTTTTGAAAAATCAAAGCTCAACTATGGTGAGTCATGCTAGCAACTTAGGGAGAAGGGCAATTTTTGAATAGCTTTGTCAGTCACTGTGGGAGATAATTAAGTAAAGCCTTCCTATGATACTGGCCTTTGAAAAAACAGTCCCTTAGAATAAAACTTTTCCATCACAGAATTAATCTAGCTTGTGGGAAATCAATCAATACTTCTGGATTAAGGGATTTCTAAGTGTGCCATGTATCACATAGCTTGGAGTACCTAATGGGACTTAAGTTTCGTCAACTGTAAAGAAACATCACTTTTAAAATCTTTGTATAATATTAAGGCATGCTTTAGTATGTACTAGCCCATTGAACTCCATACCCATCCTTTCCTGTTTGTTGTTGTTTGTTTTAATTTGTTATTTTCTATTTTAGAGACAGAGAGATTGAAAACCCGAGCAAGGAAGAGGGGCAGAGAGAAAGAGAATCCCAAGCAAACTCCAGGATCAGCACAGAGCCTGACCTAGGGCTCAATCCCAAGACCATACAATCATAACCTGTGCTGAAATAAAGAGTCAGACAATCAGCTGAGCCAGCCAGGGGCCCCCCATCTCTTCATGGTGCCCAACAGCTACTGTAGAGCAGATGTTCTATTCAACAAGAACCAGTTGTAGCTTCTGCTCACAAAAACTCAACAGACTAACCACAAAGATAAGAAACCAAATAATATTAATGCCCAGAGGACTAAACAAACATGTAGTGGAAATTCACCAACAGAAGGCTCTTGTCTCTTTTGAACCGAAGTCCTAAAGAAATACAAAAGTTAGGGGGCGCCTGGGTGGCTTAGTCGGTTGAGCGTCCGACTTTCGCTTAGGTCATGATCTCGCGGTTCGTGGGTTCGAGCCCCGCGTCGGGCTCTGTGCTGACTGCCAGCTCAGAGCCTGGAGCCTGTTTCAGTCTGTGACTCCCTCTCTCTCTGACCCTCCCCTGCTCACGCTGTCTCTCTCTCTCTCTCCTAGAAATAAATAAAAACATTTAAAAAAAAAAAAAAAGAAATACAAAAGTTAGACACTGAAGCCACAGTAGGAGATGGGCAGGTGAAGTACCCGGACAAGGAATAATATGAACAAATCCTTAGAACAGGAAAAATGTAGACAATGTTTAGAGCACAGTCATACTCCGATTCAGCTGGCCTGAAGAATGTTTTAAAAGAAGGGGTGGGGGGACAGGAACAATGTCAGTGGACACCTGAACTGGATAAAAGTATGCAGGCATGTGATGCCAGGTTACGGTATTTGGGTTCAATCCAGTAAGCAGTCAGGGGCCATTTATAACATTTGATGTGGGGAGTAGCTGAGTCAGTCACAACTTAGAAATATTCATTGGTCATAAAATAGCAAGCGAATGCGAAATGGGAAAACCACAGGTAGCAAGGAGGCCAGCCTCGGTCCAGTGTTCAGAGAAGCACGGGAGGCCCAGATTTCATTCCTTGGAAATAGAGAAGCTGGCATATTAAAAAGAATTGACAGTGATTTTGAAGCATTAAGGATAGGTCAGATTGGTTAATCTTGGAAAACAAGAGATTTAATAGCACTCATACAGAGATAGCAAAACCGGGAAGAATTAGAAGTTGGACTTCAGAGGTGCTAGATTGTGTAATTGTGTCGATTAAAATAGATGTACTAAGAGACAAATGTAGGCCTGGAACAGAAGAGGAAATTTAGGGTAAGGCTTACGTCTGAAACTTATCTGTATGTATTTCATATAAATGCTGTATCTTTGATATAAAAAGTATATGAATTAATATTATTTTCAATTTTTGCTAAAATGGTTTTTACTCTAAAATATATTATGAATTCTCTGTCTGATTTCTTTTAAGTCCACCGTCATTTGGTCCTGATTTACGTCAATTCATTTATTTGTGCTATTTCATTAAGAATTTCAGGCTCTCGATATCATGTCAACAATTCTATTTTCTGTCCAAGGCAATGGTCAGAAAAATCATACTGACTGCTACTGTTTAGTTGGAACAGTAATTGACAGGTAATAAAACAATAATCTTTATGATGTATCCAAGCACTTTGAGTGATAACTCTCAAGTTTAGGCAAAGCTTTAGCTGACTCATTGACTTACTGCTAGAAATTAATATCTGTACATTTTTTGAATTGAACATGGATACATGTCAGAAACTCAAAAATAATCCATATCCTTTTATACTGAAAATGCACTTCTAATAATGTATCCCAGACAGTGGAGTACTAATATATTCATGTCAGCAGTGTTTATAATAAGAAAAAGTTAGGGGTCATATAAAATGTCCATTTATTACAGATAAGTAAATTATAACATATTATTATAACTAACTATTCTATAATCATGAATAATGATGGAGTTCATGCATATTTACTAAAAAGAAAATCTAATCCATTTGTAGCAAATGAAAAATAGTTTATAAAGCTATGTGAGTAGTATGATCATTTATATATTATTTTAGAATATATATCTATTTAAAGTATTTTTGAATATATCTATCCATGTCTTTGCTTTTGAACATACCTATCCATTGTATTTATCATATATAAATCACATATACATCATATATTTTGATCATTTATGATATATATGTATCCATCATATATGATATATATATGATTTATATATGACAAATACAATGATATGTGGTATATGATATATGATATAAGAGTTGTTTGCGGGGCGCCTGGGTGGCTTAGTCGGTTGAGCGTCCGACTTTCGCTTAGGTCATGATCTCGCNCTGTAAAATCAGAAGGAAAAGAAAATAGGCATTTGCCACTCTTTGGAACTGTTCAAATAAATTAATTGGCAAAAAGGTAAGAATGCTGTACTTGGATGTGTGGATACGATTATCCTGAAAAAGAAATAGCATCATGTTAGATTGGGGTAAGGCATTGCTCATTATCAAAAATAGCTCTAGGGGCGCCTGGGTGGCTTAGTCAGTTAAGCGTCCGACTTTTGCTTAGGTCATGATCTCGTGGTTCGTGGGTTCGAGCCCCGCATCCAGCTCTGTGCTGACTGCCAGCTCAGAGCCTGGAGCCTGTTTCAGTCTATGACTCCCTCTCTCTCTGACCCTCCCCTGCTCACGCTCTCTCTCTCTCTCCTAGAAATAAAAAAAAAAAAAACATTAAGAGTTGTTTGCAAAGAAGTCTGGAAATATGTACATAAAACATTAGGAGTAGTTATCTTTGGAATGTGTGATCTGGGGTAATTTTTCCCCCTTATTGGCATTGTTTGTATTAAACATACATTAGTTACATTAAAAGAATTCCCAAGTCATAAATATTTAAGTTGATCTACGTTATTGTTTTATCATACAGGTTTGGCTTATGATAAACATAGGTGAAAGGTTGAGGTCAGAATGCAGCATGAGGGGCGCCTGGGTGGCTCAGTCGGTTAAGCGTCTGACTTCGGCTCAGGTCATGATCTCACGGTTCATGGGTTTGAGCATGGCGTCGGGCTCTGTGCTGACAGCTAGCTCAGAGCCTGGATCCTGCTTCAGACTCTGTGACTCCCTCTCTCTCTGACCTGCCCCTGCTCGTGCTGTCTCTCTCTCTCTCTCTCTCTCAGAAAACAAAACAAAACAAAAAACAGAATGCGACACAGCTCCCCAATACTGGTGGATCATGTAAGAGGACAGGCCAAGTCACAAATCCCTAGGCTGAAAGAGTGAGCCGCAGCTGGAGTGATGGGTTACAGGGTGGGGCTGGGAATGTGCCCAGAGGTAAAGACACGTTGTAGAAAGGGTTTGGAAAAAAGGTGCCAAAGTTCACCAATTCTAATGCAATGTCAAGAGCAAGGCTTTGCTTTAGTCTCCTCTTTTGAAAGCCCTCAGCTTCAACTTCCTCAGTAATCAAGCCATCTGTCTTAACGTGGCCACATTTTCAAGTGGCCACATTTTCAAGCCATCTGGCAGCTGACAGAATGCTTTAACTGTGAAATGAATAATAAAATATGGAAGTGGAAACTGAACAGTTTAATCAGGTACAGCAAATAGTGAGAAAAATATGTCCCAAATAAAAGCAAAAGCCTTTCTTCACTATTGTGGTTGCGATTCCAAGTAAAGGCTTAGGAAGATTTTTTTTAAGTGAATAATTGTGTATTCACTAAAGGAAATGTCCTTAGAAAGAAGTGCTCAGAACAGCAAAATTTTGATGATGGGGATTGACCCAAGGTCATACCAAGAATGCACTCTCTGGCTTTAGGGGAAAAAAATCCTGGTCAGTATTAGCATTTTTCTGTTCAATATCAACTTTGGGGGGCTTTCATATCATCATCATTATTATTAAAAACACATGTCAGAAAAATAAAGCTAATATATATCATCAGCCAGTGTCTTTAACAGGAAAGAGCTGGATTTGAACCTGCTCAGATGTTTCTGTTAATTGTCAAAAAGTACATCTGGCTAATCCTTCTTACATATCGCCTCTTATTTTGTTCCCTCCTACTCCAAAGGGAAATCGAGTGATTATTTGGACAATATGTATAGGGACTGTGCAGCATTGGACAAGAATTAAAAAAAGGAAAGGAATGTTAGGGGCAGAGAGCATTACTCACATCTGCTCTGCTGAAGTGATTGAGAGATGGATGAAAGCTAGAAGGGTCCTGGGGACAGGAATAAGCACAGGGGACCAGGCTAGGCAAATGTTGACTCTTCCTTATGGTGCTGAGCTCCTGACGCCCTTCCCAAACCTCCACGTCCCATCTTGCTTAGTGGCAGTTAAGATGGCTCAGGTCGTAAGAGAAAAACAGTATGTAAATTAGATCAAGTGTTTTGGGGAATTTACTGGTTTATGCAACTGACAAATCCGGAGACTGGATGAGGATCAGACACATTTTTAAAATTTTTAATTTTAGAGAGAAAGAGAGTGAAAATGGAGGGGTGAGAGAGAGAGAGAGAGAGAAAATCCAAAGTAGGCTCCACACTCAATGTGGAATCCAATGCAAGGCTCAATCCCATGACCCCGGGATCATGACCTGAGCCCAAATCAAGAGTTGAATGCTCAACCAACTGAGCCACTCAGGTACCCCAGGCACATTTTTTATCAAGGTTCTAGCTCTCTCCTCCACGTGCCTCTCAATAGTTCCCATCTGTAAATTTCAGCTTTATCCAGGTATCATATTGACAGACATGGAGAAACTACAGGTGCCTCACAATCTTCAGCTATACTCCTGAGCATTTCATGGACTGGACCACCTTGTAACTAGTCAAAGATTGCCCAAGCCTTCATTTCCCGAACCAATTACTTGACAGGGCATTACCTTGATTGGCTCAGACAGTTCATGAAGTCTGCTCAGCCCAGTCAGACTATCTGTCTGCTACATAACAGGAAAGAAAAGAAACGAATGTTGGGGAATCAAGCAATGCTCATTTCTGTGAACTGGTGAACTCATATATTTTCTGTTTGGTAACAAGTCTCAGTGGCTTAAAACTGTAAAACCGGGCTGAGGTATTTAAGTTTCTTCTCCCCTAAGCACACATCCATTCCTCAAAAAATGAATTTGGCTAAATCCTCAGTATATTAAGGGTTTTATCAGTAGGCTAGCTGAGGTCAAGGTAACCCAAGTCAAGACAAAATGGACAGCGCTAATTCAGCCTTGGCAGTGGGGGAGACACCTAAGCTTCAAGTAAGATTCTCCCAAGGTCTACTTTGGCAGTAGCCTTACATGAAGAGGAGAGAGAGAATGCCAAAAGAAACAAAACCTGGAAATGTAGACAAAAGCCCTCTCCCAATGGTCCAATAACTGTCCTGTCCACTGATCCATCTATATCAGCCCTCTTTCTCCTTAGGAGTCAAGTGGTAGAGGAAAGAGAGAAACCCAGGATCCTCCATCAAAAGGCCACAGAAATATAGGCCACCATTAAAAAAAAAAAAAAAAAAAGCATAATTAGATTAACATTCCAAAAGTGAGATGAGGCACAGAATACGGTGGAGATCTTACCTTTCCTAACTGTAATATAATTCCTTCCTCCCCACTCCCATCTTCTTCCTTCTCATGACATATATCAAATGCCATGTTCCTGGAGCATAAGTTCCCCATGAGTAGTTCTTTCATGCCTCCAAAGTGTCTAGAAGAGTATCTAGAATACCGTATACATTCAACAAACATTTATTGTTGAATGATGGATGCATGTCTCAGACACTGCATATTCAAACAAAAGAAATGATGAAAACATAACCGTACACTCCTCCCCTTCATTCTTTCCCTGCTTCTCCCTGCCCTTCACTCTGCTCTGCATGTGGCCACAAGCAGTCCACGAACAAACTTCCTGTGCACAGCCTTAACTCCTGGGAAAATCAGCTCATGCAAAGGCATGCCTACCTGACCCCCTAGTATATATAATTTAATCCCTTAACTCTATGGATAAAGCACACACAGGTAGATAAATAGGTAGGTAGGTACTTAGGTAGGTAGGTAGGTGGATGGGTAAAGGTTTTTATACAAAAGTCCTTTCTGAATAGTCATTTGGTTATCTTAGTAAATTCCCCCAGACCCCTCAACCATTGCTACAGACATTTATCAAGAACAAGGGTCCAGAACAGACGTCAGGGTGCATAGTACCATCACAAACCAGGAGCCCAGTAAGGATCATGTTCTAGTAAATGTTTAATAGCCAGCTCTCTACAAAAAAAAAAAATGTAGGTATATATGTACACATGTAAGTTAATTATAATTAATTATCACACAATGCTTTTGTTGATTTTGTTCTGACCTCTTGTATCCATAGCCGACCTATAATTGCTATGGATAAATGAACATAGTTTTCACATGGATGTTGGTTGAGGTTTTCTTCTACTTGACTGAGAACAGTGAATGTAAAATAACCAAGGTGTATGTCAAAATTCCATGTATTCATTCTTTTGCATAATCAGATAATAGTTTTCTAATACTGGAAAAATAATTCCTTAATTATTTGCACAATGCACAATGTAATGGATAAAGACTTGACATGTTTTAAGTTTAATCTGAATTATTAATATTTTCTCCATCATCACTTTCTTAAATCTAGGCAAAATAATTAACCAAGCCCTTGCGAAGACATGCCTTATGTCCATACAATTTTATGTAGTTTATGTATTTTTGGCTTTTGCTGATTTCCATGGTGTATGTACTCTCACTGTGGCTGATTTTAAATTCGCAACTTGGTCTTCTTGAAAGTGGACTTGGGAAGAGAGGCAGCGGAGTTTGCAATTATATAGCGTTTTCATCTGATGCGTAAGAGAGACACACATAACCTCAACAGCAGAGGTAAGTGTAAGATGTAGTAAAAATAACTGGGAAGTGATGAGCTTTGAATATTTATTACATATCTTTTAAGATTATTTAATTGTAGGTTCATATATTTTCTTGTTGGATAATGGCTGTGTTTAACATCCAGCTCAGAAAACTTCTGAACATTTGGCCATTGGCCCTCATTGTTCCCGCGCACCACTGAGGTCCACCTTTCTGTCTCTACCACATCCCTCTAGTGTTAGCCTTGATGACTTTTTTTTTTTTTTCCTAAGTTCCCCTGTCTCTTCCTTCCTCAGTAAGAGTTATTTTCATCTTGTGTTTTTGTGGGTGTTATTCCTCTGGGCATATTTCTCAATTCTTTTACTCCTTTAATTCAAACAGTTTATATTTTACCCAACTTCTCTCTATGTCTGTCTGTCTGTCTCTCGCTCTCTTTTACGTGGCACATTTCCTTAGCCTCCTCTAAAGATTTTTAAACATGGTAAGGGTCCGAGGTCTGCCAATTATTATTGGAAATGGAAAAGCTTCTAAAGCTCATAATATGGGTGAGGAAATAAAGTGTCAGAAGGATCAGAGTACCAGAGAGGTCCCAGACGACGTGTGTGGCCCCCTGCCTTCCCCTCATTACACTAATCAGCTCTCTAAAGGTCCAGACTAAGGTCCCTATCTGCCTCTGCCACAGTGCGTGGTCCATCGCGAGCTCTGAACACATGGTGTTGGGTAATTTTTGTGCCAAGAGGGGCAATTTTCAGCTTTTCCTATCTAAAACCCTTCCCAGCTTCCCCCTCCCTGCCCCCCCGCCCCCGGGTTGATTTTGACTGGCTCTGCTAGACCCTTCCTCACTTCCACAGATGTGTTTGGGGACCTATTTCAGTTGCTAGTCTGCCTCTCCTTGCCAGATTTCAGTTGCCTAAGTCTGAAGGGACCGTTCCAGGCCTCCTGTTAATGATCCCCAGCTCTGCTGACTTTGGCCTGCGAGGGTGGAATCCGCACTCCGCTGGAAAGTCAATTGGTCAGAGCCCGCCTCCCCGGTCCGCTCAACTTTGACCTCAAAGAGTGTGTCCTGGCACCGCAAATTAAGTTCCATTTTAAAATTGAACTTCAAGAACACTGCAGTTTCTGTCTTAGGGGGTTTATATGCTAAGATCAGGTGTTCCAGTACTGAACCTCACAAACCCAAGAAATAGAAAGTAACCGGGGGTGCGGCATAGCTAACCACAAGGAGAGCCACGTGTTTCTCTGTCTATGGAGACGAGTGGTCAGCCCTTCAGAGGTGCCGCTGAAATGTTGCCTTCACTGATGCACCAGGACATCGTTCACAGACGCGAAGAGAATTAATATTTCTGTTTACATACCCCTAGGCTACCTTGAGATACACTCAAACTACGACACTACTACGTTGCAGGTCTGGGTCGCAGTCCCGTGACTAGTCTTTGAGAAGACAGCAAGTGATATGAAGAAAGAGTACCAGGGACCAGGGTCAGGCAGCAGGTGCGGTCTTTTTTATTTTTATTTATTTTTTAAATGTTTTTATTTATGATCGAGAGACAGAGAGAGACAGAGCATGAGCATGGGAGGGGCAGAGAGAGGGGGAGACACAGAATCTGAAGGAGGCTCCAGGCTCTGAGCTGTCAACACAGAGTCTGACCCAGGGCCTGAACTCAGAAACTGTGAGATCTTGACCTGAGCCAAAGTCGGATGCTTAACTGACTGAGCCACTCAGGTGCCCCATGTGCAGTCTTTTTTTTAAAGGATCTGGTCTAGTCATCATGTTGGATATCCTAGTTTAAGTCCTGCTTGAAGAAAAAAATATATACAATATACATTATTATGTACTATTGTATATAAATTATATACTATTATATATTATATAATTCTATACAATACACAATACAATATGTGATATATACACATACAGACACAAACACACATATGTACATCACATACATGCATGCACTAATACCACACACATAAATTATATTTACAGATCAAGCTAATAAGCATTTTCACCCAAACAATAGAAACTAGCACTGATTAAAATTTATAGAATACTCATCCAACAGAAAACTATTTTGCTAGCAACCACTACAATAATTATTTTGTAAATTCTAAGATACAAATGCTACTAGCATAATACATGGATATTTAACGAGGCTACAGATGTGACCACAGGTGGACGATAGGGATGTGAGAGAGCAATCTGTACAAATTTTTGGACTTTGGTGTCAGAGCATCCAGGGAACATGAATTTCTTAGGATTTGGACAACTGCAACCAATTTATAAAAATGCGTAGCTTTCCTTTTCTATGTGGAGGGGATTGCCCAAAGAAGGAAGATGGAATTTAAGTGATCAAACGCCATCTCTGTGTCTTTGAACTTTCAGAGTCACAGAGACATTTTCTGGATTTGCCAATTCCATCTGGAAACTTACAATCAAGCATTGAGCAGTAGAGTTCTGAGGATCTCTCTGGGTTGGTCTTGCATGTGTACCGGGGGCAACAGAGTGTCCTTCCTTTGCTGCCTTGGGGAGATGGAGATTCAGGTGCTCGATAGGGAATGGGAATTGGTACAGATAACCGAAGGGTCACCAGCTTCCTGAGCTGTGAGACGTCAGCTTCATTGTGAGGCAATGTTCTTAGTTTTTATTAGTTGGAGATGAAATGCTTCCTGTTCCCTATGAGCAAAGAGACAGAGGTCTTTGGGCTTCAGCAGAGATGCCTGCCAGGGGAGGTCTCTGCCTCAACTGGTACTTCTACTAACAAACTGACGAAGTGAGGCCCTCTGAACTACTCGCTAAAATTCAGAAATATTCCAAGAGTTTAATGTTTCTTTTGTAGCTTTTAAATCATATGGGGTTTTGGGGCACTTGGGTTGCTCAGTCGGTTGAGCGTCCGAATTCGGCTCAGGTCAGGATCTTGCAGCTCGTGGGTTCGAGCCCAGCTTCGGGCTCTGTGCTGAGAGCCAGCTCAGAGCCTGGAGCCTGTTTCAGATTCTGTGTCTCCCTCTCTCTCTGACCCTCCCCTTTTCACACACACTCTCTCTCTCAGAAATAAATAACACATTAAAAAGTTTTTAAAAATAAATCATATGGGTTTTTTTTGCTTATTTATTTTGTTTAATCTTATAAGCCATCTAAAACATTCTGAAAGAGTATTATATGTGCTATGAGTACATTATGTATAATTTGAATTAGGATCACTATAAAGAAAATTTTACAAATATAACTAGAGAAATAGGCCAGAAGAGAGAACCTAATGTACAGTTTATTCAGATGGGACTTCTCCTAAAAAAATAGATTTGAAAAAGAAGAGAAAAATAGATTTGACAGTGAGATAAATAGGAATAATGAGTGAAGCTTGATTCAGAAGAATATGTCAATGATCTAACAGATTTAAGATATCTTCTGTATTGTGATTACAATAAAAGCTTGTTACAGAAATTGAAAATACCTGTTTTCCCTAGAAAGTGTCTGTGCCTTGGCTCTTTTTTCCTAATTAATGTGGCTAATTGTTCCATATTGTGAGGCTAAATTGCTTTTTATTTCAAGAAGGAGATATTCCCACCATTAGCATCATTGCTTGATTCTCTCCAAAACTTCAACATTTCTATAAACAATCGGAACACATTTTCTTTGACACTGGATTCAAATAATGCTTGTTTTTAAGGAATAAATAACAATCAACCAGAAGTCAGCAACAGTCAACACAATATTGAGTTATGGAAGAAAACTAAGAGAATTATGTCCAAGTGGCACAAACTGTGTTTTTGGGATGAATAGAATGTGTATTTTCTATTTTGCTTAAGTTTTTGAAAAAGTAATGTAACTATATGATGTAGGCTTTATAATTTGCATAACTGACTTTACATTGTTGTGTTAGTTCTATAAGATATTCTAGAGTCACTCTTGAAAATTGAGTGGGCCTACGCCTGTCCTTATCTGAGTTCTTAAGGTCTATAGCTAATGACAAGGCTGTGTCAAAAATTCAGATCATTCAAGTATGCATGGGACAGTCCTCAGAATAGATCACATACTAGGCCACAAAACAAATCTCAATGAATTCAGAAAGAATGGTCACACCATCCATCTCTTCTAACCACAACTCTAAGAAACTAGAAATCATCCACAAGAAAAAATCTGGAAAGAACACAAATGCATGGAGGTTAAATAACATCCTACTAAACAATGCATGGGTCAACCAAGAAATCTAAGAGGAAATCAAAACTACATGGAGACAAATGAAAATAAAAACACAATGGTCCATAATCTTTGGGATGCAGCAAAAGTGGTTCTAAGAGGGAAGTTTACAGCAAAACAGGCTTACCTTAAGAAGCAAGAAAAATTTCTAATATACAACCTAATCTTACACCTAAAGGAACTAGAAAAAAAGAAAAAACAAACCCCCAAACCAGCAGAAAAAAGGAAGAAATACTATCCAGTTTTACAATTCCTATCAAATATGAACAGAATTCTTCACAGGACTAGAGCAAATTATTTTAAAATATGTATGGAAAGACAACAGACCCTAATAAACAAGGCAATCCTGAAAAAAAAAAGAACAAAACTGGAGATATCACAATCCCAGATTACAGGCTATACTACAAAATTGTAGTAATCAAAACAGTTTGGTACTGGTACAAAAATAGACACATAGATCAATAGAACAGAAAAGAGAGCCCAGGAGTAAATCCATGATTACAAAGCAAATTAATCTATGACAAGGGAAGCAAGAATATACAATGGGAGAAAAACAGACTCTTCAACAAATGGTGTCAGGGAAATTGGACAGCTACATGCAGAAGAATGAACCTGTACCACTTTCTCACACCACACACAAAAATAAACTCAAAATGGATTAAGGACCTAAATGTGAGACAAGAAACCATAAAAACCAAAAGAGCACAGGCAGTAATTATTTTGGCATCACCTGTAGCAACATTTTCTATAGATATGCCTCTTGAGGCAAGGGAAACAAAAGGCAAAAACCAATTATTGGGACTACATCTAAATAAAAAGCTTCAGCACAGCAAAAGAAACAATCAATAAAACTAAAAGACAACGTACTGAATGGGAGAAGATATTTTCAAATGATATATCTGACAAGTGGTTAGAATCCAAAGTATATAAAAACCACATACACTTCAACACCAAAACCCCCAAATAATCCAATTAAAAATGGGCAGGAGACATGAATAGATATTTTTCTTGGAAAATAAGATAGTATGTACAGAAGACGTATGGATAGCCAACAGACACACAAAAAGATGCTCAACATTGCTCATCATTAGGGAAAGGCAATTCAAAACCACAATATTACCTCACGCCTGTCAGAATGGCAAAAATAAAAAACACCAAAAACAACAGGTGTTGACAAAAATGTAGAGAAAAAGGAGCCCTTTGCTCTGCTGACGAGAGTGCAAACTAGTGCAACCACTGTGGAAAATAGTATGGAGGTTTCTCAGAAAAATTAAAAATAGGACTACCATGTGATCCAGTAATTGCACTGGTTGGGTATTTATCCAAATAATATGAAAACATCAATTTGGAAAGATATATGCACCCTATGTTTATTGCAGCATTATTTATAATACCCAAAATATAGTGCAACCCAAGTGTCCATCGATAGATGAATGGATAAAGTATATATATATATGTAGTGTGTGTATACATATACATATATAGTGTGTGTATACATATGCATACACACACATATATACATATATATACATGGAATATTACTGAACCATAAAAAAGAATGAGATCTTGCCATTTGCAACAACATGGATGGCTCTAGAGGGTGTAATGTTAAGTCAAATAAGTCAGTCAGAGAAAGACAAATACCATATGATTTCACTCTTGTGGAATTTAAGAAAAAAACCAAATGATCAGATAAAAAAAAGATAGAGATAAAAAACCAGGCTCTTAATGATAGAGAACAAACTGATAGTTACTGGGGGGAGGTGGGTTGGGAAATGGGTTAAACAGGCAATGGGGATTAAGAGCACACTTATCAGGATGAGCACGGAGCGATGTATAGAACTACTGAATCACCATATTGTGCACCTGAAACTAATATAACACTGTATGTTAATGATACTGGAATAATAAAAAAAACAAAGAAAATTAAAACTAAAAAAAATACATCTCAGTGTAGACTCCAAGTTCTTTCCAGGATTAGAATAAACTACTGGCTGGAATGCATCCATCCATCCAACTATTTCCAGTGTCTATATTGGGATGTGCTGTGTTTACCTGATAATCAATGTAAAAAGCTCATTTTAGGGAATTTTTTAAGTGCTGACCATTAGTTTGAGTATTTAAAACTTGTAATCACACTTGGATAATCACATCAACATCGTAGTTTTTGCTATGCTGTCTTCTTTGAAGACAACCTGGGATCATCAATACACATACTTCTGTGTCCTCTTTTTATAACATTTCAGCACAACTGTTTCCAATATTTTTAAAAAATTTTTTTGATCTGAATTGTTTTTAATTTAGAAAGAGAGACCAAGAGCATGAGCAGGAGAGAGGGGCAGAAGGAGAGAGAAAAATCCCAAGCAGGCTCCATGCTTGGTGCAGAGCACAACATGGGGCTCGATCCCAAGACCCTGTGATCAGGACCTGAGTCAAAATCAAGAGTTGGATGCTCAACCAACTGAGGCACACAGGTGCCCTTAAAATATGAATTTTATTACCAATATTATATTTCAGTATTTGAACCAATCACAATACTTGTGATCATTATTCATTTTTGGAGTAGTTACCTTCTCCTCACTTTTACTATTAAATAAAAATTGTAGTGAACATTTTCAAGCACAGTTCTTTGTGAGTTTTTTAAACGTTTACTTATGTATTTTAAGAGAGAGCAAGAGAGTATGCTAGTGGGGGAGGGGCAGAGAGAGAAGGCGGGTGAGAATCCCAAGCAGGCTCCACACTGTCAGTGCAGAGCCCAGGCAGTCCTTGATCTCACAAACCATGAGATCATGACCTGAACTGAAATCAGGAATCTGATGCATAATCAACTCACCCACCCAGGTACCCCTTTGTGTTGTTTACTTATTCCAATGGCTACATTGTTGAAAGGAGAAATACTGGATCAGACTTTTTTGAGACTCTTGATGTATATTTCTAAATTAGCGTCTAGAAAACCTGTACCAGTTTACACTCTCACTAGCAGTGTTTGCTACTTATTTTTCATTATGCCATTACAAAAATTAAGCATTTTAAAATTTCTAATTTATTATGAACATGACATATGACCATTACTTTTTAATTTACATTTCTTTGATAATCCCTGAGTTGAGCTTTTGTATGTTATATATACTATTGGTATTTCCACATTTGTGAGTAAGTCATGAGTTTACTTATATTTATATTGATTTTTTTTAGTATCATTCTCTTGGTAAGTGCTTTGCATGTTTTTCTTATGTTTTCCAATGTGCACTTGCCATTTAATCTTAAGAAGTGAATCAATGTGTGAAGTTTTCCCTTTCAGATCCTTAAATCCATCCTTAAATCAATCATTTTGTTTGTGACCTTCTTTGGGGTTATGATTAGAAAGACTCACTTCAAAGTCACATCCACATTCCTCTCTGTTTTCTTCTATTCTTGATATGGTTTCACTTTTTTTTTTCTTTTTTTACATTTTATTATTCAGTCTGTCAGATGCACATTTTAGCTGGGGCTGTAAGGAAGGACAGTACCTTGATTTGCTTCCAAGAGTAAATCAGTTGCCCCAAAAGAGTTTATGAAATAATCTTCCCCCTTTTCTCAATTATTTGTAATAGCAGGTTTATTCCATATTCTAGTAATATTCACAAATCTATGCATTGAAAGAGCCATTCATATTCTCTACATTCAATGTCATTTTCATGTTATGCTTGTTTGTTCCTATGTTGGTTATTTAACAAGGGTAGCTTTGCAAGATATTTTTATATCTTCTATAAAGGCAAATCTATTTCCCTTGCCCTTTGCAGGATCTTTTATGGCAATTCTCCAGTATTTATTTTTCTTCCAGATGTGTATGCAAGACACATTATCAAAGTTTTTCCTTCTCGCCCTCGCCCTTACATAAATAACATCATGACTTTTATGATATTAAACCTAAAATTAATTTTGGAAAACAAACATCTGTGTACCATCCCTTCCCAGTAAGACTCGGTATTATTTTTCCAGATCTCCTCTGTCTCTTGGTAAAGTTAGACTCTGTCTTTATTGTTGCATTATTCTTGCTGAAGTTGTGGCCTAGGTGTCATTTTGTTATCTTTACTATTAGGAAAGAAATCATTTTTTTCAACATACATGACTTTCAGTTCTTCTCTTAGTTTTACTAAGAGGGCAAGGAAGTAATTTGTAACAATTGACAAATTATCATCATCCTTTACCATATTTGTAACATCTTATCTGTTCATGGCATGTTGCATTGGCTGGATTTTCCAGAATAAAGTTAATTCATAGGTTAGCACTGAGAATGGGCATCCTTGTCAAAAGAGAAATGAGTTGTAAAGTGCCCTAATGGATGAGAGAAGAGGATTAATAATTAGATAAACTCTGTATTAAATAGCTTCCTGGAAATTCACATACAGATTAGCATATAAAATCTTCTGAGAAGCTCTGCAAATAAGAAATCTGGTGGTGGCTGTTTTTGACCTGTTATTTATTATGTGTTAAACAGTATTCCCAAGCCCAGTTTTCCATAGAGTCCTTCCTTTTTTTTTTTTTTTTTGTCTTTATTAACATCCCAAGCGCTGTTTTCTTTATCCTGTTAAAATATTTATCTATTTCTATTTTAAAATGTGATTAAAAAACAAGAATGGCTAGGAATTTGTTCAAATGTTTATTATCATTTGACATATTCATTTATTGTTAGCGAGAAGTATCTTAAAAATATTCAAATTCATGCAATAAGTCATGGTCATTTGTAAGTTTTTTTTAAAACATTTTGTTGAACTTGATATACTGTTTTCTTATTTCAGATATTTGCACTCACATTCATAAAGGAAATTCATCTTTATATTTCATTAAGGGGGCTTTGTTAGCTGTTGGTAGCAGAGTTTTGCAATTTTTATAAATGGACCAGGAAATTTCCTCTCTCTTTCACACAGTGGAACAGTTTGTGTGAATCAGAATTAGCATGTGTGTATATGAATGAGTGCAGGAGCTCACACAGGAAGGAACCTTCTCAGCAGGGATCCTCGTGTGTTCCATCTGTAAAATGGGTCTCTCGTGTTTTCTGTTGTCTGTTGTGGCGCTCTCCTTGCTTAATCTGGAAGGTATTTTGAGAGACTTTCCCTTGTCAATTTCAACTGACTAGCAAATATTTATCTGGTGATTTTCTACTGGTCTGTAGGCTAGGACTCACCAAATGCTATCGCTTAGTCCTCATACTGGAAGAATGACATTTATTCCTGGACACATTTTGAATTCAAACAGTTGTTGTCTCTCTGTGGAAGATATGCATAAAAATATGCCAACACCTAAAAAAGATTGCACAGGACCTGTTCTTCCAGCCCCACCTCTCTTCTACTTGACGTCCAAAGATATTAACCCTAACTTCTTCCTGCTCTAACTCCACGTATCTGGGAAACTTAGTCTCTGAATGGATGTCAAAACAAAAGTACATGGATGGGTAGAGTAGGAAAGAAAGCCTGCTCCAGGGAACAGCCACTCACTTGAGGCTTAATTCCAGTCCTTTCTCATAACTCAGTAGATGTCAACAAGATACACTCTGGACAACAGAATGAAGAAAGTCTACCTCAGTGCACACAGGAGGAATGCCAAACATAATGAGCCACAGAACCTTGGAGAAGCCCTGGATTTGAGGTACTGGGTGCCTCTGAAGGAAGACACGGGGGAGGTCCAACACAGGAAAACTGAAGAAAGCTCAGTGACTCTCCATTCACAGCCCCTGAAGCCAGACGGTCACTCCTCTGACCTGTATAAGATGCAGTGTTAACTCTCTGGTGAGACATAACCACAGAAACTACAGACCTAAGAGTCAGAGAGGTGGTGGGGGTGAGGTGTGGAGCTGAGTTGGAGCTTGTGAAGGGCTCCAGAATAGGAAAAGGGGGATTCATGAAAGTTTGTCTGATAAATCAAACTCTCTCCCCTTCTGCTCTGCTCCCAGGATACCAACAGACCAGCATTTACTCCAATCAAGATGACAAAGGCATTATCTTCTCTGGACAAACCTATTGGGTGAAGGAAAAGCCATGCTGATACTCATATATAGGTTCTCCCAATGCAAATGGCGAGAAGAAAATCATATAGAACATACTTTAGAAATGAAATCTAAAATCATTTCAGATGATTGTCCATACTGAAAGCGCCTGCTGAGTACCTAGTACACTCAATGAAAACATTCCAAAGCAATGATGAAATCTTCCTTTTCCTGAACATTTCTGGATACAGAGAGGGTGAAGTCACATATAAAGGGTGAAAATCAGAATGTTTACCAACTTCTCAAAACAACAAGCTTGAAGACAATAGAGTAATGCCTTCAAAACCCTGGGAGGCAAAGTTCCCCCCAAATTTTATCTTGTCAAAATATTAATAAAGGTAGGGATAGAATAGGGACATATACAGACACGTAAGATCTCAAAAAATTACCAGCCATGTGGCACTTCTTCGAAACATGCTGATGGATGTGTTCCATGAAAAGAAAGGAGTAAACCAAGAAAGAGAAAGATGTAGGACAGAGGAACCAATGGCTCTATCACAGAAAAGTATTTAAAGACATTTTCTAGAGAAGCCCTGCACAGCAAATAGAATTTTCTGAAGTAATGGAAACGTTCTACATCTAAGCAATGCAGTAGCCTCTGGCCATAACTGACAACTTGAAATGCAGTTCATGTCACTGAGCTTTTAATTTCATTTCATTTTAGGAAAGTTACATTCAAATAACCATATGTGGCTAATGGCTATCATTTTGGACAGAATGCCCTACATGATGGTGAAGTAAACTATCAGACTGGCAACGGAGGGGTCTTATGAGCGAGAGATTATGCCCTATAGTGCATCATGCTTCCAAAGATGGCTACAGAATATCTCCCATTTGCTTTATGGCCTTGATTATTTGCAGTATGGCCTTGCTGTGACTCTGTCAAGAGATGGGATCTATTTGTTTTCCTCTTGGATCTTGGCAGGCCTTATAACTTCTTTGACCAATGACCTTATGACTTCTAGGTCCAGATAGTAAGAAGTTCTGGTGCCTTTGACGTTTGGACAGTGAAGAAAGCTAAACACCACATAAAGAATCCAACTACCATCAGGGCTGTCATTCTTTTAAATTTTCTCTTAATGTTTGTTTATTTTAGAGAGAGAGAGAGAGAGAGAGAGAGAGAGAATGAGTGGGGGAGGGGAAGAGAAAGAGAGAAACACAGAATCCAAAGCAGGCTCCAGGCTCTGAGCTGTCAGCACAGAGCCCGATGTAGGGCTTGAACTCACAAACTGTGAGATTATGGCCCAAGCCGAAGTCGGATGCTTAAACGACTGAGCCACCCAGGTGCCCCTGAGTGCTGTCATACTATTAGAAAGCCCCAGCTGGCCACATGGAGACCCCTGACAAAGTCCCAGCTGTCTCCATGTCCAGAATTGCTCAGCTGAGCTACCCATGGAACCGTTAGAGATAACGAAATAGTTGTTCTGAGCCATTAGGTTTAGAATTTGTTACACAGTGATGACCAAACAGCAGCAAGTCTAAGAGCCCATACTGACGCACACAGGAGAATTCTGGGAGTAACATATATGCTACGGGAGTCATCAGTTATCCTGTATTCCCTAACTGTGCTCTGTGCTTCTGCCTCTAATAACACGCATCCCACCCTTTTAGCTTCCTGCTTGTGTGTCTAACTCTCCCAAGAAATGTTAGGTGCTTGGAGAGAAACTTCATTGCTTCATTCCCAGCACTCAGCATGCAGAGACCTCTCAGAAATATTTGTTAAACAAAGGCAGTGAACTATGCACATGTATTTATTCTTGGACAATGTATGCCCTCTTATTTATGGATTCCCACATTCCCAAGTCATTGGGTATAAATCCATGTGGTTCCCAAATGTCACCACACTATTCCTATCCTGGGATGCCTAATCCACAAATCTGATGCCATAGGAGATATTCTTAGATCTCCTATAATTTTAAATAGACAATAAAACAAAGCCACAGTCCTCATTTCCTTAAACTAAACCTTCTCCCAAGCCTTACTTGTAACCTCAAATATCTTAAAGGAGTGACCCATAGAAACTCCCTGAATTTCCTCATAATCTTCCCCTGCTTAGTTCCCCTCCTCCCGGGGGTCTCTGGAACCTTACTTTCTTGAAGCTCTTCAGGGAGAATATTACCAAATTAAATGGCCCCTTTTATTAGCCATTTTCCTACACTGGCCTTGATTATTTCACAGGAGGTGAAGAAAGATGCTTCCCCAAATCTAGGGAGCTGCTGGCTTCAAGGACTGACCCCCCACCCCCTTACCGCACAAGTGTCCCTCCAGGGTCTCTGCAAAATCACACCCACCACACGCTGTGTATTATGAAGTTGGCATCGATGTTTTGAAACTAGGCAGACCCTCTGCGGTGTTTAGTTTTTGGCAGAAGTTATGTTTTTGCCTGGCCGCCACCATGAAATGTGTTTAGTTTTAACTGACAGGCCTGTTCAACACCGCAGGTCATAGGTAAGCCTGGCTAATCCCGACTAGGGGAAGGCAAATCAAAAGGTAGGCTCCCAGTCCCAATTTCCTTTTGTGTTTTTACTGCGTGAGTACAGGTTAACCCTGGCAAAATGTTTCTGTCCTTCTAACCTGATTCTCCTTGATAAACACTCCCCGCTTTGGGAAGAGTCAAAGAAGGGCTTCGTTTGCACCCTGGGGATTGAGACTCAAGTGCCCTGTAAGAAGAGGCATTACTGTAAGATGGCATTTTCCTCCCCAGATCTGGTTGGCATTCAGGATCAATTAGAAAGGCCAACAGAAGAACTGTCAATTAGACATGACACCGATATTGCACACCAGCGTTACCAGGGGAACACAAGGTGTTCTTGTTTTACTTTTCCCCTAAGAAGGATATGGAGTGAGCCATCTTGTGACCGTTTGTCTTATCCAGTTCAGTGAACACGACTGTGCTTTTTCCTACTATCTCAGTCAGAATCGGTACCTATGCCAGGCTGGGAAATTATATACATCCAGCACGAAAAGTGCAATCCAACCCTTATGAGTTTCCAAAAGTCCTTGTAGGATGGCTCAGTGAGTGGTAGGATGGCACAGGCATGGGGGTCAATGCCATTTCACCTGTGATGGGAGAATGACCTTGAAGAAACCATCAAACTCAAAGGTAACCAGAGTTTATAAATATGACCTTACAGCTAAGGGAAGTTATAACAATATTATGATGGGATAGCAATGATCATGCATGAAGATTAAGTATTTGGGGTGCATTCATTTTCAGTTTTTTGAAAGAAAATAAGTAAAGGGTATCACGAAAACATAAATTCCATGAAGTAAGAGTTTCATCTATGTAGTTTTTGTTGTCCACTGCTACCTAGTCTATTTAGCCTGGTACTCAAGAAATACATCTCAGGTAAATGAGTTAGTTAATTAATTAAAAGTATGCTTTTAGAGGGCACTTGAAATGTGACAACTTAGTATCCATCACATCCCTTAAAATCCTGAATTGAACTCTACCAAACACAATCCCTGCTGATAGGAGAAATTTTACCAGATGAGTAATTTCATTTTATTTCTGGGATTATGATTTAAACATTTGTATTATCCCGACATGCAATATGAAGAAACACGCTGGACTTAAATGCATTCATTTAAACTCAGATTGTACGTATAAACATAGATGCATACACACAAATACACATGTGTGTTTATTTATATGTAATTTTTCCTCTTTCTATATTAATAAGCAGGAAAGAACACTATTAAGGGTTGGACACTGGACACAAAACTTCCTATAGCTATCCGACACAGAAGAGAAAGGTAACACTGAGCCGGACACACGGGACGTGGCTATAGATTTCAGGGGCAAATGAGGTTGCATATTGGAAATAAAACAAAACAAAACTGTACCTGGGTTGAATTTTTTCTCCAGTCTGCAGGCCCTCGCTGGATTTGGGCCATGACTTCTCGCTAACATGTGCGCCACCGAGGAAGTTATCGACCATGGCCACGTCCCCCCGGATTATGGGGAATTTGCATTCCACGTTTTAGTTGTCCTTTGGTTTCTCCAGAGGCAGGGACAGAATATAGACTCCATGAGCCCTTTCATAACAGGCCCGTGGTTCAAGACCGGCTTGGACAGGGCCCGGGCATTGGCAGGCGCTCTGGGAGAATTTTCCAGCAGCAGTGTGACTCCGTTTGCCTTCTTCAACAGGTCTTCAGTTGGCTATATTAGTTCATCAGCTTCAGACTTTGAATTGGCACATACGCATTGTGCAGATGGGGCAGTCACATCGACGGGCCTGGAACTAATTAAAAACTGGAATATTTTAGATCAGGGAGAGGAAGCGCGGCCAGATTTGCAGGGATAGTGCAAGAGAGCTGAAAGACCAAACTGACCCAGCCCTAGGAGAAATAGTACTGCTGCCTGACCTTGGGTAGCCCCAGCTGGGCTTGGCATAGCCCTGTGTGAGACAGACTCGCTAGCCTGACAGGTACTGAGCCATCCCACTGGTGTAGGGAATATTATTATTAAAAGAAAAATTTCTCTTGGTGGCACAATGTTTCGTTAGGAAGAACAAGTTTGCCAAGCTTGTTAGCTTCGGGATAAAGACACATCCAAGTGAGTGAAGGCCTATGAAAAGCATTTATAATGAGGGAAAGTTAATGGCTGGGTGAGTGTCAGGGGCTGTGTTCAGAGCACTGAACTTTAGGCCGGCTGGAGGCACTGCGCACCCCCCGCTGGCCTTCCTTCCCTGACCTGTATTAATTTGCCATGTCTGCCCTCTTTGTCGCCCCCTGCTGGCTATACTAGGGATTCTCTTAGACTAAGCGGTCAGTGTTTATCTTTACTAAGATGGAGTCTTGTCTTGCGAAGGACTTCAGTGTGGCCTGCCTCTGTGTCGCAGAGGTTTTGGGGAACTACTCAGATCTGTTTTCAGCCTCACAGATCAGCTTAGAGAGAAGACTTTTGAATTCAAAGAAATCCATAGCTCGCTGTAGTTTGTGTTTTATTTTTGTAACTTCTCTTAACACCTACAATTTATTTGATTTGTACTTAGATGCCCAGCAGTGGGGTACATCATGAAAGACATTATCCCACGTAGTCCATTCTACAAAAATGTAAAGAAATTGATGCTGTTGTTCTGTTTTTTTTTTTTTTTTAATTTTTTAATTGTGGTAAAATACACATAACAAAATTTACCATCTTAGCCATTTTTTCAAAGTTTATTTATTTATTTTGAGAAAGAAAAAGAGACAGAGCATGAGCGGTGGCGGCAGGGAGGGGGGTGGGAAGTTGGAGAATCAGAGAGAGAGAGAGATAAAGAGAGGATCCCAGGCAGGTTCCACACTGTCAGTCTGGATCCTGACAGAGAGCTTGAACTCACAAACCACGAGATCATGACCTGAACGGAAATCAAGAGTCAGATGCTTAACTGACTGAGCCACCCAGGTGCTCCCCATCTTAGCCATTTTAAGTGTAAGTTTCAGTGGCAGTAAATGCATTCACATTATTAGGCAACTACCAACACCACCTCCAAAACTCTTCATCTTGCAAAACTGAAGCCCTGTCCCCACTAAACAATTTCCCATTCTTCCCACCCTCCTCCCTAGAACCTGCCGACTGCTGTTCTAGTTTCTATCGTTATGAATGTGAACACTCTAGGTGCCTTGCCTAAGTAGAATCCCACAATGTTTGTCTTTTCATGACTGGCTTATTTCACTGAGCATAATGTCTTTCAAGGTTCATTCATGTTGTAGCACGTCCCAGAATTTTCTTCTATTGCAGGTCAATAATATTGCATTGTGTGCATAAGCTACATTTAATTTGTCCATTTATCTGTGGATGGACACTCAGTTTGCTTCTACCATTTAGCTACTGTGAATGATGCTACTGTGAACATGAGTGTTCCAACATCTCCTTGAGACTATGATTCTGTTTTATTGGTGAGGGACCCAGGCCTCCACATAGAGAGCCTGGTAATTTGCCTGGAGTCACAGGATAGGTAAGTGATGGAACCAGAATTTACATCCAAGGGCTCTCACTCCAGAACGTGTCATTTTCATCTCCATCCTCTCCAGGTTATCCAAAGGACAGATGTCTGTCCCCCAGAAACAGGGCTGAGGCATGATTTGAAACAGCACCAAGGAGTTCTGAATTAATTACATTTTCATTGTTCTACTGATAAATTTTCCAAGTGGATTTTTTAAGTTTATTGATTTATTTTGAGAAAGAGAGAACAGATGCATGAGCATGGGAAGGGTGGAGAGAAAGAGAGAGAGTGAGAGAAAGGAGAGAGAGAATTTCAAGCAGGCTCTGCTCTGTCAGCACAGAGACCAATGAGAAGCTCAATCCTACCTCAATCCTGGGTGAGATCATGACCTGAGCCAAGATCAAGAGCTGGAGGTTTAACCAACTGAGCCACCCAGGCGCCCCTCCAAATGGATCTTTGATGCTAAATGACACTACAACATCCCAAAAATGTCAGGATTAGATAGATGCAATAATAAAAGGAACCAGTTACTTGGGGCTTCATATATGTAAGTTACTTTATATATGTAAATTATATATAGTAATTTATTATAATATGATATATTAAATATATCATTCCTGATCCAAACTGGCTTTAGCCAGTTTATTCCACTGTATGCTAACCCCATTTACCATGATAATATCCGTGAGGCACTAGCATTGTTAATAGATATTTAAATATTTTATCCTCCAAATTACTTACTAATGTCCCCATTTTACAGATGAAGAATCCAAAACTCGAAATATTAGAGCTTAATCTGCCAGGGGTCAGACCTCAACACCAACCAACCTGGTTGAATCAGATGCAAACAAAATACATTTGTACATAAACCACTATGAATTTTAGATACATAGCTTTGGGGGAAATCTGGAACGGTCCTTAAAAGGTCTTTGAAAGACAGAGGCTTGCATCAATGAATTCATAAAGACCTATGGAAAGGGACAATGCATATTTAATATCTAATAAAATCCCATAAATGCCACCATATCCTGCAAGTCACCGCAGCTGCCTCTGACAAATGAGCTTTTATGTGAAGGATCCTGCTCTGGGAAGCTTGTTCAGCAATCCCCTGCTCAGGCCACCTGGCTCCTTTTCAAGATGTTTCCAATGTTTCAGCCTCCAACTCAACTCTTCATCCTGGAAAAGTCTGTGTCTCATTCCAGCTTGGTGCTGTGATTTATTTTTGGCGGGTAAAGGGAAGAATTAGTCATACCTACTCTTCTTTTTGAGTTTAATGGGAGCATTGTGGCTGGTGGTAAAGATGGTAGTTTATCAGGCCAGTGACTCGTACAGTTTATGGCCTGGGCCTCCTTGCTCCTCCTTTCCTTTCCCCTGTGAGTCACTTTACAATAATAATGAAGAGGTGAGGTCCAATGTCTGACAGTGGATCTCCTTGTACTGGGCTTTCAGCACTCCAATAATGTCCATATTGTGAAAAGAAAGATGATGTCACCTCCTTGGCAGTTGAAAACAAAGGGAGGGCAAGTTAAAATGACCAGGGCCACCCAGAGAACTGCCAATCAATACTATTGACAATGAAGAGGAAAACATTCTTTCTCCCGATCATAAAGTATGACTGAGCTAAGCAGTATTGACCTTGGGGTAAGGCATTTCCTAGCATTTAATGAATGGCTGGAAAGCTGATGGACTTTTAGTCAAACTGGTTATTAACTGCCCAAAAGTCCCTGACCCTGGAAGCCATAATTATTGCTACAAATACAGAGTGCATAAGGAAGCCCAAGTCTGGTTTAGACAATGAGCTGTTGTAAGCAAGACCCAACTCTGGACCATCGGATTGACCTCATAGAGCAGCGGAAGCTGCCTCTCACCACAGAACCATTCCTAATGGGCATTGTCTCACAGAGAACATAGGCATATGTTCCGGAACTAAAAATGGATGGCATTTGGCAGATTACATAACAGACTGTTACACACTTTAAATATAACACTGCACCTTGAAGGTAATGGGTTGAACTGATTTCACGAAGCCTACAGAGGCCAGTGCTATTCATCAGAAACATGGTATGGTGTGAGCCGTCTCTGTCATTTATAAATATCTACTAGCCACAGAAAAAAGTAGGTGAAATGAATTTTTTAAATGTTTATTTCTGAGAGGCCACAAGTGGGGAAGTGCAGAGAGAAGGGGACAGAAGACCTGAAGCAGGCTCCTTGCTGACAGCAGACAGCCTGATGTGGGGCTCGATCTCATGAATCTCGAGATCATGACCTACGCCTAAGTCAAACACTTACCTGACTCAGCCACCCAGGTTCCCCAGGTGAAATGAATTTCAACAATATATTTTTCTTAATCTAATATATCTGAAATATAAACATTTGTTCATGTATTGAAAAAATCATCAAGATATTTTACATTCATTTTTGTACACAAGGTTTTCATGGTTCAGTGACATACTTAGCATACATCCTGATTTGGACTAGCCACATTTCAGGTGCTCAAGAACTCCATACAGTTAGTGGATACCATTTTGGACAGTGCAGGCATAGAAAATAGGTTTGGTTTAAGAAAATAGGTTTGAACATATAATGGGTAAAATGGCCCACGGGATGCATTTTCCTATAAAGATCACTGAAGAGCTAACTTAAGAAGGGAAAGCTAAATAAGTTTTAATTATAAGAACACTTATATTATAGAAGAATTATATGTTTAAGACACACTTACTAGTATTTAAGTTTGAAAAAAGTCCACGGTGACTAACTTTTGCCATGTTCTTTAGTGCTCTGCTGATTTAGCTTTACTCACAGAAATGTTTCTAGGTTGTAAGGGCAAGATGATTCTGGAATTCAGTTGCAAGGGAAGCAATATAGCATAGTGGAGATCGTCTTTGGAAATAGTCTTTCTTTGAGAACAGAAAGATACTTTCTGATACTTTCCCACTCAGTGACATAGGGCCAACTAATGTACTTTAGAGGAATTGAATCTTCTGATCTCTGATGTGTGGATGGTTATGGCCACCTTCTTTTGGTTGTGTAGATTGGAAGCAATAATGCCTGAGAAGCCTGAGTGTTGGCACCATCATCACCATCTGCATCAGCATTAGAAAGTACTAGAAACATCCTCCACTGATGTGTCTCCCCAGCAATGTTCAAGGAACACTGTGCTTGCTCAGACAGCTGTTAGGGAGAAGGTGGGAAGATTATTTTCAGTGGTACAATGGCTGAGTTGAATATGAAAGACGATGGTTTGCTAAAATTAATTTGCTGGTATTGGATTTAACAAAAGAAAAATGCAACCACAAATCTAGTTCAATATTTTATATATTTATTTTCTGATTCAATCATACAATGAGTATTTGTGATTGGTCACCATGTACCAGTCACTCTTTTGAATACTGGGGACATAAATTCTCTTTCACAGAATTTACATTTTCGTACAAAGAGACATGCAATACACAAGCAAAAATAAGTGCATAATAAGGTCATATCAGACACTGAAATTGCTACAGCGAAATCCACACTGAGTCACAGAAGAGATCAGGTCATGGGGTGGGAATGTGGCTTGCTGTGGCAGGGGAGAGACATGACTTAGAGGCTGGTTAGAGAGAGAGACAGAACGTGAGTAGGAGAGGGGCAGAGAGAGAGAGACAGATACAAGATGCAAAGCAGGATCCAAGCTCTAAGTTGTCAGCTCAGAGCACGACGCGGAGCTCGAACTCAGAAACCATGAGATCATGACCTAAACTGAAGTCAGACTCTTAAGCGATTCAGGCACCCAGGCAAACACCCCTAGCAAGCTCTTCTTAAGTTCAAAAGGCTGTCTGTTGAGATTTCTGTGATGCTCTTGTGTACCCATGAAGATCAGGTTAGCATTGCTCCTGAGAAGAAAACACCTTTACAGTAGTGGCTTTCTCTCCTGGGTGGTCTTTAGATAAACCCTGTGGAATTACGACTTTCGGAGTCCCTTTCCCGTATTTTTTTTCTTTAAAAACCTTTTTTTTAACATTTTACTTATTTCTGAGAGAGAGAGAGAGAGAGACAGCATGAGCAGGGGAGGGTCAGAGAGAGAGGGAGACACAGAATCTGAAACAGGCTCCAGGCTCTGGGCTGGCAGTCAGCACAGAGCCTGATGCAGGGCTCGAACCCACGAACCATGAGATCATGCCCTGATCCGAAGCTGGCTGCCCAACTGACTGAGCCCCCCAGCAGCCCCCTTTACCATGTTTGAAACTGACTATGCTTCTTTATTTTCACAATGTCTCTCTAAATAGAGTCAAAGGCCATTGATTGGGTTGCTGTTCACTCCACTCCATAGTCCAGTCCTGCCTCCCTGATATCACATCCGAGTTTTGTTAATAAATATTTGAGAAATTTCTAAGCTCTTTGTCTCCTTTTTTGTATCAAAGCCTTTGGTTTACTCACATGCGTGTCTAACACATACACCCTAGCATCTTGGGTAGATCTCAGATCACAACTTTACATTCTGTTGTCTTTCATGTCCAATTGAACCACCGACTCAAGTAAAACATTATGTTTGTACTGTGCGGTATTGACTGCACTTTGGGTGGGATTACAGAGCACAAAATAAAGCCAATAACCATTTCCTCATTGTGCACATAGGAAGCTTGAGTTCTTTTTACAGGTACATTCATTTCTGCAGATTCAGCAACAGAATCTATTGCTATTTCTGACTTTGAGAAATTCGATAAAAGCTGTTCTACATTTGAAGTTCTCATCCAAGGCAGATCAGCTCTCCATTTCCTTTTCCTAACTAAGTCAGAATCCAGAAAGTTTGCTGTGGGGCTTCCTTCAAGAACGATTTCTGCTGTCTAGATCTGTTGTTAAACAGTACTTGCTCAGTTTTGTTTCTGTTTACATTTCTCCACGTGTGAAGTTCATTAACCCAATGGGCCAAAGAATATCAGGTTAAAGCCAGTCCACCAGATTGATTTCAAGTCCCTGTTACCAGGATCCTGTCTACACATTTACTTTTAAACTCCCAGATAACATCTAATGATGGAGATAAAAAACACAAATTGTGGACAGCACAACATAATGATAACAAAGGCCACTTATTGAATGTTTATTATGTGTCATTGTATTAAACCCTCTCCCATCTATTTTCTCACTTGGGTTTCATTATAAGCCTATACGAGAAATATTACCAGCCCTGTTTCACAGAAGGTACCCTGAGGTCCAAAGAAATTAAGGGCGTTTCAGATTCATAACAATTGACAGGTGTTGAAGCAGGATTCAAACCCAAGATTGACAAACCCCAAGGTCTATGTGTTTACCAATACACAAGACCCAGATTATAAACCAGCATCAATGGCCTAAAGAGTTTCTAGAAGAATGGGGGTTAGATATAAGTAGATAAGGATGGATCTACAGTAGCAGATATCATTGGAAAGGTGGGGAATGTTCTTCACTTCTTTTCCTGTTTAAACAAACCAACAAACCATCAAAAGAAAGATGAGGGCAGGTCCAGTAAGGAGGAATGAAAAACATGGAGGACGGCAAGGGTGGAAACTGACATAGAGGACTTTGAGACCATCCGGAGAAGAAAAGAAAAACGGGTCGTTGCGCTTATTCTAAGAAAGCATGAGGGGACTCTCCTTGCACTTTTTCAAATGGTTCCACTACACCATCGCTTACATTGCCATCAGAATGATTTAAAAGCAACCTATGCTTAGAAGTCCTTTCGGTGACAAATTTATTATCTGCTTAGTGTCCAACAAGACTTTCTCCAGTCAGCAAATAAACAATTTCAAGGCATAGCTTACAGGGAATTTATTTTAACCTGCTTTTATTTCGTGGGCTCTTTCCAAGTTTTGCATGTTAACTACAAAGGGATAAATGTTTCTCATCAGGCCAGGAGGAGAAGAGATGAGGTATAAACATAACCCAGACTAAAAATACAAAAGCCATCTCTGGAGATAAAATATTTATAATTCATGTGTTTGAAAAAAACCCACACTCCTTTGCCTGGGGGAATCTTCTCTGATAATTGTTAAATACCTAAGAAGGGAGGTATCATACTCCTCTTGGACCTTACATCATATTTTGCCCACCTTTTTACAGAAGCCATTATTAAGCAACAACTATATGCAGGGGTAAACCCTCAGCAGCTTGCCCTGGGGTTACTTGGCCTCCACTGTGTGGAGTGGGTAGAGACCAGTGGATTCTGACCAGAGCACTTGCCTGGAATCAGGAAGAGTCAATGGTACCATTAGACAGTCTTTGGCAAGTGATGGAGAAGGAGTGGTTTGTAAATGTTCCCTTCTTCTAGCCAACTGGATTTATTTATGGATGTGTTCTAGGTGTCTCATCAACGTCTTCCTACTAGGATCAAGCTCCCACTATCATTAGCCACAGTCAAGTTGACAACTCACTCTCGCATTCGCTTTTTCTGTCTGGTTCCCCCTGCCTCCTCTTTGAACTCACTTCTCGAAACAAAATACCATGCACCCAAGTGCTTGCCTCAAGCTTTGTTTTTCAGGAGAGCCTAAGCTAAGACAAAGTTTATGACCCTATTTTATAACTGAAACGAACTATCTGTTTAGTTTCTCTTGAAAGTGTTGGACGATGCATATTTTAAGCAATGTCTAAAAACTTATTTTTTTGGAAATTCAAAATTCTTGATGCCCCTTACATAAGTTAATTTTCCTTGGAGTCTGATAAAATCAAATTTGGCAGTCCCCACCCTGGCAAGAAAGGCATGAAATTTTATTCCGCACGTAGTTTTTTGTTTCCTATATCCACTGTTCTGTGGATTGTGAAATTCCTTAAAGTGTGTGAAACATAGTCACCCCTGCTTTAGATTACTTCTGGATGATCCATAAAATGTGACATTTTAAAAACTAACCAAAAATTAACCAAATTCATTGAAATGTCTTCACTGGACAGGTGGCATTCCTTGAGAGTAAACATCCTTAAGATGTTTTCAGAACATCTTAATACACACATTGTGTCACTTCTCTGCAAAATATTCTCAAGAAGATCAATGATGGTGAATCACTGTTCTCAAACTTTGTCTTTCATAAGATTCTCTTGGAGGGGAGATTGGAATTTCAGATTCCCCAGCCACATCCCCCAGAGTTAGCATGCCAAAGCTGAGTCCAGGAATATACATTTTTAAAATGTTTATTTATTTCGAGAGTGGGGAGAGGTAAAGAGAGAAGGGGACAGAAGATCCGAAGCAGGTTCTGAGCTTACAGCAGAGAGCCTGATGCAGGGCTCAAACTCGTGAACTGCGAGATGATAACCTGAGCTGAATTTTGACACTTAATCAACTGAGCTACCCAGGCACCCCGAGGAACATACATTTTTTAAAACTTTTAATTTTTATTTATTTCTGAGAGAGAGAGAGCATGAGCCGGGGAGGGTCCGAGAGAGGAAGACACAGAATCTGAAGCAGGTTCCAGGCTCCAAGCTGTCAGCATGGAGCCTGATACTGGGCTCGAACTCATGAACTGCAAGATCATGACCTGAGTTGAAGTTGGACGTTTAATCGACTGAGCCACCCAGGCGCCCCCACTTTTTAATCAACTCATCAGAGATTTCTGAAACAGATGATCCTTGGACCATACTTCAGGAAATGCCATTTCCAAAACCTTCACATCTCAAAGATGCAAGTTCATCCTGCAACTAAACCACCCATTTTGAGTTTCAGAAAGATGTCCCCAATAGCGCTCTTCCCATTGTTATTGTTGACTGGATGTTTAGAGCATGACTAAGAAAATGAAGACAGCTCTAAGGACTGAAAGCTGAAGGGATTTAATGCCGGGCCTTGGTTTTAGAGGCAATGAGAAGCTCAGAAGCCAAACAGGGAACAATGAGGCAACCTGAGAATTAGTACCAGGAGACCACAACCATCGTGAGGCTGGAGAGGTAAAAGGAGATTATGATGTTCTGATATCCCTGGCACTGAGGTCATCCCAACTAAACTGGTACCACAGTGGTCTCGTACAGAAAGAAATGGAACGACAAAGGGGACATCACTGCTACTAGAGATGCATGTAAAGAAGGGAGACACATGCCCTGTGTCTCCCACCGTCCCCTTACTAGTGCCTCCCATTGGCTGAACCCATCTGGAAGCCAGATGACGTGAGGATCTGGGAGTCACAACCACCAGATTTACCTTTCTCTAACGGTAAAATGGTTTGGGGCAGAGCAGGGGAAACGCAAGGGATTATGGAGCAAGCAGACTGAGGAGCATCACGGATACCTATACATTAATCCACACCACCATGCAGACTTACGCTAGAATTGTGGGTGTCCCCATCTTTGTTCTCCACATCAGTGCCCTTGGAAGCCAAGTCTCTACAGACTCCACACAGCCTTACCAGACAGTGTGGCTCACTTGATTTAACCCAACTGGAGAGCCTTTCCTTAATTTCCTCAGGTTGTTATACCATTGCCTAAGATCATTTCTTTGCCTTACTAACAGTGGGTACCATATAGATGTTTTGAAAGCTATAAAACAACTTGACACTGTAACAATAGATCGAGTGGAAATTTCCTGAAGGTAAGTTCCTCCAAAGTCTTTCTAATCCCCCTATAGAAAATTCTAAGAAAAATACTAATTCCAAGAATGGAAGAGGGCATGAGCGTAAATGAAATTTGGGAACTTGAGGTTAAAAAAATTAAACAGGTTTCTTTATTACCATGAATATGTTAACATGGGGCGTGAATATGCCGAAGAGATATCCGGTGTGCAGTATTTGCAAACTTATGTAACCATTTGCTTATTCATTTCTTCAACAAATATTTATTGATCAACTATTCTATGCCTGAAACTCTATGAGGTACTGGGGATACAGTGTCAAACAAAGAGACAAAATCTTCAACTTTATACAGAATAGATTCTAGTGGAAGAAGAGAGGAAAAATCAAAAAACAACAACAAAAGAGTAAACCTATAGCATTTTCACAGTGCCATTCCTTAAATTAATATTCAATGATTATACTTTCAGTAACTCTGAAAAGCTTTCCACTCTATTGTTAGGCTCTTACCAGACCTGCCAGATTCTGGGTTCTCCTCCTTCTACCTGAAATTATCTTTGTTTCAATGATAGTGGTTAAATATGATGGCATTGGGGTCAGGGGACCCTTTTTCAAAACTTGGTTCTGCCTTTCACTGGGAGTGTAACGTCTGTGCCTCATTCATTCATTCATTGATTCAACATGGCAGACTCAGTGCTAGAACTTCAAGATTCATCCGTTCCCAGATGAAACACATGTCCTTGAGGAATTTATGTTTCCTAGTTTCTTTACTGAAAAATGAGGATATTAATAGCATCTGCCTCATCAGGTTGTCATGAGGATTAAGTCACTTAATCCATGTGAAACGCTTAGAACACTGCCTGGGACATCCTTACTAAATGTTAGCCTTTATTAATCTTGTTACCCCGATGTTTAAAATCCTTCATTGACTCACCACCGCCTTTAGGGTAAATTCCAAGCTGCTTAGCACAAGAGACAAAGCCTTTCAAGATCTGGCTTCCGATTTTGCATCTTGCTTCTTCCCTACACACTTCTTTCCCTCCGTTATATAGAATTATTCATGGATTCCATTGTGGGTAGTACTTTTTCACTTTATGTCTTCACTCACCCTGTCCTCTCTGTCTTGAGTTTTCTCCTTTGTGAGTGAGTGCCTTTTTTTCTCTTCAAGAATTAGCTCAATTGTCCCCTTTGAAAAGACCATTGTACCGACTCCTTTGTGTGAACATCGATGGCCCCAGCTGGTCACATTGACCCCTTTTCCACACTACATTCATACATGACTCTATCTGCATTTCTCATATGTGTTTCAATTAACTCACTTATATCTCACATTGTGCCCCAATGTATCATGGTCACTAATAAGGATGCATTAAACACGGCAAGACAGCTCTGTGGATCCATTGTCTTAAATCCTGAAGGCAGAAAGAAAGGCTGAAGGAGACAGAGCTGCACAGGAAAGGAGTTCCAATAAATCATGGTAGAATTGAGCCCATGTGTTTACTTCCCATCCTTCCCAAATTCCCACATAAATAGAATCCCCATATAAATCATAGTAAAGGTACTTTATTATTTTTTTAAGTTTTATTTGTTTCTGAGAGAGAGAGAGAGAGAGGCAGTTTGAGCAGGGGAGGGTCAGAGAGAGAGAGAGGGAGACAAATAATCTGAAGCAGGCTCCAGGGTCTGAGCTAGCTGTCAGCACAGAGCCTGATGAGGGGTTTGAACTCATGAACCGTGAGATCATTATCTGAGACAAAGTCAGACTCTTAACTGACTGAGCCACCCAGGCGCCCCCATAGTAAAGGTACTTTAAACCATACAGTAAACAGTGCTCAAAATGTAAATGGGTACCATTAGTGGGTATGATATTTGGAGCTATTTCTTCATGATAGAAAGTAAAAGTAAAAGAGGTTGAGTGGGAAGACAACTAAAGTAGAGAAATCCACAGAAATCCACAAATACCCCCAGGCAAAGGCTGTTGCAGAGAGAAGAGTCCCTCTTCCCAACAGATGTCTGAGGGACACCACGTTGGGGTTAACAAACACTAGAGCAGATATGGGCTGGAGGCAATCATCCAGGTTTAAAGTTAAACCTCTGTTTCAAATCAGCTGGATAATGCAAATCCTTTCCAACACTGACATTTATAGGGCTGCTTGCTGCAGCATTTTCTCACTAGGTAGAATCCTATGAACTCTTTTCTAAACAACTAGAATAGCATCTTAGAGAGCACTCATTGTGGAAGTGTTAAGGTCTGAGAAAAAAAAAACAGAGAAGAGTTTGAGATAACTGTAGCCCTTAAAACAAGATCCAGATGAAATTAAACCAAGCTCTTGGCACCTAGGAGGGTCAATTATACATTAAATGTTCCAACCTGAGAGTTAATCCTTGCTACTTGCTTGCTCCTGAGCTGTCTGCCTGCCCCCAGCCTATGTACAAAATAGAAGAGATTGCCTCTGGAGAGTTGCAATTGATTTCTACAAAGCCCAGTTATTTCTCCTGGTTTTGGGGGATGGGGTCCCATTTAGGAGACACATGCTCATGATGGGGGAAAACACCCCGCTCCATCTCACAGACCAATCAAGCAAGTTTTTAATGTACTCTGATAGCCAAAAGTCACAAAGCATTTGAGGAAAACCAAGAGTTTGCAAGAAAGGGTTTTAGGAAAAATAAGAACGATAGCCCGAAGGGGGAAAATGGAAAAGAACTACACAGCAGAAATGAAAATCAAATCTGTATCCAAAGAAAGGTTTAAGAGCCTATTTAACCATAAAATACAAAGAGGGGTGTTAGGAAAAAAAGAGTAAAAAAAATTTTTTTTAATGCTTTTATTTATTTCTAGGAGAGAGAGAGAGATACAGCATGAGCAGGGGAGGGTCAGAGAGAGAGGGAGTCATAGACTCTGAAACAGGCTCCAGGCTCTGAGCTGGCTGTCAGCACAGCCCGATGCGGGGCTCGAACCCACAAACTGCGAGATCATGACCTAAGCGAAAGTCGGATGCCTAACCGACTAAGCCACCCAGGCGCCCCAAGAGTAAAATATTTTTAAAACTATGAAGAAAACATTAAAAATATGATTACAAAAAAATAACAAAAGAACCAAATGATACAACAGAAATTTCTGGAAACCAAGTTGTTGACCTAAAAGATAAAGTCCAGGAAATCTTGAAAAACAGATTAAAAGGAGAAATAAACACCAAGTGACATGTTCTTAGGTAGACAATATACTTCCTATGTTCATCTTCCATATCACTTAACTTTTCTGACTAGTAGAGAGGGCATGAGTAGGAGGGAGGATGTAGAGACAGGATGCAAAGTCAATGCTTTCTAGAAGGTTGTCTCTGAAGAGGAGCAGAGATGGTCAAGTGGCTGGAAGGTGATATCTGATCAATGGCATATATTTATTTTTTCGAGATGGACATTTGTATCCTGGGAGACATGGTGCTGTAATGAAAAGGATGACATTACAGCCAAGGTGGGGGGGTGGGGGGGAGGGTCCAAGGTGTAGCTCCAAACTATCTTTTTTTTTCTTTTTTTCTTTTTTAGTTTTTATTTATTATTTTTTCTTTTTTTAAACGAATAGTTTATTGTCAAATTGGTTTCCATATAACACCCAGTGCTCATCCCCACAAGTGCCCTCCTTCATCCCCATCTCCCCCCTCCCCCCCCCACTTCCATCAGTCCTCAGTTTGTTCTCAGCATTCAAGAGTCTCTCATGGTTTGTCTCTCTCTCTTTCCCCCACTATTTCCCCCTTTCTTCTCCCCCATGGTCCTCCGTTAAGTTCCTCCTAATCCTCCTATACGTGCAAACATATGATATGTGTCCTTCTCTGCCTGACTTATTTCACTAAGCATAACACCCTCAAGGTCCATCCATGTTGCTACACATGGCCAGATTTCATTGTTTCTCATTGCCATGTAGAATTCCATGGTATAGATAAACCACATCTTCTTGATCCATTCATCAGTTGATGGACACTTAGGCTCTTTCCATGTTTTAGCTATTGTAGAGAGTGCTGCTATGAACATTGGGGTACATGAGCTCCTATGCATCAGCATTTCTGAATCCCTTGGGTAAATTCCTAGCAGTGCTATTGCTGGGTCATAGGGGAGTTCTATTGTTAGTTTCCTGAGGAACCTCCACACTGTTTTCCAGAGGGGCTGTACCAGTCCAAACTATCTTTTAATTCATCAAATAATAGTTTTTCTAGGATTTTATCTTTATCACAATTTTCAGTATCAGCCAATGATAATAGACCAAGAGTTGATAGGAAAGTGTAGGAGCCAGTGAATAACCACAATAATGGAGTCCACACTTCCGGTTTTCTGTTGATCAGGCTCAAACAAACAATATGTTTTAGAAAACTATTAGATATCATAGGCTATGTTCTTTTTAAACCATACTCTTAGATCAGCCTTTGAACAGTACTGAATGAGGCCCAGCACTCTCTGGGTTATAGTGCTGGCAGATGTGTATACCGCTACTGCAAATAGCCTTAGAACCCAAACAGAGTGTTTGGCTAACACCTCTCTGGGGAGGCTGAGCCACTTAATAAGAACATCCCCTCGAGGATGAGTTGTGGGGCCGCTGAGGTCAGGATTCTGCATAGAAACATTGTGTTTAACAGGCATTAACAAGCTTATTCGATATTGGACTCATATTGAAATTGTTTGTTGAATTGTTGGCTTTGCGGTGGAACCATAAACTTTTTCAAGGCAGGGATTATGGGAGATTCTTCTCTGTGGCTCCAGCCTCTCCTGAAGGGGCTGGCAATTGATGGCTCTCATTCTATATTGATTTAATGATGGAATAAATAAATGGGTTCAATAACAGAGTCATTAAAATCAGAGATGTTATAAACACACGCTCATCATTCATCTAAGGTGATATTGTTCCTATTACTATGATAATCATACACCCTAGAAATTCTGAGTCATTTCCAACTTCAAGTCTTGCCCATTATCAATATCAATATGTGCCCCATTATAGAGTGATAGAGATAAATATGGAAAAAGAAAGAGAAGGAGGTGGAGGAGGAAAAAAGGATGGATGGATAGATAGATAGATAGATAGATAGATAGATAGATAGATAGATACAGACAAATAGACAAATAGATGTCGCCTATGACACACAGCTCTTCCCATCCAGCATTTCCCTTAATGATTTATAAGGGGCTACCATTAAGAAATCTTTTGTTTGTATTAATACTCCTTTTCAACAATAACAACAAAAAAAATAATAGTATTATTTATTGAGTATTGCCCATGTATTCTGTGAGCAACATTTCATACACAACCCATTAGGGTACTTAATTTTCAAAATGTAATAATTATAATTATTATAATCTCCATCTTACAGGTGAGAAATTGAGTCTCACGAAAATATCATAACAGCCCCAAGATCAAAGAACTAGTAAGTGATTGATTGGGGGTAGGGTTGAAAGTCAGATAGAGGGGCCCCTGGGTGGCTCAGATGGTTAAGTGCCCGGCTTCAGCTCAGGTCATGATCTCATGGCTCATGAGTTCGGGCCCATGTCAGGCTCTGTGCTGATAGCTCAGAGCATGGAGCCTGCTTCAGATTATGTCTCTGTCTCTCTCTGTCCCTCCCTCATTTGTGCACTGTCTCTCTCTCTCTCTCTTTCTCAAATATAATTAAACATTTTTAAAACTTAAAAAAAAAGAAAGTCATATAGAAAATGAGATCTAAACCACAAGAATAAATATTATTATAGCTCTAGAAATTTACATCCCCAACATTGTAGTGGACACAGTATGGTCTAAGGCAGGCCAGGTTTGGTGAGTTGGGGTGGGGATGGAGAGGTGGCCCAGGCCAGCAGTTAATTCCAGAAAACACAGATTTTGGAATCCAGAGAGGAGAGTCAGGGTCTGGACAGAAAGCAGAGACTGTACTCTAGTCACAAGCTTAACCTCTTTCAGAATGGGGTCTGAGGCCTGTCCTTTGTCCTTGACTTGCAGTACATGACTAGTGCTCTTACTGGAAAGATAATTTATGATGCCATGGGGACAAAAACCCTTGTGCAGAGCTTGTGTAAGATGGGAACAACGACTTGCACTTTCCCGAGCAGCTCTGAATATATTTCCAAAGCACCAGCTAGTTTCGCGCAGCTTTGGGGTTTCTTCTCTCTGAACACCGACTTCATGTCAGAGAACTTCTGCTTTACTAATTTGCTATAGGAAATAAGGACATTAACAGGAATGTTAGAATAGTCAGCAGAGGAAAAAAAAAAGTTTGGGGGTGAGGGGTGCGCGATCTGTGCAGATAAGCTAGTCTGGAAGTTTTCAAACAGTGTCTTTCACTTGTTAGGAAATTGACTTATTTATTAATGTATTTCCTTGACCTCCTCGCCACGTTATTTCTTCTCCCGCCTCCGTCCAACTTAGAGAATCAGCATATGATTTATTTTCCCTCTTAGTGTTCCTCCCCAGTGAATTGTTGATTGGCAGCAGACTCTGCTCAGAAAACCTGGTAGAAATATTTGAAAAGGCATCAGGGACTGCATCTACTGAGCACTGTGCACGCCACCTCGTCTATTTTTACCATGCCCTTGCTAGACCCCGGAGGAGGAATTATTCCAAAGTTGCAATCGTGCAGCTTCTCAAAAAAAATAAAATAAAATAAAAAACAAAAAATAAAAACCCACAAAAACACAACAAACACAACAAATACAACAAACAAACAAAAAGCTACAACCTGCCCCCATCTGCAAGTTACTTGTTTAATCATCCCTTCCCTTCCAGCTAGAAAATCTACAGGAAATGGGGAGTAGGGGAAGAGGGTTTATGTCATTGCATCCAGGCCAGATTGAGAGACTTTCTGAAAAGCTGTGCAGCTAGCTTCCATACCAGTGACTTTTCTTCCAAGCTGTGGAAGCAATTGGTGTGCACATAATTGCCTCTTGCCTCATCTGTCTGAGAAGCCTGGTTCTTATTGTGAGAGACAAAGGAGTCATGTGTCTTTCCATGAAGCTTAATGGAGATGGGATAAAATTGGAGGCTCCCTTGAGGCCTGGTGGGAAGTTGATCTGAAAATTGCGTTCACATTTTCCCCCCATCATTTTTAAATGGGTTAATGGGGAAGGCCATCTGCGGACCATCCCTGGTTTCTTTTCTATGCTTCATGCTCAGTAACACAGTGTAGATGTTCTCACATTCGTTAATATCCAGTCCCTCTACCGCACGAGGACTTGCGGGTTGTGTCCTTGATGTTGTTTTGGTAATAGTGAGGAGACATTCTTCAGCTAGGGCTTTGAAAATTAATTTTCTTTTGTTCTTGGGGGAACCGTTTTCAGTTAGTGATGTGTTGTGCCAACAAACGGCTTTATCCCTGGAATCTCATTCAGCGTTTCCTCTCTTGACCACTCCCTCCAACATTCCCTCTTCCTGGACTCATTCAACAAGTACATGTAATCCACTAGCAAGTGCCACTGAGTTAAAATCAGTATGAATTAGGGGCTCCTGGGTGGCTTAGTCGGTTAAGCGTCCGACTTTCGCTTAGGTCATGATCTCGCGGTTTGTGGGTTCGAGCCCCGCGTCGGGTTCTGTGCTGACTGCCAGCTCAGAGCCTGGAGTCTGTTTCAGAGCCGGTGACTCCCTCTCTCTCTGACCCTCCCCTGCTCACGCTGTCTCTCTCTCTCTCCTAGAAATAAATAAATAAATAAAATCAGGATGAATTAACAGTAGACACTATTCCTGTCCTTAAGGGCCCACTAACCCTCTTTAGAGAACATTTGAAAAACTAAAGGACGTGGGGCACCTGGGTGGCTCCATCGGTTAAGCGACTGACTAGGGATTTCCGCTCAAGTCGTGATCTCATGGTTCCTGAGTTCTAGCCCTGGGCAGGGCTCTGTGCTGACAGCATTGAGCCTGCTAGGGATTCTCTCTCTCTCCCTCTCTCTCTGCCCCTCCCCTGCTTACTTGCTTGCTCTTTCTCTCTCAAAATAAATAAACATTTTTTAAAAAAGAAAAACCAAAGCATACAAATGCTAAATAAGGGCATATTTCACCACTAGGATTATTTGTATATCACCAAAAGATAGATACATGGATAATTTCATCTGAAAAAAAAAATCCATGTCCACACAAGCTTGCATAAAATTTGGAGAGTTACATGGGCCCTCTAATGCCCATCTATTGAGAGACTGGGTTAAGATCACTTAACTTTAAAAAAAAAGAGAGAGAGAGAGAGAGAGACTCCCTGTGAGTGTGATTTTATATCTTGAGTAGCCTGGGAGGAAGGCATTCTGGTAGGGTAATTTCTGTGGGCCTCGATAAGTAGAAATAAATAGACATTTCCAATTTCTTTAAAAATTTTTTTTTTAATTTTTGAGAAAGAGACAGAGAAAGAGAGTGGGTGCAGGGGAAGGGCAGAGGGAGAGGGAGACACAGAATCCGAAGCAGGCTCCAGGCTTTGAGCTGTCAGCACAGAGCGTGAAATGGGCTCCAACTCACAAATTGCAAGATCATGAGCTAAGCTGAAGTCTGACGCTTAACCAACTGAGCCACCCAAGTGTGCCCCCTGACCACCACCACCAATTTCTCTTTGGCTCAGGGCACTCTGGTAATTCTTCCTTCTGCTTATAAGCCTATAAGGTGTCTTATTAAGGCTCCTTTGTGCCTGGAGTGGAATGTCTCAAAGCACAAAAAGAACATTTCATACACCACTCACACACACACACACACACACACACACACACACACAACTGACTAGCTATAAAATGAGGGCTCTGCATATTCCTTCCCTTTTTCTGTGTCTTGTTCTCCACAAAAGAAATACTAGATGAAATATGAGAAAAACTCTGTCAGAGTTTGAACTAAGAAAAGGAATGTCCAAATGCCATCAGATAGTAAGCTCATGCCCCAACTGGCAGTGATCATTGAAGGCCAGTGAGACAAGGAAACAATGAATCCTCATTCACTGTAGAGACTGGGCTTTATATAACTGTTGCTGTCTTTCTGGGGCTAAAGCCCAGAGCCTGTGCCAGAGGGAAATGGAGAAGGCAGTAAGCTACAAGTGGGCTCCCTGCATCAAGCCTCGAATCTGGGAAAAGTTGAGCCAAGTACAACATTTCCATTCCCCACGTGGCCAGTGTTCTGTGACAAATCTGCTTCTCTGAGCTTGTGTGACTGGTGGCTCCCCGCAGGCCCTCAGATTTTATCAGCGTGGGGAAAACTCTTCGTTGAGAAACTCATGTAAAAACTGATATGAAACCAAGGAGGGACTGAAAAGAGACAACCTTGAAAGCAGCCCCTTAAAACTCTACTCATAAAGAAGCAGTACACATATTGAATTATCTCAGAAGTCAGCAGAGGAAGCCGTAAGCAAAGCACAGAGACAAATGCATTATAAGAGAAAGTCGACTAGTTCTAATTCAGCGCAGTTGGTTTCGTATGGCAGGATGAAAGTGAATATGAAATAAGTATGTTCCAGGTACTCAGGGATCCAGAAGTGGAGAGTATACACCACACTTGAGCAGACATGAAAAAGAATTGGATAATAAAATAAAGATTTGAAGATGTATCAAATAGCCTTCTATTGGGTTAAGTGTGCTAAATATGTCCATGTCTTTACCCCTATTCTACACAGAAAGACAACTAAAGAGACTTTAAAAAAACACATTAACCTGCAAGATCAAAGACAATGACAGGTTGACCACAGATAAAGAATTCCACAAGCATTAAAAAAAAGGCATCCAGGGGCGCCTGGGTGGCTTAGTCGGTTAAGCGTCCGACTTTCGCTTAGGTCATGATCTCGCGGTTTGTGGGTTCAAGCCCCGCATCGGGCTCTGTGCTGATTGCCAGCTCAGAGCCTGGAGCCTGCTTCAGATTCTGTGTCTCCCTCTCTCTCTGACCCTCCCCTACTCACGCTGTCTCTCTCTCTCTCTCTCCTAGAAATAAATAAAACATTAAAAAATTTTTTTTAAAAAGGCATCCAAAGGGAAGCAACTGATTCATGTCCCAGAATCCTGAAAGCTTACGAACCAGGAACACCATGTATGGGAAAGCAGAGTGAGAATGGATATTAATCAAAAGGAATGAATGAGACAGATTCACCCCCCCTTCTTACTCTCATTTGCACAATCATAGCAAAAGATAAAGATCACTCCCTGGAAAGGAAGATTGTTTCCAGGCTCTGAACACCCAGATACAAGGTACAGGTGAGGACAGGTGTGTAGTGCCATCGAAAACACCAGAAGGCAGATCAAGTAAACAACTAGATATTGAACAATAAGTCTTCTTTCTCTCCTTTTTTTCCATTTTGTTCCCAGAGTGCCAGAGTATAGGCTTAAAATCCCAAGGGCAGATGTGTAAGGATTCTAATTTGGCTAAATATAATAATCCAAGAGAAAAAGACCGGCAGATATTAGCATCTCCAAAAAAAACTTCTAGATCCTTGTTCAATTTTTTTCCCTCTAAAAAAGTTTACCAGTTGACAAATCTTACCACGTACACAGCTTACACTCAACATTTCAATGTGTCCTTATTTAGGAATAAAGAGAAGATCCCTTGCCATTTGTGGAAATCTCTACAATAAATTAAGAGTAAAAGAAACAGATAAAGAAAGACCTCTGAGGAAACAGAGCAATGTATATTCTGGAAAAAAATTAAACACACACACACACACACACACAGATAAGAAAAAGCATTGTTTCCATAAATCAATAAAATGATTTTTTTAATGTTTATGTATTTCTGAGAGAGAGAGAGACAGAGTGCAAGTAGGGGAAGGGCAGAGAGAGGGAGATGCAGAATCTGAAGGAGTCTCCAAGCTCTGAGCTGTCAGCACAGAGCCTGATGCAAGGCTTGAACTCACAGACTGTGAGATCATGACCTGAGCTGAAGTCGGATGCTTGACTGACTGAGCCACTCAGGCAGCTGACAAGGAAGTAATCTTTAAAGGAATTTTCAACAGACAAAAAAGAATATATGAAAATTAAAATAAGATTTAATAGAATGTTTGAAGATACAGTATAGAAAACTCATAAGAAGTCTAAGAAAAAGGCAAAGATTTGACCATAAGAGAAGAGTGGCAGAAAAAATTGGAGGATAATTTTAGATCCAGCATCTGGCTATAGTATTTCCAGAGAGGGAATAAGAAATGGAAAGCAAGAAATTATAAAAAAAATATATAATATGGGAAAATTTCCAAGAAAATACTGATATTTTAGTTTAAAAGACTCACTGCATATCCAGAGCAATGAGAAGGTACACCCACACACACACATGCACACACCAAGGCAATTTATCTTAATTTATTTTATTTTATTTTTTTACATTTATTTATTTATTTTGAGAGAGAGAGGAAGTGCATGCATGCTCGCACACAAGAAGGGGAGGGGCAGAGGGCAAGGGAGAGAGAGAATCCCAAGCAGGGTCAGTGAAGAGCCCAACGCAGGGCTCATTCCATGATCATGAAATCATGACCTGAGCCAAAATCAAGAGTCAGAAACTTAACCAACTGAGCCACCCAGGTGCCCCTATCTTAAAATTTTAGAACTTCAGAGAAAAAGAAAGTAACCCTAAAAACTCCCATAAAGTCAGATTTCATACAATAGATAGCGAATCATAGTAATGTGGAATTTCTCAAAAGGAATTCTTAAAGCTAGAAGACAGTGAAAATGCATAATCCATGACTAAAATACAACAATTCTGAATGTTACACTATACTGAAAAAAAAATTCTGTGACAAAATTGACACACACACAATCATAGTGAGAGGTTTAACACTCCTCTCTCAAAATATGATAAGACAGGGGGAAAAAAGGGCAAGAATGAAAAATATTAAGGTCAACACAGTTAAAGTTTCATTTAAAGTAGATGTAAGTACTTGTGAATTTAGGGGAGGGTGATTCTTGCCTGGTGGTTGAGAATGGAAGATTGGGGGGGAAGACGTATTGCTAGATTTAAATTCTTGCTCACTGATTCACCAGCTGTGTTACCAGGGGTGTACATTTATTTCCTCTTCAAAATCGGTAAAATAATAGTGCCTACTCCATAAATTTCTTGTGAGAATAAAATTAAATAATGCACACCAGGATGCTTAGGGAAGTATCCAGTATAGAGTGCCAATCGGTGTGTGCATATGTGCATAAATGGGAACCTTTTACAAAATTAACCATAAAAAGTCTCGTTATTTATATGATAATTTTATAAGTATCCCCATTTGAGTCTGGTACAAAGTCAGGATCACTCTACTATTCCAAATCATGTTAGAGGTCCGAGACAATGAAATAAATAAAAAAATAAATGTAGTTACAAGAGCCATCCAGAAAGAGACAAAATTGGCATTATTCCCAGACAAATGATTGTCCAAAGAGAAGATATAATAGTCTCTATGGTCAAGCTAATAGAATAGGGAGTTCAGTTAGCATGTTAACTGTAGAAAAATACAGTAACATACCTATCCTACAAAAATAATCAGTTGGAAAAACTATTAGATAAAACAAATATCTCATTCAAATGAGCAATTAAAAATTTTAAGGGTAAACACCGGGAGAAGAAGCAAGACTTGTATGGAAGAATGTAAAAACAAGAGATCTATATGAATAAATTAGAAGATATAACATGTCCACGAGTGGACAAAATTAATATTTTTAGGATGTTGAATATTCCCACATAAATCTATAAAATTAATAAAATTCAAGTGAACATCCCTGAAGATGGTTTTGGTGAATCTAGACAAGTTAATTCTAAAATTTATACAGATGTAAAAAAAATTAAAATAAGTAAATAAAATCTATATGGAAGTATAAAATGTCAAGAATAGTAAAGACAATTCTAAAAAAAAAAAGAACAAGTTCGAGCTATCAGATACCATCTCGTTATAAATTTATAATAATTAAAACACTATTGTTAGCATGAAAAGAGAAAAAAAGTATCAATAGATCATGCTAGAAATGCAACAAACCCCAAAATGTCATGTGACCTTAGTGTGTTTTGAAAATATTATTATTAGTTGGTAATAACCTCCAAACACCAGGAGAATGATGAATTACTGTATAAATAGTATTACTTTTATTGCCACATTAAAAAAAAATCTGTGGCTTATTCAGAAAAAAAGAAAAGAAACGGGGTGTGTGGGTGGTTCAGTCAGTTAAGCGTCCAACTTCAGCTCAGGTCATGATCTTGCAGTTCATGGGTTCGAGCCCCGCGTCGGGCTCTGTGCTGACAGCTCAGAGCATGGAGCCTGCTTCAGATTCTGTGTCTCCCTCTCTCCTTCTGCCCCTCCCCCACTCGCACTCAGTCTCTCCCTCTCAAAAATAAATAAACATTAAAAACAAGAAAAAAGATATGCTACATGTATCTAAGACCTACATATAGAAAACTAAACTTTAAAACAATTAGACTAAAACACAAGAAAACACAGGCTAAAAAGGATTTAAATAAAACTCAAAAAGCACAAATCACAAAGAAAATTGTTGAAAACTTAACTCATTTCAACGTATAATTCCCAGTGAACAAAGAAATATTAGACAAAGGTGTTTTAAAAACAGAAGAAGAAGAAGACTGGGAGAAGATAGTTACAATAAGATCTAGCAGAAAAGGATCAGTATGTAAAGTATATTAAAAGTCACAAATACAAAAAGAAGAAAAAACACTATTGAAAATAGTCAACAGTTTTGAATACGAAATTTCTATGAGCTATTCTGCTTAGTTAATTCACAGAAAGACGTACTTCCCCTCTTGTAATTAAAAAAATCACAATAAAAAACTTTTTAACTATTAGTTTGGCAAAAAATAAAAGTAATATCAATTGCTGTCAAGTTGGTGAGGATAGTGAGGAAACAGGAAATTTCACTCACAGGTAGTGAGAATGCAAGTGTTTTCAAGCACTCTGCAAAATTACTTGGCAAAACACACTAAGATAAAAAAAAAAAATTACATCCACTTTTAATTCCAGCCCTGGCTTGTAAAGAGTATGGATTATCATTGTCATCCTTATAGCAAGAAAAATCTGGGCAAAGTGAAACTCACTTGCTTTTCCTAAACCCATCAGATAACTGAAGGTGTCAGATGAACCGCCACCCTGAAATTTGGAGAAGTCACCTCCAGAGAGATGGCGGGGGTGAGATTTGCTTACCTGGCACATAAGCTGCTGGCCAGCAGGAACACTGAACTAGTGATTTTGACAAATTGATGAAGGTGCAGTGTGGACTAGGAATCAGAGTCGCATAGATATCCTCAGATTTGGGGGAGCTTGTCCCCCAGGAATCCCACCAGACTCTCACAGGGGAGATATGAGAACATTCCCTTCCTATCACCCCACCTATTCACCTTGACAGGGAGAAGGAAAGAGAAATCAGGATGAAAGCATCCCAGAAATTTTTCCTTAACCAAAGTTGAATCTTCAGGGAAAAGACTTTGACAAGGGGTAAATACTCACATCTCATCCTAGCTAGAGAAAGGGAACCATGCTCAATTCCGGCCATCCAGCCTTCCTATCTCAGCTAAAGAAAAGGGGGAGAAGAAAGCTGTTGATGACAGGTGAAAGGGCTCCAAGCAAGTAGACTGTGTATGTTACAGTCATGGAAAGGGGTGGGCACAGAGGGGCATAAAGCTCTACCCTTGGAGGGGGTCAGAAATACTTAAAGGCCACACCCCAAGACACAGGCTCACTGTGCACTTTAAAGACTAAACACATCATCAGGGTATTAGTGAAAGACCCCCTTTCCCACATCCTACTCCCATACCAATAGCCTTTGCAATAACAGAGAGTCCCAGCTGAAAGATTTAGATCCTGTCCCTGAGGAGTAGTAAAAAGGGAAGCATCCAAACTGAGACACAGGAGACAAAAGCAAGATTACTGGAGAAATTTGAAGCTTCTGGTGTCTCTAGCTATAACAAACATTAAACATAGCTCACCTCTGAGCCGGATCAATAGAATTCTTCACGCGAAAGGTTGTCGGTATCCATTACCATTATACAACACGCCTAGCTTTCAACATCAAATTATGATACAAGCCAAAAGCTGAGAGGAACCAGTCTGAAGAGACAAATCAGTCGTCATAACCAGATATAGATATGACACAGCTCGCTACCATGAGTATTTTTAAGAATCTAATGGAAAAAGTAGGCAACGTGCAAGACCAGATGGGTAATATCAGGAGAGAAGAGAAGTCCTAAAGAGGAATCGAAAGGGATGTTAGAAATAAAATTTTAAGACAGTAACGAAATGAAAACTGCCTTTGATGGGCTCGTTAATAGATTGGACATGCAGAGGACAGAATCTGTAAACCTAAAAGTAGGTCAAAAGTATACATCCTGGGGGCGACTGCGTGGCTCAGTCAGTTAAGCGTCTGACTTTGGCTCAGGTCGTGATCTCATGGTTCGTGGGTTCGAGCCCCACGTCGGGGTCTGTGCTGACTGCCAGCTCAGAGCCTGGAGTCTGTTTCAGATTCTGTGTCTCCCTCTCTCTCTGACCCTCCCCTGATCATGCTGTCTCTCTCTCTCTCTCAGAAACAAATTTTTAAAAATATTAAAAAATACATATATACATCCTGTTTATGCCAGTGGTCAAATCCCATGGTTGGAAGATACCTTGAAAACTCTCTCAGTTGGCACCGGGTGACATAGAAGATGTTGATAACTTGCAGTGGTGGTGTTTTACTTATAGTTTTTTGTTTTCTTTTAATAGTTGTCAGCAGAAGAATGAATGACTTCCATCTGTAGTGTTTCATTTATAGGATGCAATTATTACAATAGGTTGCACATGTTATATGTTTTATAAACAAATACAAATCTGAAGCAACGATGGCAAATTACTATTTTATGTACTTGGGTTTTTTAAAATTTCTTCTGAGTGGTGGGTCTATAAATATTTGCTATATTACACTCTGCACTTCTGTATTTTTCACATTTAAAAAAAAATTTAATGTTTTATTTATTTCTAGGAGAGAGAGAGAGAGAGACAGCGTGAGCAGGGGAGGGTCAGAGAGAGAGGGAGTCACAGACTGAAACAGGCTCCAGGCTCTGAGCTGGCAGTCAGCACAGAGCCCGACGCGAGGCTCGAACCCACGAACCGCGAGATCATGACCTAAGCGAAAGTCGGACGCTTAACCTACTAAACCACCCAGGCCCCCCATGTATTTTTCACATTTTTAAATTAAAAAAAAAAATAAAAGTTAGATTGTTGGTTGGTGAGAGTCTGGTGGCATCCAGACCTTGGGTACATCCCAGCCATCCTCTGGGGAATTGGACTTCTCTCAGAGCTCGTTACTTCAGGTGAGGCTCCTACCTGGATCTGGTGTCCCCTTTCCCATGGGCCCCCCTCTTCCCTCCTCCTGGGCTTCACCCAAGATTTCCCAAAAAGATTCTGCTCTCTACTTCCAAAAATCAAAAAAGACTTTCTTCTCTTCTCCCAAAATGACCCCAGAAGTTTCCTCAAGAAGATAACAAACATCCTTTGACTACACCTAAATCAATGTCGGATGAAAACTCCCTATACCTCTAGTATGAAGAGCTGAATGACCAGGCTGTAGGAGCATGAAGACTGTTTTCCACAACGTTGGGGGTGGTAACAGAGCTGTTTTGTTTTTCCCCTAAAGGCCTGCTTTATCTTCAGACAAAGATACACAACTTCTATAAAAGAGAAAGAAGAAAGAAAAGTGGTGTTGTATCAGAAATAGGTTGAGCATTTTATATCAGGCTGTATGAAATTCACAGGGGCCTGGGAGCGATATACGCTTTGGAACTGCTATGAGGAATGAGGAATGAATGATATTCTCCTCTCATGAAATCTGTAGAAAGTCTCACATTCTTTTAGGAAATCAGGGGCAGCGCCAGCCACACCACAGAGGCAGCCCTAAGATGTGTCTTTCTAATGACTCATGTTTCCAATAACTGTTTCATTGCAATGTTTCACTGTGGTTATCTTTTTGTCAATTTCCCCCCACAAGCCTCCAAATTCGTGGAGGGCAAAGGCCTTGACTCCATTCCCAGAGCTTAGCATTGGTGTCTGATTCATAAGAGTTTCTCAGATTATCCCTTGAGGAAGCTTGAATTAATGAATTAATCAATGGAAGATGTTAATAAAGCAAAGGTTAAACAGGAATGAGCAAGGGCAATTCAGTATTCATCACGTTATCTACAGATTATTATTCATTACAGAACTCTTTCTTTGGCTATTTATTGATACATCAAATGGAATGGAAACATCAATTGAGATAGAAAGAGGCCTCCTATATTATCGGCAGGAAGTAGGCCAGTTAATTTAAGTTATTTGGATCAATATTTTTCTCTCTTGCTTAAAGATTATTGTTTTTAAATCTAGTGAACTGAAAAAGAGAGAGCTTCAATTCATAATATTTAAAGTAACTCTTTTTTTAAAATAGTTTCTTGTCAAGTTGGTTTCCATATAGCACCCAGTGCTCATCCCCACAAGTGCCCTTTTATACATGTTGAAATATCTGTGAATGAAATGGTATGTCTCAGATTTGCTTCCAAAGAGTCTTTGTGTGAGAGGGAATGTGAGCAGGGATAGAGGTGAAACTAGACTGGCCATGAGTCAATAGCTGTTGAAGTTGGGTGATGGTTTTACACAGATTTATAATTTATTTGCTACTATGTATATTCTATATAATATTAGAAATAAAGTAATTCCTTATATATAACTATTCCTTTACATAGATGCAAGAAGTCATTTGTGGTTGAGGATGAGAATCCACATATGATCTTATTGTTAGTAAATATCATGATTCATACATTCATTAAAGGAACTCCTTTGTTCCTTGTCTTCATTTTTTAATGTTTATTTTTGAGAGAGAGAGCATGAGAGGGGGAGGGACAGAGAAAGAGGGAGACAGAAGATCAGTAGCGAGCTCCGGTCTGACAGCAGAGAGCACCATGTGGAGACTGGACTCACAAACTGCAAATCATGACCTGAGCCGATGTCTATCACTTAACCAACTGAGCCACCCAGGCGCCCCCATTCCTTCTCTTTAGAAAAGCTGAGCAATGCCCCCTTTCATCCTCAGCACTGCCTGTGCAGTTGGTAACCATCTCTTACTCAGTATCATGGCTGCCTTCGGCCTCTGGTGAAGCCCAAGATCATTAAAAAGAGGAATCAGAAATTCATCTGGCACCAGTCAGACCCATATGTCAAAATTAAGCACAACTGGTAGAAACCCAGAGGCGTTGACAATATGGTGCAGAAAAGATTCAAGAGCCAGATCTTGATGCCCAACATGGTTTACAGGAGCTACTAGAAACCAAAGCAGGTGCTTCCCTGGCTGCTGGAAGTGGCTTCTGGAAGGTCCTAGTCCACAGTGTCAAGGAGCCTGAAGTGTGGCTGATATGCAACAAATCTTACTGTGCAGAGATTGCTCACAGTGTTTCCTCCAAGAACCGCAAAGCGATTGTGGAAAATGGGACCGTCAGAGTCACCAATCTTAACGCCGAGCTGCACAGTGAAGAAATGAATAGACAGACAGCTTGAGGTATACATCGTGTTTGTGTTGATACAACCATAATATTATTTTTTTAAAAAGCTCAGCAATAAAATAAGCATCTGCTTTCCCCCTTTTCCTCTAAAAGGCTCATGATATAAACAGTCCTTTTAAAAAACTGGAGCGACATTGTATCGCCCAGGATTTGAGAGATGTAAATTACATGACTAGAAGGCAGAGGACTGAGAAGAAATTCATGAAAAATCACAGCTGAACTTTTGCTGAGTGCCAAAGCTCTGGTGACTTCCGGGTTAGAAATCTGGCTTCCCACACCAGCCAGACTGCAGACAGCACCACCCCTCCAAACGGGGTCTTCAAGAAACAGGTCTCTCAGGACCTCAGACCAACAGCCTCAGAGCAGGGGAATCACAAGCCCTTAGAGTCCGACTTTATTATACGCTACAGCTTCAAGAGGATCTTAGTTCCTGGAAAAATGCTATTAAAGCTCATGATTGGTTTGTCTTGTTTTGCTCTGTTTTGTTTTGACTTACCATTTTTGTGGTTGGTTTTTTTTCACCAGTTGTGGTCATTTCTCAAGAGGTTGCAGTGAAGTTTCTTGCGATTGTTTCAACATGGCATGTCTGCTCCCATTCTGAGTTTACTTATGTAAAGTGTCTAAAGATGATGTTATCATCTGCTAAGAGAGACTTGCACAGTCTTCGAGGAGGCTCAAGGAGCCTCCCCATTTCAAGATGACCACAGTCACTTCTTCACTTTACCTTCTCTGCTACTCTTTTTTTTAAATGTTTATTTCTTTTTGAGAGAGAGAGAGAATGAGCAGGGGAGGGAGGAAGGCACAGAATCTGAAGCAGGCTCCAGGCTCTGAGCTGTCAACATAGAGCTCAGGGCTCAAACCCATGGACTGCAAGATCATGACCCGAGCTGAAGTCGGATGCCTCACTGACTGAGCCACCCAGGTGTCCCACCTGCTCTGCTACTCTTGAAAGCATTAAGATAAAGCCCCACATTCTGGGCATTGGCTTCTATCTGAGTTGAAATCATTGCTTCTGACATGCATTCTGTATTCATGTTTACTCATTTCATTCCCAGAGGACAGAGGGAGGATCTCTTTTAATGGGCATCATTGAGAATTCCAGGTGATATTGATAGGCATTGTTTTGTTTGATGTAAACATGAACATCTATCTTGACTTCTACCCAACAGCTATTGGGCACTTACTCATGACAAATTGTGAGACAGACATAGGGAATAAAACAATAAGACAGAATTTGCGCTTGAGGAGCTCAGAATTTAAAGCAGGAGATAAACCAGTAAGGATGCACTCTGCCTGGGGGCGCCTGGGTAGCTCAGTGGGTTAAGCATCCACTTCCGCTCAGGTCATGATCTTATGGTTTGTCAGTTCAGCCCAGCATCGGGTTCTGTGCTGACAGCTCAAACCCTGAAACCTGCTTCAGATTCTGTGTCTTCCTCTCTCTTCCTCCCTCTCTCCCTCCCCTCCCTCTGAAAAATAAGTAATAAAAACATTAAAAAACAAGGAGGCACTCAGCCTATAATGGACTTGGGGATATATAAAAGTGCGCACAAGGGATTATGGGAGCAAGGATTAGAGTGTCTCAAATGGCCGGGGGGGGAAGCATTTCTGCTGATTCCTGAGGGATACGCAAGTCTTTTTCAGGTAGAGGAAGCTAGAGAAGAAAGGTGGTCAAGAACAGTGTAAGCAGATGCCCAGGCATGAAACAGTGCTTGACACAACCAGACAACCCCATTCAGGATGGATAGAAGGTAGGATGAATTGGTTAAGAAAGGGGGTTAGACAAATGGAAGTAGGTCATAGAGAAGTGGCTGTTAGAAAGAGTCTTACTCCACAGGGTTCTGGAGGACTCACAGCACACAGTCCTCAGATCTCTGTGCATTGGCAACCTTGACCTGCCCAGGCGATTTATATACGTTCAAGCGTATCCGCCAACCCCAGGGAGGGATGGATCTGCCAGGATCCCATTCACACAAAGACTCGGATAGAGATATATCAAGGGGAATACATTTGAAGGGAAGAAGAAACCAGGCACAAAGGGTCTGGCTTTGGAGCTGAGTCTTGGGTGTTGGAGGGAACTCGTGATTCTGAATGCAAGATGGTTTCTGGTAGACTGATATGCCTTCAGCCTGGGACGTGGAGGAACCAAGCTGGGGTGTGAAGTGGGAAGGGGTGGTGGCAAGGAGATGGGACAAAGCAAAAAATTAAACCTGATGCTGCTGCTTCATCAGTCTCTTTAAAACACTGAGCATTAAACCGTCCTGCTGAGAACACTTTCTAAACACAAATAGAGGGTTCTCTGTGACTCTTCCCCTTGGTCATGGTGCATGGGGCACACTGGTATCCCTGAGGCCCGCAGTGTGTTGATGGTGCTGCCCTTGAGGGCAGCAGTGGTGACGTCAGGAAGGATGCCAGTGTCTATCAGACCAGGGACAGTGCAGGCAGGAGATGGTCATGCTCTTGAAGTCTGGCTGCAGATTGATTTATAAGCTCAGGTGAGCCACCCCCTGGGGTTACAGCTCACACCTCCTTCCCCTGAGGGGCCTTATGCTTACTGTTGCGTTCCTTGAGCTCCTCTTAGTGCCAGGCATTAGTAGATGCTCAATACACATTTATTAAACAGAGTTCAATTTGCTTTTAAATTCATTGCAAAGAAATGCCAATCGAATATATCAAACAGAGACCGGCAAAGCCTCAGATGAAATGTACTTCGGATGAAATAGCAATTTGTAAGCAGTTCTCTTTCCAAGTTGAAAACCAAACTGCCACATGCTCTCTCCATTCAAGACCATATTTCGTTATGCTAGACTCATCTTTGTGGAATCCATCTGAGTTCAGAATCTGGTGGTGGTATTCTTTTCGTTTCTCATTCTGGGTATGTCACTGACATTCTGCTCTACTTTGCCAAGAGGAGGCCGAGGTATCCCCCAGGATTCTTTATTTTTTTTTAAGTGTATTTATTTATTTTGGGAGAGAGAGAGAATGAGAATGATCAGGGGAGGGGCATAGGGGGAGGGAGAGGCAGAGAATCCCAAGCAGGCTCCGCACTGTCAGCTTGGAGCCCGATGCTGGGGCTCAAACTCACCAACCTCGAGATCATGACGCGAGCTGAAACCAAGACCCAGGCACTTAACCGACTCAGCCACCCAGGTGCCCCCTGCCCTGCCCCAGTCTTCTCTAGAATGGCCACTGTGCTTTCTCGGATCTCTGATCCACTCTGTGAGCATCAGCACTAACTTCCCAGTAAGATGGCCAGCCCCCTCCAAAACCTCCCACAGAGCAATGAACACTTTTGCAGGCAGATAAGACTGCCTAGCTGTGACCTAACGAAGGTAGAGCTCCCTTGATTCAAACCCGTCACACATTGGTGAGGGAGACAGGAGGAAGAAGCAGACCGGGCCAGTAATGGTCTAAGAATGAGCTCTCCAGATGTGTCATCTATATATCTATTTTTTTTTCCCTCTCCCAACTCAGCCTGTCATCAATGCTTCAATGTTCAGTGTTTGATTTCCTGCTCCCTTCTTGCCTGCCATGGAAATTGAACTGAAGTTCACCCCCCCTTCCCCGAGGGAATCACACAAATTTTTTTTTCCCGCTGTGCTCTGATGGGTGAGCATCTCAAGCAGGGTTTCCTCCGCAGATCGCAAGTTAATGTCACCAAGAGGAAGCCACCATGTGAGTGCTGTCACACATCAATCATTCCCTCCTATTTCGTGCCGGGAGACGTGCATTGATTTTTTTTCATTTCTTTGCTGCATCTCCTTCCTGAAGCTCCCTGGGGAAGAGAGAGAGCGAGAGCACTGCTCGACTTAGGGAGAGTTTGAAGAGAAGAGGGGGCCATTTTACAAAGGGAACAGCACCATCTTGCATCCTATCACAGAGCATTTAGTGCTCCCTCCAAGACCTTCGGGGAGCTCCCGTGTGCAAACCCTGCGCGGCTCTCCGACATCTGTGGCCGCTTCACTTGTCTCGGAGCTTTTCAACCATTTCATTCCCAAGCTTCCCATCTATCAGCAGCACTTCAGGGAGAATAATGAGGAAATAATTGGCATATCTTGAGGGCCGAATTATGCCAGAGTGGAATTGATGGGGCAGGCGTGATTGAGGAGAAAATGCTTTTTAAGAGAAGTCTCCAATTTGGCTTTCACGTTTCCGGGCTCTGAAGTTTGGGGCGGGCGGCGGGGGTGGGGGGTGTCATTGCACAGAATGGGAAAGGCAGAGAAAGTCTCACCTGCGAGGCTAGCTTCCACTCCCTGTCTTTGGAATAACTAGAACATTCTTTCCCTCCTGCTATCAGGGGATTGGACTTATAAGCCTTCACCGCCACGTCTAAGGTTACCTAAAGATAGAGCTTTACATCAAGAAACCTGTCCCCGTGGCATAAGCTATAGACCTCAGACAGCTGCTCAATTTTTGAAGAGCACACTTTTGCGGACAATAAACCGTATAAGATATTAGTTATAACTTGAAGTGACAATAGCAGCTACCATATATTAAGCACCTTCTGTAGGACAGATATGATGCTGGGGCCATACACACACCATGGCTGACCTTTCCTACAACCTGAGAGTGATCGATCATCTTTTGCAGTTTAGAAATGTGAAAACAGATGATCAGATAGATTCAGTCACTCGGCCAAAGCCACATGTTTGTTTGCTTTTTTAAGTTTATTTATTTTGAGAGAGAGAGAGAGAGAGAGAGCAGGGGAGGGGCAGAGAAACAGTGTGAGAGAGAGAGAGAGAGAGAGAATCTCAAGCAGACTCTGTACTGTCAGCGCACAACCCATTGTGGGGCTCAAACCCACAAAACCACAAGATCATGACCTGAGCCAAGATCAAGAGTCAGATGTTTAACCACCTGAACACCCAGACGTTCCCAAAGCCACAGTTTTGAGGGAACATTCAACCTCCGTACCACCTGGCTCCTTCCCACTTTGGAGCCTCTGATACCTCTTCCTACCGTCTGGATGGAGGGAGAAAAGGAAAATATATTTTCCTTAACCATTCTGCTCGTGACCCAGTGCACTGCATGAGATACAGCAGGAAAGCCTAATCCGAAATGTTTGGTTGTCTACTGTTGGGGAACAAACCACCCCAAACTTGGAGTTCTAAACAGCAGAAATATCATGTGTGTTTCCTGACTGCTCAGAGATTTGGTCAGGGCTTTCAGTCTCTGCTCCCCACGGCGTGAGATACGACAGTTTGATTCTGCCCAGAGGATCTGTTTCCAAGATGGCTCATATCCATGGCTGACAAGCTGGTGCTGACGGCCCCCTGAGAGCTCCGTGGGGGTGTCCGCCTGGAATTTTCTCCATGTCGCCTGTCCACCAGTCTAGCTGGGCTTCCCTCAGTGTGCTAGCTGGGTTCTGAGAGGGTGTGTCCCAAGAGCCAGCAATGCAGAGGGACAGGACTCAACTGGCACTTACCAAGCTTCAGCTTACTTTACACTGGTGCTACGCCAGAGCTAGTTTCAAGACCAAGCTTAGTCAATGTGGGAGGAAACTACACAAGAGACTAAATACCAGAAGCTGTAGCTCACTGGGGGCCACCCACGTAGCAACCCTTTCCCAGAAGCATGCCGACTTTGATCTGAAGAGGGGCTCTGACTAGTCAGTGCTTCCTTTGTAAACCTGAGAAAGTTGCTTAGTCTCTCTACTCCCTTCTTTCCCCATCTGTAAGATTGGCTTAACAGAATCTACCACATACATTTGCTCAACCGCTATAATCTCCACACTCACGTGAGATTGGAGTATTCATCTGCTTCAGAATCAGTCAATTCTGAGTTAACACTAATAAGAGAAATCAGAGCTCGATGTCTGAGCAACGTAAAGGTTAAGGAGTTTGTCCTGGGTGACAAACTCAGGCTTTCTTTTTGCAGAACGCTGAGATAGTGCGTGTTGTATTGTCTTACAGAGCAAAAAAATGAGGAGAGAGATCCTAAAACACTTTACAGGGTGTCGACATGGAAGAAAGCTGACTATGTGGATGTGGCATGATGGATCTCAAAGATTATAGTCTTGGGAATAAACAAAGACTGGATATAAATCTCACTCATGCTGCAGAGTGCATACCTCTCCCAGAAACGTAAAAGCTGTTAGCCTCAGTTTCTGTATGTTAAAAGTGGCACACATGTTGGATAAGCTAAATAAGATATTAGCTATAAAGTTCTTCTTGCAGAGCCCTCTATCACTGTATATACTCAATAAATGGTCTCGTTTTGTATTTGTTATCAACATTAATGAGCAAATAGTTGCCACTATTAGTGACCCAAACAATCAAAGCAGTGAAAAACACCAAACGACTTTTATCTTCATTTTCTTGCCTTTTTTTTCCTTTTCTTTCTTTCTTTCTTTCTTTTTTTTTTTTTTTTTTTTTTTTGGCATCAGGATTTCAATATTTGTTCCAGACTCTGCTTTGGAATCAATACCAAGTTCCATCTGGATTATGTGGTGTTCCAGGCACTTATCTCTAAATCTGATTTCCTGTCCTAAGAGGGGTAAGAAGGTATTTAAATGAGATAGGGGATCATTTTACACCCCAAGATGTGTGGAGGTTTTAGAATTGAATGAGAATTTTTATAACGCTGGGATTATTACTCAAAATAGCACATTGATTATCCATCTTTTTTTTATCAAAGATTGGAAAATAGCAGTGCCTTAAGTGTTTGTTTATTTTTCTATCTCCATATGAGTTTAAGGATCAACGCTCTTGAACTTAACATTATGGCTTTACATCATGGATGGGTGGGGGATCCACCCTTTCTCTCGTGTTGCTCTGACAACCTCAGTACAAAGTTTTCATCTCATGGTCTAAGGTGGCATCCCCAAATTCCACTTTCATATCTGTATTCCTGCCACTGGGAAATGAAGAGGAAAAGGTGGAGTCGGAGCCCAGAAATTTCCCACCTCCCCTCTGCACACATATCATTGGCCAGGACAGAAGGCCACAAGCTTCAAAAGAGGCTGAAAAAATGCAATTTCAGCAGGGTGGTTACCTGCCCAGCTAAAATTCCATCATTCCATTACTAAAAGAAATCAAACAAACAAATGAAAAAGTATAAATAATGAAGACAACCAACAGACTGTTCCACATAACCTATAATAGAATCTCTAGCTGTCTCAGTGCTTTCATTTGTTTCATTTTCTTTCATTTGAAAACCTTTTTATGTGTTAGAATCCTTTTAAGAAAGAAGGCTTTGCATTAGGTGCAATGCCTAAAAAAGGAGCATAATTGTTTCACACTTGGATAACAGGTAGCATGTGTTTTTAAATCGTTTCAGTGAGAAAGTATCATATTTTAATAAGCTGAAATCGATTTGTGGGATTGAAGGCTGCGGGAGAAAATGTTTATTATAAGGTAACAAACTTTTCAAAAAGGGCCAGATGGTGGGGGCGCCTGGGTGGCTCAGGCAGTTAAGTGTCTGACTTTAGATCAGGTCATGATCTTGCAGTTTATGGGTTCGAGCCCCCATGTTGGGCTGTGTGCTGACAGCTCAGAGCCTGTAGCCTGCTTCAGATTCAGTGTCTCCCTCTCTCTCTGCCCCTCTCCTGCTCATGCTCTGTCTCTCTCTGTCTCTCAAAAATAAATAAATGTTAAACAATTTTAAGGGCCAGATGGTAAATATTTAAGGTTTTTAAGAGACATCCTGTGTCTGAAGAAAATTCTCAACTCTGCCCTTGTGGTACAAAAGCAGCTATAGGTAACAGACAAATGAATAGATATAATTATGTTCCAATAAAGGTTTATTTACAAAAACAGGTGGTGGGCCAGGTTTGGTTCACGTGCCACAGTTTGCCAACTCCTAATTTCCTAGCTGGTTAATGTTTAATGGAAAAAATATTCTATCCTTGCTTAGAATCAGATTATTGAAATCCTCTGAGAGTTCCCATGTCAATATCATCCATTTATCTCTGACCCCACTGACTGACTAATTTGAGCAGAGAGTAAGACAGGTATTCAGGGACCATTGTGACTTGATCATTGGTCCCAGATGAATTATAATATGGTAATTATTGGTCTCCAGGAATAACTAGCTGGACATTTGAAATAAACACTACATAACCATAGGACAGGTAAGTAGAAGAGACAATGTTCCAAATATTCACAGTCTTGCAATATTTGTTGTTTAATTATTTGTATAGTTTATTTATTTTTGAGAGACATTGCCTAACAGGCAGGCATTGAGGTGGAGCTCTGGGGTCGTCCATTGGCTTTAAGAATTTAAAGTGCATGTGTTAGCTACTATTGGCTGCCTTTAGTAGAGTACTCAGGGAAGAGGTGAGCCCAGGAAAGAATTGGCTGTTTGCAAGCAGATACCAACATGTATATAGAGAATTAAGAGATGATGGACCTTCTAGGGTCGGATAAGCCATCTGACCGGAAGTATGGTTGACAGGTCCCACCCAGACTTGATCAAGGGTTTGGCACAACAGCTGGAAATGCTGGACTTTGGACTGTGTTTTGTGGGAGGGGACAAGGAAGAAATGGGTATTTGGGGGCTAAAAAGGTGAGATGTGTTATAAGCAAAATAGTTTTCAATTCTAAGCTCTCTTGCAGTTTGGGGTGATATTTAGCCATAAAATGCAATTCGAAGTGGTATGTGTCACACTTGGGACTGTCCATAGAAATTGCCCATGTGGTGTCCTCCATGCTTTTTTGTCTCCTGCTTCCTTGAAGTGGGCAGACTATGGTGATGTCAGAAAAAGTATATATTCAAGATGGCGGAACAAGAAGATATGGAACTCAGGTTCCCCAAGCACAGCCTGAAGAAGAGCCCCTGCTGATTAGGAACACCTGTTCTTAACTCCAAATGAGTGGCAAATAGTACACTTCTATGGTGTTTGAGCCACTATGGAGTTTTTACAGCATTACCTGAACTAAGAAAGTTCTTTGACTCATATATTGGATGAAGAGCAGGTTTGGGAAAAAGGCACTCCAAATTAAGAGGGTTTGTTAGTGTGTGTTTGTTTTTGCCTTTCTCTGTATTTTGCCATGTTACGTTCTAGATGTGCATTAGACAAGCAGCTTGCTTGTAAGCACTTGGGATGTAGAAGTCGGGGATCCCAGGGTGAGATCAGGGGTGGAAGTTTGGAAGTCATTGGAACATAAACGGTATGTATAGACATGGGGCCAGCTTATAGTTATGAGAAGGAGGCTCAAGGCTTATTCAAGTGCAGTCAGCATTCAGGAGTCAGGAAAAAAAAAAAAAAAAAGGATGTTCCATGCAGTGAAGGAGAAGGAAAACCAGGAGTGAGTGATATCACCAAAGGTGAACCCTGTCTAAATACAAGTTCATGTCTAAGGTTTCTAAAATACACATCAGCCCAGGGGTCTCTCTGGGAGGTAAAACTCCGCAACCCTTGGGGTAGAATGTCAAAGTTTATTTCTTCAGGAGTAAACTGTAAAGGAAACCACCAGCTCAGTAGACCGCACACCTGTGTTTTCTGAAGTACTTTGCTCGAGGGAATAGTGAGTCAGAACTTTTGAATTTAACGCTTCATTTTGCAATCCCCTGAGTACCAATGGAGCTACATAAACAACCATTTCCTGTAACCTCAGACCATACATCCAGTTCTCACCTCGCTCTTGTCACCCACACCTGCTGACAGGGCTTCTCCTCCCACTATAAGGTTTGGAATGAGACATAGAGGGGGAAAAAAAGAGCAGGTGAGTAGGGAAAAAAAATAGCAAAAGGCTCCACCATGAGAATTTCGCAGGCAAAGCACTCAACCATCTTCACAAAAAGGAGACACCAGGGATGAAATAATCACGTGTATAGTTTCTTCACATCCAGAGGACACTGCTGGGGGAAAAAAAAAAAGACTAATTCTGGAAGAGCATGGAAACACAGAGGAGATGCCTGGATTTTTCTAACCTGGGTTTGGGGTCATTTTCCACCGAGCATCTGGGCAATGACTTATTCATTGTTGGAGAAAAAAAATGTTTGGCTGAAGGGAGATGAATCTTTAACTTGTTATTTTACTATTTTAATGGTCAATTTGAGGAACTGTAACTAAGAGACACCAAACGTTCATGGATTAAATAAAACAGAAGCTCATTTTTATCTCTGACCCTCTCAGAAGGATCCAGAGGTGAGTGACCTATATTGAGCAATGGGGCTGGCATCTCTTTTATTCTCAACATGTGGCTTCCATGTCAGAATCTAAGGTGGCCCTTTCCATTTATTCACCAAAGGGAAGGGAGAATGAGAGGCAGTGGAGAACTAGCAACTCCCTGTAGAGGAAATGACACAAAATTATATACGTTACTCCTGCTTATATTCCTTTGACAAGAACTTAATCACACACCTAGCTGCAAGAGAGTCTGTGAAATGTAGTATCAGTAGCAGAAAGCCAAATTCCCTGATAAAAGTGGTATGTACTTAGTAGGGGAAACTTCTAGTCTAAGGGAAAATCAGGAGAATAGTTTCCCAGGAGAGATTAGGGGCATGTGTCACAATATTTAAAATAAGACCTGAGGTTCACAGCCCCAAAACAACCATAGGAGGGTGCTCTTTTAGACCTCCACTCACCCAATCTCAGGCTCTAGGCCACTACCCCCTGGCTTCTTTTCCCCTTTTATATCACTCATGGTATTCCTTTAAAATCAGTGATGCAGATGAATGTTGGGAACCCCATGGTTAATATTAACCCTGAACTTTCCCGTGTCTCAAGCTTATGGTAAAAATAAAAATCGAGTTTGCTGTATGTGAGAAACGCTGCTTGGAGAATGAAGACATTTGTGGGAGTTGATATAAATAGCAAAAAGAAGTCTAACTTTTAGAGAAGAAATAAACATTTTGCTTATGTTTTCTCTCATTTCCCTTTTATTTTTTTTTTAATTTTTTTTTTATTTATTTCTAGGGGAGAGAGAGAGAGAGAGAGCATGAGCAGGGGAGGGTCAGAGAGGGAGTCACAGACTGAAACAGGCTCCAGGCTCTGAGCTGGCAGTCAGCACAGAGCCCGACGCGGGGCCCGAACCCACGAACTGCGAGATCATGACCTAAGCGAAAGTCGGACGCTTAACCGACTAAGCCACCCAGGTGCCCCTCTCATTTCCCTTTTAAAAGCTCTGTCTGAGAGAAACCATAATAATTTGGTCACATGGTCATTATTTGTTTGATTATGTCAATATGAGAAAATTTAATTTTGTGGGTTTTTTGGTTTTTGTTTTGTTTGTTTTGTTTTTAACAGTTTATAGTCAAGTTGGTTTCCATATAACACCCAGTGCTCATCCCCACAAGTGCCCTCCTCCATGCCCATCACTCTCTTCCCCTCCCTCCCCCATCAGTCCTCAGTTTGTCCTCAGCATTCAAGAGTCTCTCATGGTTTACCTCCCTCCCTCTCCCCAACTATTTATCCCCTTCTTCTCCCCCATGGTCCTCCATTAAGTTCTTCCTAAACCTCCTATACATGCAAACATATGATATCTGTCCTTCTCTGCGTGCCTTATTTTACTCAGCATAGCACCCTCAAGTTCCATCCATGTTGCAACACATGGCCAGATTTCATTCTTTCTCATTGCCGTGTAGTATTCCATTGTAGAGATAAACCACATCTTCTTTACCCATTCGTCAGTTGACAGACACTTAGGCTCTAAGAACTTACCCAAGGGATACAGGAGTGCTGATGCATAGGGCCACTTGTACCTCAATGTTCTTTGTTTTGTTTTTTTTAAGACTCACATCTCTCTCGGTGCAAGCTTCCAAGGTGGTTTCCAACTGTCATAGTCAGCTCAGGTTGCTATAACAGAACACTATCAACAGAGTGGCTTACACACACACATTTGTTCCTCACAGTTCTGGAAGCTGGGAAGTCCAGGATCAAGTTGCCAGCTAGATTCACTTTCTGGTGAGAGCCCTCTTTTGGGTTTTCAGACAACCACCTCCTCACATGGGGAAAACAAAGAGCTCTAGTCTCTCTTCTTCTCCTCAAGATACCAATGCCATCATGTGACCTACTCTCTTGACTTCATATAAACCTTATGACTTCCCAAAGGTCCCACCTCAAAAACCATCACGTCGGTGGTTAGAGCTTCAGCACAAGAATTTAGAGGGACACAAACATTCAGTCCATAATGTAGATGATTCTCATCTCCTGGTATTTATGCCACTGGGTCTTCCTTGTCATAAGAGTAAGAGTCTACTTTTGTGACCATAAGTGAATGTGTGTAACTTCTGAGAACAAATCATAAAAGATATTGTCATTTCTGTATTGGTCCCTGGGATTGCTCATCTGGTAGGAAACAAGCCACCATATTAAAAAGACACTCAGGTAGCCCTGTGTAGAGACACACATATAATGAAACCAACTTGTCAGCACAAGATTGCTAATGTAGGAATTGATCCGTCAGCCCCAGTCAAGCCTTCAGATCATATTGCACACTATCTGAATTCCTGACCCACAAAAACTGAGACATAATAAATGACTACTTTTGTTTCAAGCCACTAAGTTTTGGGGGTGATTTGTTATGCAGTAACAGATATCTTTCCATGTTAATTCCTTTTCCATTACATGTCTACTTGGGTTGAGTGTGGCGTTAGAGTAGACTCGGGCAGTTGAGGGATCTTGCTAAGGAATATTTGAGTTGGGAATACTTGTAGTTTGGGAGTAATGGGGAATATTTATGTCCTTGGTAGGCAATATTGTGCATTGATGAATTCTTTTTAGCTCACCTTAGTATAGGAACAGCTCCCAAGTTTTTTCTGTCACTATACAGCAGCTGTGTCACAATAATAGCCCATACTCTGGGGTCTGCTAGCATTTGACCCATGTGGAAGACACAAGATGTCAAATACACAGAGTCGGAAGTTAGCCTGTGGAAAATTCATTCAAAGTCTATAAAACTAAGGGCATTTGGATGACTCCATCCAACTTTGGCTCAGGTCATGATCTCGCAGTCTGTGAGTTCAAGCCCTGTGTCAGGCTCTATGCTGACAGCTCAGAGCCTGGAGCCTGCTTTGGATTCTGTCTCCCTCTCTCTCTCTCCCTTCCCCACTTGCACTCTGTCTCTCTCTCTCTCTCTCTCTCAAAAATAAATAAACATTTAAAAAATTAGAAAAAATTAAAGAGCCCCCCAAATGGTATACATTTCAGACCCCACAGAACCTGAATCTCCCTGTGCCTAATCTTTGCTTTTAGAACCTCCTCAACATGAAATCTTCTCCATTTTTTTGTTTGTTCATTCATTTATTCATTGACAAGTATTCAGCCCTACCCATGCCATCCTTGCCAGGCTTTCCAAATGCCATTTCCAGGATGAAACAGTGCTTGGTGTGGACCACAGCAGTCAGTGTCTCCTGCCTTGCACAGGTTGTTGACATACTTATGCTTTCCTCCCAGCTACAGCATCCCTGAGGACAGGCAGGGACTTTCTCATTTATTTTTTAACACACACAGATTCAACAGCATCTGGTAATGAGTAAGTTCTTGTTCATAAATGTTCAATACACAATTCTCACCCAGGGAGCTGCAACTTCACAGAACATGCAAAACATTGATTTCTTATTTATTGTTTCAATCTTCTTTGAGCCCCAATCCTCAGTCCCTATTGAATTTCACTCAAGTATTCATTGGTTGTTTTTTTTTTTTTGTCCTCAGCTAGTTGTCTTAAAGCCTCCAATGCCTGTCAATATAGATGGTAGGCAGATTATTGGCTCCTCAACCTTGCCCACATTTCAATACCCAGAACCTATGAATATGTTCCCTTACATGACAGAGAGGATTTAAGTTTGCAAATGAAAGTAAGCTTGCTGTTTATATGAGCTTAATATAAAGATATTATTCTGGATTATCCAGATAGGACAAATATAATCACAAGTGTTCTTCTTTAAAAACATTTTTTAAATGTTTTTATTTATTTCTGAGAGACAGAGAAAGAGAGAGAGAGAGAGAGACAGCATGAGCAGGGGAGGGCCAGAGAGAGATACAGAATCTAAAGCAGGCTCCAGGCTCTGAGCTGTCAGTACAGGTCTTGATGTGAGGCTCGAACCCACAAACTGTGAGATCATGACCTGAGCCAAAGTCAGATAATTAACTGACTGAGCCACCCAGGCACCCCTAATCACAAGTGTTCTTAAAACAGAATCCAATGAAAGACCAGGGAGATAGCATTTTTATAAGGACTGAGCCCAACGTTGCTGGCTTTAAAGATGAAGGAATGGGACTGTGAGTCAATGAATGTGTGTAGCTTTTTAAAGCTGAGTGAGGCAAGGAAATGAATTCTCCCCTAGAGGTTCTAGAAGGAGCAAATCTCTGCTGACACCTTCATTTTAGCCCAGTGAGACACGCTGTGAATTTCTGACCTCCAGAACTGTAAGATAATAAATTCAATCTTTTTAAGCTGCTAAAATTGTGGTAATTTGTTCCATTAGTAATGGGAAATGTATACAATATGGTAAGCCTACAATGTAGAAGCCTTTGTTTAACTATCATACCTCAGAGTATGGCATTTATTGAAACCAATGTTGAAAAAATATTTAGAAATTCATATGACATAAATAATTCTTAGCTTACCAGCAAGTGATCCCTTTGGGAGAAGTCTAGCCCTGCTAATATTAATCCAGCAGGATTGGAATCCAGCTAGATCTTCCCAAGAGTTTAGCTTGGGAAATTAAAGGAAAAAAAGCTGCAATGGATTATAATACTCACCTTCAAAACCTAAATAACCCAGTGCTCATGTGACATCTTGCATTTTGTAAGCTTTCGTTGTTAATACTGCCTTCAGTTTGGTTGTTGAATGTTTACATTCCAAGGAAGGCAAAACACCAGGAAAATAAATAAATTCTCCTAAGGTTGACATACTGGCTATTAACGAATGAAAATAGATGATGGGAGGTATACACACTGATCAAATATCTTCCAAAAGTCAAAAATCTTATTTGAGAATGAGTCATTCTATTAATATATTCTTGAAAGATTTCTGTTCTTGAAACAAACATTTTCATTTGTCCATGCTGTGCAAAGAAATGGGAGGTAAATTAATGTACATTTTAAAAACAAAGGATTTTGTAGCCTTTGAAAGGATGGATTCAGAAGGAATTGTCTTATGTTTGAATGGGTGGCCTCTGCTATTTCCTTTGATCTCCTCTAAAGATTTTAACAAAAATAATGAGAAAAAGACCTGATATGACTTGTACTTAAGGGAGACCATTTGTAAATTAGAGGGTGCCTTGGAAGAGTAAAAGCAAGGAGACAGCTAGTAGGTTACTGTAAAAACAGCTTCCACATCCATAAATATGAGCTGTGATTCACCACTTTAGGGAAAATGGAACTAACTATTCTTGGTCACGTCGACATCATGCATATGGTGGATGTTGTTTTTAATTATATTAGTCTGAAAGCTTTTTAGGGATAATAGCCACATTTGCTTACATTTCTATCTTATATGCCAAAAGTATTGCTAATGTGAGCAATAATATAATAACCTTGGTTTTCTTTATAAATGGTGAGTGTTTCCAGATTTGTGTCGACTCAAATATTTATGAGGATGGTCACTTCAGCACTTTGACTGCGAGTCTAGAAATCCAAATTAAAGTGGCAGCTGGAAAGGAAAGAAGGGGGGGTATAAAAAAAGTTTAAATATTTTATTCAATTATTCAGTTTCCCCAAGCTCTCTGGTTTTCCCACCTCTCACTTAGACAGTTCATAATATTTGACATTTATAGAGCTGCTTTCAAAACGAAGACCCCGAAGGCTTAATGCATCATGCTAAGAGGGAGATCAGCTCACACACCAGGTGCATGACGCCACCCCTGATGTGGAATGTGGCAGCTGGACCACAGCTGGTGGGTAATGAGCACCGGACAATGGCCCAGAACAGGAAGTGACAAGGAATTCTCCGCCGGGCTGAAACGACAAGGACAGCAGATGGCACAAACAGGAGATGACACACTGATCCTGGGGTACGAGTCTTACAAAACATTCAGCCTCCCTTGTCAAGGGTGAGGGGACACATTTTCTGGCATGGCATAGGAATTCCTCACTCATCCAGATCCGGGTCCTCTGAGTCAGCCTTGACCAGTCAGAGGAATGGGTTGAAGACCTGGGAGCTCCGTGCCCAGAAATGGCACAAACATGAAGCAGAGCCGGTTCAGCCATGAGGGCCCCCTGCCATGGGCGGTGGAACGGAAGAGGGGACTTTCTGCCTCGGTGGGCACTTCCGAATCCCGCAGATGGGGATAAGAGTCGCCACTGTTCGCGCGAGGGGTTAAAACAATGTGGTCATGTCCAAATATTTTCAAGATTACTTTCCTGGAGAATTTGTCTCATGCCTGGAGGACTGAACCACTCATTCCAATCTGTTCACTTCTGACATTTTTAGTACATCTCCTCAAATTACACCCCAACAGTAAAATAAATGGGATGAAGTCTCCGGGCTTCCTTTTCTTTTAATTTAAAAAAAGTGTGTGTGTGTGTGTGTGTGTGTGTGTCTGTGTGTGTCTGTGTGTGTCTGTGTGTGTGTTGCTCTTCTTAGAAGTTTTGAAGAAACTAAAGGGGGAAATACAGCTCTGGTTCATTTGGACCTGCTGAGCCACTTTGGCTGATTCGAAGTTACTAGTAACTGTGATAAAATTAGCACAGATGTGACAAGTATGTGAAGCCAACAACGGGCCAACTGTCACGGCTCCGAGATGGGAGGTTCAGGGCAAGATATGCAGTTGACCAAAGTGTGAGTTTAGTTCAGAGACCTCTTCCTGCAGAGAGAGCAACTGGGTTGTCCCACAGGCGCACCAACACCAATCACCCAGTAATGTGTCATGGCGTCCATTGTAAGAGAGATTCTGAGACCACAGTCAGGAGACTCAGCCACAAAATATGGAGGGAGGTGGCAAGGACACAAACGTCATGCATCTGCAACTTTGGTGGGAGTATTGGTAGCAGAAAGACAGACACAGTTAGAGGTCATGTTCCTGAAAGATGTTGTGTGTAGTTTTCCGATGTTAAAAGAAAAGTCTGCCTTGGCAGGTGCCTGGGTAGCTCAGTCAGTTAACCGTCTGACTTGATTTTGGCTCTCATGGTTGGCACGTTCGAGCCCCATATCAGGCTGTGCGCTGATGGCATGGAGCCTGCTAGGGATTCTATCTCTCTCCCTACCTCTCTTGACCCCTCCCTCTCTCTCTATCTCTCTCTCAAAACAAATGAAACTAAACTTTAATAAAAATTTTAAAAAAGAAAAGAAGAAGAGAAAAAGGAAAGCCTGGCTATGATGTGACTCTGGCACTTGCAAAGTTTTTCTGGGACCAAGATGCTGCAGGACCTCCTTCCGCCGGACCATGTTCTCCACACCAGCCACTCTAGGTGCATCTGGCAACAAGGATTCTAGGAGGCGATGAGCCCTGGAATGGTCAGCAGTGCAGGTTCTTTGGACAGGCCTTTGTAAGCGCAACTCAGGACAATGACTAGCTTTTATGTAGCATTTCTTTTTTTTTTTTTAAATGTTTTATTTATTTCTAGGAGATAGAGAGAGAGACAGCGTGAGCAGGGGAGGGTCAGAGAGAGGGAGTCACAGACCGAAACAGGCTCCAGGCTCTGAGCTGGCAGTCAGCACAGAACCCGACGCGGGGCTCGAACCCACGAACTGCGAGATCATGACCTAAGCGAAAGTCGGACGCTTAACCGACTAAGCCACCCAGGCGCCCCTACGTAGCATTTCCTACATGTCGGTAACGTTCAGGGAGTTTTCAGAACATCAGTGTATATGCTTTCTCCACATCACACTCCAGGAAGTAAACGATGTTACATCTAGTTAACAGACCAGGAATCAGAGACTTGTTGAGGTTAACTTCAAGTGCACCGCAGAATTTCCATCCAAGTCTCTCTGGCTTCAAATACAGTTATAACAGCTAATGTTCACATGGATTGTCATTTATTTAATTATTTATTTTTAATGTTTTTATGTATATGAGAGAGAGAGAGAGAGAGAGAGAAAGTATGTGAGCAGGGGAAGGGCAGAGAGAGACAGGAGACAGGATCTGAAGCAGGCTCCAGGCTCTGAGCTGTCAGCACAGAGCCCAACACGGGGCTCAAACTCAGGAGCCACGAGATCATGACCTGAGCTGAAGTCAGATACTTAAACAACTGAGCCCCCGGTGCCTCAGCATATATTGTTATTTCTTGCTTGTAACTGCCTTACCTTTATTGCCACTTTATGTGATGAAATTGAGACCTGAAAAGTCTAGGTAGCTTATCTGACTTGTCATGGGGACAGCATGGCAAAGTTTGGATTCCCTCTTGGGCAGACCCACTATGGTCAGGGGACAAGAACAGCCGTCATATGCCTGAAAATCCAACACCTTGAACTACCCGATACAATGGTATGTATCACTTAAGGGACATGTCTCACTTAAGGGACAATGATCACTTGGTGCATGGGAAGGTCTTTACTCTTTAGATGCAATGTAATATGTAGAGAAAGGAAGCCAGGCCAGACATCTTAGCAAACGGGATCAATGTGCTAGAAGATGACATTGGGAAGGTGACAGGAAGAAGATCTGGGAAAGATAATTGTGAACAGAAACCCTCTCTCCCAGGAAACAGATTTGAGAGTTTGAATGGGCTGGGAGAGAATTCCATTTACCTGAAGACAAGCAGAAGTGGAGGTTTCCTGGGCACCTGGGTGGCTCAGTTGGTTGAGCGTCCAACTTCAGCTCAGGTCATGATCTCACAGTTCATAAGTTCAAGCCCCATGTCCAGCTCTGTGCTCATAGATCAGAGACTGGAGCCTGCTTTGGGTTCTGTGTCTCCCTCTCTCTCTGTCCCTCCCTGGCTCACACTCTGTCTCAAAAATAAATAAAACATTAAAAAAAAAAAAGAAGTAGAGGTTTTTTGTGTATGCTCACCATGTCCTCTAACTATTCTTGTTATCTTGGCTAGAACCAGTGTGCTGGACCAGACGATGCAGATCAGACTAAGGGTGGAGGAAAGAGAAGCAAGGTGAGTGAACCTAGTACAGACCTCAGAAGTTCATGAGAAAGGGTTCAACTCTAGAATTCTAGACTAGAATAAATAGATCTATAATTTGGTTTTCTGCCTACAAAAAAACACGCACAAAAATTAAAACAAAACAAAACAAAACCCCTCATCAGCAAGGAGAAAGAAAAAAAATGGGACCTGTGATATGTCCATGGAAATGGTCTAGGTAAGCTGAGAAGTAGGCCAAGTGCTTAGGAGAAAGGGCATTGCTTTCTTTCTTTAAATTAGAGGTAGTGGACCAGTTATCTCAGATCACCTGCAGATCACTCCTCAGAGCACCTGCATCAGAATCACCTGTGGGAGGAGGGCTTTTTCAATGTTGATTTTTTAAAAATTTTTTTTGATGTTCATTCATTTTTGAGAGACAGAAAGAGACAGAGCTTGAGCGAGGGAGGGTCAGAGGGAGAGGGAGACACAGAACTTGAAGCAGGCTCCAGGCTCTGAGCTGTCAGCACAGAGCCCAATGTGGGGCTCAAACTTCACCAGCTGTGAGATCATGACCTGAGCCAAAGCTGGACACTCAACAAACTGAGCCTCCCAGGCGCTCCTCAGATATTGATTTCTGAGGGGTGCCTGGGGGGCTCATTCAGGTAAGCACTTAAGCTACAGACTCTTGATTTCAGCTCAGGTCATGATCTCACGGGTTTTGAGTTCAAGCCCTGTGTCAGGTTCTGCACAGATGCTCAGAGCCAGCTTAGGATTTTCTGTCCCTCTCTGTCTCTGCCCCTCCCTTGACATCTCTCTCTCTCTCTCTCTCTCTCAAAATAAAATAAAATAAAACATTAAAAAATTTTAAATGTTGATTTCTGGCCCGTTTCTTCATCCCACTGAATTTAGACCACACAGGCAGGGCCCCTCCACACCCCATAGGATTCCTCTGCACTCCTGCACATGCTTTTGTTGAAGGTGGGGGTTACATTTTCACTCTGTGAGATCAGGATGGATTGAACTCTACTTTGTGGTTTTACTAAGTGACCGTGGAAAATGATTTTTACTAGTCATCACTGGTAGTTATCACCTTCGGTTTCTCAACATTTGTTATGTTCTGTTCGTTAGAATCAAACAATGGAGTGTTTTTTTTTTTTTTAATAATGATACCTGAATTTCTATACTTGGTTCAGAGATATAGCCCGTGGCCTGGGAATCTGTATTTTATAAAAAACTCCTTCAATGCCTCTGGTTTGTGGCCCGTGTTGACAATCATTAGCAGTAACAAGGTGTAGCAAATGCAAAACAAACCACCGTGATGCTCAAATATTTTAACTAGTTCTACCATTGGTGTATTCCATTGTCATTGTTCTTTGACCATTTCTTATAAGCAGAGTCCGTGGGCTTCCAGCCAAGCAAGAATCTCCATTGAGAACAATTTTAAACCAAAACTCCCAGGGTAAACCTAAGATACAAATTGAAAAGTAAAAACCAAGTTTTTCATCAGAAAATTTTTTTTTCCTTTAAGGATGAAAGTGGGATCTAATTTGGTTTATATCAGGTGTAGAAAGAACCCACATGAAACACATAAGCTCCGAGGGTACAGCCTAGAATGTGAACTTGCTACTTAGAACAATAGAAAAGGGCTTTTCACCAGTTATCATGGGCAAGGTGATTTCAGTCACACATGGGAACTTGGTGCTTTTGAGTTATTTTGATTTTATATTATACTAGAGTAGAGGCTAATAGCATTCTTCAATCCTCTGCCATTGACAGGGCATGGGAAGTTACGAAGACTGGAGCAGGGAAAGTATAGTGAGAGCTTTTCTGGGTTACAGTTATTGTAGGGCGAACTTTCCTTCTATGGATCCTTGAACTTATGGTTCAGAAATCCTCACTAGTAGAATTTTAGAGATATCACTTGTGGAAACGTGTATCTGAGCTAACACAGAAGATTTAACACAGATGTGGGTGGTGGACCCATTGCTAGTATACATTTACCTTGTTTATTTCCCTGAAAATGGCATAACTGTCCAAAGCCTTCATTCCAAAGAAGACCCTTACAGGGGGAAGTCAACCTGTTCCCTCATCCAATCCAACGATGGGCTAATGTTTGGTAGAGTGCCAATGTATATGTCAGGAACTATAATATAGTCTCTGTCTTCTATCACATTTCGATCTGTCTACAAATTCTACCAGCTGATATACATTATAACCTGTTAATGAATGAAAAATGTATGCTTGGAATTAGACAATTGGGTGACTATTACATAGGATTGTCAACAGAGCCAGAATTTGAACCAAAATCAGTCAGACTCCAAATGCATACATATTTGATGTCAACACATTGGCTCTGTCTAGAATGTAGATGGGTTAATGTAGAAGGGATGGAAGAGGCAGGGCTTGCCTTGATGAGAGTAGAGTGGCGACTTCTCTCCAGTATCTCTGGCACTTGGATGTGAAGAAAATCAAAAGCAGAAAAATACATGATCATGCATCTTCCCGGAGATCCTACAGAAAAGGGTAATGCTAGGCTACCCTGAGACTCAGGAGGTTAAAATCAAATGTAAATTTCCCCTTTCTGTGGTTTTGAAAGAGGGAGAAGGAGAAGGAAATGCTGTTTGAGTAAAAATAGAAAAAAAGTAAGCATTTGTATATAAAAATTTGACTCTTAAAATACTAACTTCATACTTTAAAAAAATAGTTTATCGCTTTGAATACCTGTAACATTATAGGTATATACATTACCTCCTTTAACCATTACAACAACCTTGTGAGATGGCTATTTTATAGGTAGGAAAATTTGGCTCAGAGAGATGGAGTAATTTGTTCCAGAGAAGAGCTTGTAAGTGACTGGGTCAGGATTTAAGATTTTTTGTGTTGTTTTGTTTTATTTTTTTTAATGTTTATTTTTTTGAGGGAGAAAGAGAAGAGAGCAAGCAAAGAAAGGGGAGGAGAGGAAACATAGAATCTGAAGCAAGCTCTCGGCTCTGAGCTGCCAGCACAGAGCCTGATACAGAGGCATCCCAGGATTTAAAGGTTTTTTTAAGTTTTATTTATTTTAAGAAAGACAGAGACAGCATGAGTGGGGGAGGGACAAAGAGAGAAGGTGAGAATTATCCCAAGCAGGCTCCATAGGGTCAGCACAGAGTCCAGCACAGAGTCCAACATGGGGCTTGAACTCACAAACTTTGAGATCGTGCCTTGAGCCAAAATCAAGAGTCAGATACTTAACTGACTGAGCCATTCAGGTGCCTCAGCTGATTCCAAATCCAAAATTTTTCCTGTCGATTGCACCAGACTCCTACTCTGCCATTGTAAGTATTCAATAACTATTCATTGAACAGAAATAAATTCAACAATGCAGATTTATCAATAAGATTTCCAGCCAGGCAAATAAATGGCCACATTAATTTTAAAAGTGTTTGCCTAGACTTACCGCATGCCTCCACAAATATTTTCAGTGCATAAAGAACTTAAAGATGACCAAATATAGCCCCTGCATTAAAAAAATTTTTTATTACGTTGTATAGGGCATAAAATCAGCACACAGGTTACTATGTGATAAAAAAGAGGTTCGCCAAGTGCTGTAGAGATTCAAAGTAGGGACTGAGCAAAGCCAGTGAATGGTCAGGCTCAGTCAGCTAAACGTCTCAGGTCATGATCTCACGGTTCGTGAGTTCGAGCCCCGCCTCAGGCTCTGTGCCACTTCAGATCCTTTGTACACCCCTTCTCTTTGCCCTTACCCCGCTTGCTTTCTCTGTCACTCTCAAAAATAAATAAACATTTAAAAAGAGACTCCAGCAAACCCCCATGCACAATGCACACACTTACACGTGCATACACACACTCACATACACACTCAAGAAGTCACTCCAACATGCACTTACTCATACAAGCTCATGCACATGTGCACTCGCATGCTCACTCACTCAATTCACATTCACACACACTTATGCACACATACGCAGACACGCACACACTCATGCACACAATGGCATGCTTATTCGTGTGCACACAGGTTAACTCACCCAACACCCACTCACAGATGCACAATCGCCCACCTTCATACACTTACACACACACCGCATACACATGGTCACTCGTGTGCACTCTTGCCCCCACACACAAACACATACTTTTTAAAAAATTTTTCTTAATGTTTTATTTATTTCTGAGAGAAGGAGAAAGAGACAGTCCAAGCAGGGGAGGGGCAGAGAGAGAGGGAGATACAGAATCTGAAACAGGCTCCAGGCTCTGAGCTGTCAGCACAGAGCCTGATATGGGGCTCGAACCCACGAACCATGAGATCATGACCTGAGCTCAAGTAGGACGCCTAACCGACTGAGCCACCAAGGTGCCCCCAAACACATACTTAAACACATACACACTGACACAGAGGCTTCTTTCCTAGAAGGCTGGCCTGAGATGTATGGAATTTTCCAGAAGATCATTGAGCTTGCCTGTTGTTCTGGCTCAGGGCAGACACAGAGTGCCCTCCCTCCACCGCCCAGCTCCTGCAGACCTGAAGCAACAGCTCATGTATGGGAGTAAGATTCAGAGATCTGAAAAGAACTATAAGCCTTGAATGTAGGCTTTCACATGGTGGCGAATACCACCGGGAGGGACACCCAAACGCAAAACCCCTGCCCGAGTGCTCTGCGCCAGCGCCTGCCTCCGAGGGGGCCTGCTGCCAGGGAGGTGATTAAAACCAGCTTCTATCTAATTGAAAAATGACTGCCCTACCTTTCTTTCCAAATATGTTTGTAAATTCCTCCTAATTAACTTTTTCCCCTCAAAGAAAGACTGTGGGGTTGCTCCTGAGGAAAATACAGGCAGTGGCATGTGGCCAGCAACTTCCAGACCATTCCGCTCTGATAAGGGCTAACTCCCTGCTGTGCAGGTGGGTGAGGACACAGGGGTGGGGCTGCAGCCGTCCAAATGCTCAAGGTCCCTCTCACTCCTTTTTCAGCCTTTAAAAATATATTGCTCTTTTTTTTTTTTTTAAATGTTTTATTTATTTCTAGCAGAGAGAGAGAGACAGCGTGAGCAGGGGAGGGTCAGAGAGAGAGGGAGTCACAGACTGAAACAGGCTCCAGGCTCTGAGCTGGCAGTCAGCACAGAGCCCGACGCGGGGCTCGAACCCACGAACCGCGAGATCATGACCTAAGCGAAAGTCGGACGCTCAACCGACTAAGCCACCCAGGCGCCCCAAAAATATATTGCTCTTATTTCCCTCTTTTTAAATTTATTTACTTATTGAGAAAGAGAGAGAGAGAGAGCACACATACACACACACACACACGCACTCACGCGCGTGAATGGGGGATGGGTAGAGAAAGAGGGAGAGAGAGAATCCCAAGCAGGCTCTGCACTGTCAGATGAAGGCCTCGAACTCACAGCCCTGAGATCATGACCTGAACCAAAGTCAGCTGCTTAACTGGCTGAGCCACTCGGGTGCCCCATGTTGCTGTTAATTCCAATAAAAATAGATCACAGGCTGCCTGACTTGTAAAATAACCCAAAAACTACTTGTTTTGGGGAGAGGCACACAAGTCACATTCACACAGGGGCTCAGCCCTTGAGGGGTTAGGTCTCTCCCCTCAGCATCTGTTCTCTGTGTCCAGGTGCCTACCACACCACTGTCACTCCGCACCCCAGGAGCCAGAACACCTCTATTCCGGGGGGGTTGGGGGGGGTGGATGCTCCTGGAGAAACACACCAGACCTGCCAGAAAGGGCGGTGCGATGATGTGGGAAATTGCAGCTTTTGGAATTAGGAGATCTGCCTCTGAGGCCAGTCTCTGCCACTTACGTTTTTGTTTGTCTGTTCTTTTTTATAGTCATTCTATCCATTTATTACTCATGCTGACCTCTGTTTCCCAAAGAATCTGTGATCCTTGTATGCAAAGAGGTTAAATAGAAGCAGGGAAAGGCAACTAAAGGAAAGCAGAAAGCAAATACATTAGTTTCTAATAAGGTTGCCATAACTGCACACTGATTATTGTGCTGGGCTTCCCAGCAGCCTAGCAGAAAAGGGAAACATAATGAGCTGCTCAACCACCGAGAGACTGTGGCTTCCAAGGGAAAATGCTTTTTGTAGGGTTTTTTTTTTAATTTCTGAGCATAAATTGTTAAAGGATCTGGCCTGAGAAGAAATATAGATGGTCAACAAGCACATGAAAAGATGCTCAACGTCACTTCTCATCAGGGGAATGCAAAGCAAAACTACAATGAGATGTCATCTCACATCTGTCAGAATGGCGAAATCAAAAACACAGGAAACAACAAGTGTTGGTGAGGATGTGGAGGAAAAGGAACCCTCGTGCTCTTTTGATGGGAATGTAAACTGGTGCAGCCGCTGTGGAAAACAGTATGAAAGTTCCTCAAAAAGTTAAAAATACAGGGGTGCCTTTATAGCTCAGTCAGTTAAGCCTCTGATTCTTGGTTTCAACTCAGGTCATGAACTCATGGGTTTTGAGATCGAGCCCTGAGTTGGGCTCTGTGCGAATGGCTCGGAGCCTGCTTGGAATTCTCTCTCCCTCTCTCTCAGCCCATCCCTGGCTCTCTCCCTCCCTCCCTTTCTCTCTCTTTCTCTTTCTCAAAATGAATAAATAAACTTTAAAAAAGTTAAAAATACAACTACCCTACCATACCATCCAATAATCACCCAACTGAGTATTCCAAAATTACATAAACAGTAATTCAAAGGGATACATGCACCTCTATGTTTATTGCAATATTATTTACAATAGCCAAGACAGGGCAGCAGTCTAAGTATCCACTGACTGATGAATGGATAAAGAAGAATATATATATATACCCAACGGAATATTAGTCAGCCGTGTAAATTCAGCCACATGATTTCTCTCATACGTGGGATTTAAGAAACAAAACAAATGAACAAAGGAAAAAGAGACAGACTAAAACACAGACTCTGTTTTTAATACTTATTTTTGAGAGAGAAATAGAGCACAAGCAGGGGAGGGGCAGAGAGGCAGATCCAAAATAGGCTCCCCGATTTTGCGGGACCTGAATTCACAAACCATGAGATCATGACCTGAGCCAAAGTTGGGTGCTCAACCGACTGAGCCACCGGGTCCCAGACGCCCCAAACAGACTCTTAACTATAGAGAACAAACTGATGATCACCACAGGGGAGGTTGGTGGGGGGTAGGGGAGTTAACGTGAAGGGGATTAAAAGTACATTTACCATGATGAGCACCAAGTAATGTATGGAATTACCGAATCACCATATTATTCACTTGAAAGTAACAGAGCGCTGTATGTTAACTACACTGGATTAAAAAAAAAACTTAATAAAAAAAAGATCTGACCTGAAACATTTTCTATTGATAAACATATTGGATAAAGCCCTGGACAGTGATGTTTATATCATCCATAACTGTGCTGGTCCAAATTCTTGGATGTTTTCTGTTAAGCTTTTGTCAAATGATATGTACAAGTCCACACCCAGGTTAGCTATAAATCTTAAATGAAATGATACCTAAGATGGCACTTGATCTATAGTAAATTCGCAATTACAAGGGTGAAGTATGAACATTTTTTCATATTTTATTAGTGACATGAAGTTGGGGGAGGACTCAGAGCTTTACCGAAACTCCTGACTTTGCTTCTTCCTCTACCAGGTACGGTAGGGTACCTCTCCTATCAAAACACAATCCCAGGAGGTGACATACCTTTCTGAACAAGGAACAGGGGCTTAAAAAGGCCATTCGACTCCTCAGGGGCTAAGTCCCTATGTCAATTTCACTTGTTTGCCTCTCCCCCAAGAAAGAAGCTCTCAGGGCTCTTTTGCAAGGCAGTCAGTCTGTGCATCGCCTAGTTTCAATGGAATTAATGGCAACGCATTTCTAGAGGTTGAAAAAGGAACAAGAGTGGCCCTGAGCACAGTCTTGCAGCTGTAAGCCTTTCTGGTACATTCTCCAGCCCCTTCAGTTTTCCTGGACCTGAGCCTCGGCCATGTAATCCACTGCAAGGCTCTCACCCACGGCAAATTGCTGGGCTTTCACACCACACCCTTCAGTGAGGACTCCGGCCAGGACCTAGACCGAGTTCAGCTGGTAATTGCACTACAAATTGCTGGGAGTGTAGAAGCTCCTGGGGACTGACTTGGCTTCACCACCCCTGCACCTCCGCTGGGCTGGTCAGAATCTGCCTGATGGGCAGCTGGAAAGGAGGCTGAAAGGCGCTGGGCTGTGGGGTGGGTGTTAAAAAAACAGTCTTACTTGTTATTGGGAAATCTGTGATTCATGCTCATAAACAGGTGTGTGTGCGAGGGAGTGACAGAGGCAAAAAATGGCTCTGACTTTACCTGCCGGGAGGACGATGCAGGAGGGGTAGGCACCCGGCTCCCCTCCCCGCCTGCAGAGATCCCCTGTCACAGCCATTGTGAGTGGAGGCCAGTGACTCCTGGCCTTTTGCAATTTACAAAGGTCTCTCCCAGGCTTCCCCTAGAGGTCTGCCCCAGGGTCAAAAGTTAACAATTACACTTTGACTTTGCCTTGAATTTTAAATGGAGGTCAAGTAAATGCTGGTTGAGCAAAGCAGTCTCCTGCTTCGGAAACAGCAGTTCTGAGGCTCTGCCGGCCTGAACCCCTGCATGGAGGTTGATGTGGACAAATAAAGGGCAGAGAGATCGTCTCTCTATTCCAGATCTGCAATCTGGAACGCTCAGGGATTCAGTCCCGGAAGGAAATGAGTAATATCCCTGATTTAGGGATTAGCATATTATTAAAATCGCTACCATGAAGAAGCCTCAGTTACAACGTGGCTCCGGGGTCAGACAGAGGTGCATGGGGTCCCCTGGCACCAGCTGGCTCCGCTAACTTGCTATATGGCTTCTGGCAACTTAACTAACCTCCTCTGAGCCTCAGTTTCCTTCTCTGTACCAGAAGAATTATAATAACCTCCTCACAAGGTCATCATAAAAATTAATGACATCATTTTTTTAGTTGCTTAACTAAGAGCCTGGCTCAGTAAGTGGCAGCTGCTTGTTAAGCATCCATGATGTTTATGTGTTTTTCAAACAGCATCTCAAACACCCATTTTGTTTCCCAGCGATTGCCTTCAACCCGCTCTTCTGTGTCTCTTTGTAAAGCTGCGCTGATATGTGGGTCAGATCAGAGAACTTCATTCACCACCAGCTATCAATATGGTGCCATCCCAGGAAGTAAAGTCTCACCCTGTGCAGTGTAAGGTTGCCATCTCCTACCCTCCCCCCATGTGGTTTTCGTTTTCTTCAGTGAGATGTGCTCTGCTATTTCCCTCGGCTTCCCCTGCCTCTTCATCATCTAGCAACTTTGGAAGGACAGAGAGCCTTTCCCAAGAATTTCCTGAAACAATGTTAGTATTCCATGGGTCTATAGTCTTCTGCAGTCAAACACTCGGCCAGGAGATATCTGGTTCCTTAGTCTTTCAAATACCTCTACTTCTTTTTTAGTGTTTATTTTATTTTTTATTAAAATTGTTTTAACATTTATTATTTATTTTTGAGACAGAGAGACAGAGTGTGAGCAGAGGAGGGTTAGAGAGAGAGGGAAAGAGAGACAGAGAATCTGAGGTAGCTCCAGGCTCTGAGCTGTCAGCACAGCGCCCGACGCAGGGCTCGAGCCCACAAATGGTGAGATCATGACCTAAGCTGAAGTTGGATGCTCAAGTGACTGACCGCCCAGTCGCCCCTAATGTTTATTTTATTTTTGAGAGTGAGAGAGAGAGAGCAAGTGAGAGAAGGGCAGAGAGAGAGAGAGAGAGAGAGGCAGAGAATCTGAAACATTGAGAACTCTGCATTGAGAGCACAGAGCGCAACGTGGACTTATGCACTGTGAGATCATGACCTGAGCCCAAGTCAGATGCTTAACCAACTGAGCCGCCCAGGGGCTCCCAAATACCTCTACTTTTTAATCCTTCCTTGACTCGGGGTGGAGAAACCCCATTTCTCCTCAGGAAAACTATGGCCAACTACTTAGGGTCCCAAGAACTTTGTACTCCAGAGGTGTCTTGCCCAGGCCGCCATGGAGGCGGGTGGTAGTGGGGGTGGGCAGGCCCAATGGGCCCTCAGCCAGGACTTTGTGGTCCACTGGTGAGGGCCCTTGGAAGACCCTCCAACACCCTAGCAGTTCTCAAACCAGAGCATGCTTCCGGTGGTGGGCTGATCCAAACAGAGGTACTGAGCTCTATCCCCAAAGCTTCTGAGTCAAGCTAGGAAACTGAGAATCTGCACTCACAACAAATTCTAGGTGTGGCTGAGGTTGACGGTATCAAGACTCACTCTGAGAACCACTATCCCAGAAAATATGAATTTCTTGTGATCGTGAGAAATTTGAATTTTGTAGAGGTTAAAATATTTGTCTAGATTTGAACAATGAATAACTGGACAGTGAGGTCTACATGCAGATTGGCCGGGCTTGAGACCCCTGACCTTTCTGCTCTCCTGTGTGCTGTCATGGGTGAAGAGGGATTCCAGCAGGAGACAAAATAAAACTCACTTTCCCAGGCTGTAGAGACTGCATGTGGGTGAATCCGATTCCTTCCCCAGACCCTGCACCCTTCCCACAATTGGTTGATTAAGGGTGGCACCTCACCACACTGGGAAACTTCTGTTGCTCCCTCGGGAATTGTGTAGATTGGGATGGAAAGACCTCTTTTGTACCTGGACTGGAACATGGAAAATTCAGGAACGCTTGGCCATCCTTTTCTGTCCTGTGGATATATGTGCAGAGGCCTCTATAGCAGAGAAGCATGACTCAGTACTGTGGGGAAAAAGCACAAAACCATGAAGGGCCCACCGCATATACCCCCCCACCCCCTGATCCAGTCCTGGGTCCAATCTATAGGCATGTCACCTCTCCACTCTTGGTTACTATGAAACGGCCTAATGACCTTCTACTAACCTCTTTCCCCCACTGACTGCCCCCCCCCCATGCTTTCACTCTTTCTTTTAAGCTGCTTGAAGTAGGTCTTCTGTTACTTAAGCCAATTGCTTCTTTATAAAATATATTGTGCACATACTCTACAAATCTTTCAAGATTGGCATTCTGTTTAAAGGACCCATCATCTCACAGCACAGTCATAATGACCACTTTATTGGTCATTTCTGGCAGAGAGGATCATGGTAGCCGTGATGTGTGCCAACGCCTCCATTTTTATTTCTTTTTTGGCCTCTCCTCTTTGGAAAGAGTGAGGAGCGTGTGTAAGTATGTACGTGGGAGAGAGCGGGAAGGTTCTTCAATGTTGTGCACACAGACATAGCCCAATCTTTGATCTGTGCCTTCCTCCGAGCCAGGCCCCCTGAGCTCCCCTCCACGTTGCCCCAGACGACAGTGCACACAACATTCTGCCCTTGGGAGTCCTCTCTGGGCTTGTGAGCACAGAGCACCATGAGGAGAGTCTGTTTCCCTATACTCCCAAAGTGAGTTTCTCCCCAAGAAAGGCCAAAATAACACCATCAATCAAGCAGGCTTGTTGTTCTTTTTCAAAAGCTCACGTCCACGGAGTTGGGATTAGCACTGGGTTACTGCCCCACGCAGAGCCACCCACATAGTGTTCATCGGGCCCCCTGGCTGTTCAGGAAGCCGTGACTCAGCTGGAGAAGCCAACTGAGTTGTGAGGTCTTTTAAGGGTAATTTAGCTGCATGGAGAAGTGCTGATTTATTCTTTTTTCCTCCCCCAGATAGTAGACACTGACCCTCAGTGTCCCTGGCCTGGTGACAGGGCTGTGGGCACACTGACATTCCCCCACCCTTTCTCCGGGCTGTGCCTGAGACATCTTTGTCCACAGCTTCTGAACTCAGCTGTGTGAGTGCCTCTTTACTTCTCTGTTGATTCTCTTCCAGTCTAGCTCATGCTGCCTACGAGGAGAACCAGGAATATGCAAGTCCAAACAGAAGCAGGTCAAGTTTAGATCGGAGTGGGGGTGGGGTGAGGGTGGGGGTGGGGAAGGGGAGAATGGCCTGGCTAACCTGCAGCAGGAACGTGGTGGTATGGTTTTTTGCATGAGCCCAGAATTCTCTCCCCTGCTGGTGTGCACTACAGCCCACAGTGTAGACGCAGGGTTGGAACTAGCATGAGGCAAGTGAGGTGCCCTGAGTGCATAATTTAGGGGGACACTCACTGTCAAGTGTGCAAGTGTGGATGCCTCACCCGCTCCATTCCAGTCATCTTGATTAGTTAGTAAGTGAACACCCTGATTAGTTTCCCAAGTGAACAATACTCCTTCAAGGTGCTCCAGGCCAAAAGCAAACAAACAAACAAACAAAAAGTGGATCCTTTCAGCAAATAAATGTAAGACTTTTTGCATAATTAACACAGTTAAGAAACTTACTTGGCAAATTTGTGTAGAAAAACTCTTGTGAATAAAAAAAATCAGCTTCACTTTGCCTAGCCCTGCATTTTCCAACGTTTTTTTTTTTGCTGACTTTTTTGTTGTTTTTCAAGGAATTTGTGTCTGCATCCCATAAATACTTTCTGGAAAGTGCTAGCTTTCGGTTAAGTTAATGGGACTCTGGGAATCTCATACAGATGCTTCCTAGAGTCTAATTGCCATCAATCTTGAATAATTCCTCACTTCAACCCTCTATGAAATAATTGAATTTCCTCCAAAAGTCTGAGGTCAAAAATCCCAACTTCCTAGGTACTTTCATACCACCAGAACTAGCATATTTCTGTAACTCTCCTTGTAGGCATCTGTATGTAATTAGCATTTATCCCCACCAGTTCCAGCCATGCTGAAGAACTCCAGATTCGCCCCAAAGTCAGTTCTCACTCTTGCTCTGATCAGCATTTTTATCCACAATGAAACAAAGAAGTTGACTTCGTGTCGAGCAAACTTGCAAATGACATGAAGTACGGAGAAATTAAACACCTCCCTTATTTGATAGCTGCTTATACTCCTATTAGATGGAAGAATAGCTGGATCCTATAGGTGAAATTCAACTGTAATAAACAAAGTTGTGCAATCGCTCCCAAAACCAGCAAAAGGTCTAGGGAGACCTCGAACTGGTTCAACATAAGGGAGCAGTTCTAAGATTGCAATGAAAAGACCGTGTAAGGAGCTAGTAAATTTTCCATCACTAGAGTCATTTCAGTGATATAGTGTGATCTGGGACAAATAGCATAATGCAAGTGGTGATGTTGAAGTAGAACTTAAAAGAGTATACTGTAATAAGAAAGATAGTTCAATATCACACATGGTCTAGGAACTGGGGGGGGGGGATGGGCATGACAGAAGATCAATCTCGACAGAGCTCCTTTAATCATTATATATGATACGATTTTGAGAAGGGGAGAATCAAGAAAAAACAAGCTAAGCTAAATAAATAAATAAATAAATAAATAAATAAAGCTATGATTGCAGTGTTTGAGGGGAGGTGCCTTTACTCAACTTAATTGCATTATTGATTTGTGCTAGCAGGCATACATGCCAGGGGTTGGGAGCAGATGGAGAGCACCTCACCGGGATGCCTTATATATAAACTGGGGAGGACTCATTGTGAGTCACTTACCAGAAGACCATTTTTCTGGAAAGAGTCCAGCAGTTCCTACTGAAATCCCGTGCCCCTTGACTAGGAACCAAACCTAATGGCCTCAGCGGAGCACACTGTTCAGTGGCAAGTTCCCCTCGCTGAGATCAGGAGCAGGGTCAGTCCCTGAGCGTGCATCCAGATGCTGAAAACCAGGGGCGGAGTTCACCCACGCTGGTCTAAGAAGAAATGGAATTCCACGAGGAGATAGAAAAGAGTCCACTTCACAAGTTCAATGCCTTCTAAGAAGAAAGAGACTGGTTTATCTCTATTGCCAGTAGGTGTCAAAGAGAAAAAAAAAAATGGGGTTAAGTGACAGCCAAAGATGTTGGGTTAGGCCAGGAAAGGATTTCTTCATTATAAAAATTAGTTTGATTCTGTCTCAGATTCCTGGGCGCCTTCGGCATATACCACTTAGGTTATATGCGTGAAATCAGGGTTCAAATAAATACCTTGGAGATTGTACCTTCCTCATTACCCTCAATACCTTCCTCATTGTTTTTGACATGCTAGTACTCCAGCTCTATCTGATAGAGTAGATCACTCTAACATAAGGAACACTGTTTGTATTCCTTCCCAAAACTGAGGATTCCATAAAATCATGCATGGGAAATTTTAGCCAAGAGGTGTGAAGGAGAAGAGCCATAAATCACAAGCCAAATCTATTCACGAGGGTCCCGAATAACCTCTGCTACATCCTCAGAAATGCTTGGAATTCAGTAACGTGTGTGTGTGTGTGTGTGTGTGTGTGTGTGTGTGTGTGTATGGTGGAGAGGAAGAAGAAGGATAGTGGGAGCTTTTACAGATTTTACAACCACATCCCTCAAAATTCTAATCTACCTCCTTGCAAAGAAGACAGGCATGGGAGGGGAGGAAAGAACTGGGGTGAGCATCCATGCATACAGAGAGATGACCCTCATTGGACAGAGTTACAACTGATAAAAGATGCACTTTTATCTATCTATCTATTTATCTATCTATCTATCTATCTATCTATCATCTATTTATTTAAAGCATGAGTTGGGGAGGGGAGAGAAGGAGAGGTAGTCTCAAACAGGCTCCATTAGGTCAGTGAGCAGAGCCTGACATGGGGCTCAAACCCACAAAGAGTGAGATCACGACCTGAGCCAAAGTCAGATGCTTAACCTGCTGAGCCATGCAGACACTCTGAAAAGATGCACTTTTAGAACTGTGGCCCTATGGAATGGCATCAGCTACTTGCGAGTTAAGAAGGGCTGAGGCTATTGAGAGGGAGTGATAATCTCAGAGGATTTGGTCTCAACAGGAGAGTCTATAGTTCCAGGAGAGCTGCGGGGTGGCTGTGTATAATCCTCCATGGCTCCCACCGCCCTAATTTCCCCAAGAATCTCCTATCTGTCAGATAATAAAGGAGGTGGGTACCATGGAGAAAGAAGCAAAATGTCCATCAAGTAACTTAGTTAGGGCTGCTCTGGGGGACCCTAGGTTGTCTACGGACTATTTTCCAGGCTAACAACTTCTACTGAGCTTCCCTTTGGCAAAAGGAAATAGTAGAGAGGTTTCATAGAGTATCTAACTGTGACATTGTTCTTGAAAAAAAAGAATGAACAATCCTTTGGGGAAGAAAAGTCACAGGTAGACTAAATGGAATTAGCACCATATACAAAATGTAACTACCTTTTTTTTTTCCATGGAACATCCTGGCTTAGCAAAAAAAATGTATTGTGAGTGAAATTCATGGCCATTTCCAACATCATCCACAATCCTCAATGTTCTTTATGTTTATTAAACATCCTTGGCCGCTAAGAGAGCCGGAAGAGACAGAAAAATAAGAAGTGTGCTCTTGCTCGAAAATGGATTTGAAAGGGTGGAAGAGATCCCAAAACTAATGATCATCTGCATCATTTTGCTTCTGGGTTCAAGAGCCTGAATTACTGCCTGTTCTCAAGATCGTGGCCAAAGTGTTTATTAGTTTGGGCCGGCGCGGGTGCCCTGACTAAGATGTTTCTTGAATGCCAAGGAGTACAGTGGCCTGTGCACAATCCAGTCCTCACTCATTATTCCTAGAAAATTCCTGCAATCACCTCAAGGGCCCTTGGTTTTCTCAGCCCGGCAGCGATGATTCTCTTGTTCTCTCAAGAGTCAGATCTCCAGAGTGCGACCTGCTGCCCGTGGCTGCCAGACGGGGTGGGCGCAGACTGCGAGTCACGTTGGTAAAAGTGTGGGTCCCTTGGTAAGCAGACCAGACGAAGGCAGTGGAATGGAAAGGCAGCCAGTCTGCTGGTCTGAATACCAAGCAGCAACTCAGAGAGGATAAAAAGCCAATGAAGCCCATGGGATTTATTGCAGAAGTGCTCTGGAGAATAGGAAAACAAAGGAGCCTTCTCGGTCAGGGCAGTGACGGCAGCAGTGGTCACAGCGTTGGGGTCAGCCATGAAGCACTGGTAAGATGGGAGGATGGGGGTGAGGCATGTGTTCACGAGCAAAAAAAAAAAAAAAGTCTTTAAAAGAATTCAGTTTGTTTCGTTTGAAGTTTTTTTTTAATGTTTATTTTTGAGAGCGAGAGAGACAGAGTGTACAGAGGGGAGGGGCAGAGAGAGAGAGAGCGAGCGACACAGAATCTGAAGCAGGTTCCAGGCTCTGAGCTGTCAACACAGAGCCTGATGCAGGGCTTGAACCCACAAGCTATGAGATGATGACCTGAGCTAAATAAAGTTGGACACTTAACCAACTGAGCCACCCAGGCGTCCCTAAAAACATTCAGTTTGAAGACACATGAGAATGGATTCCTGATAGAATGAGAGAAAGGAGAAATAAACCATAGACACACTATAGAAATATAGTTGAAGTAACAGTGCTGTGGGTATGAAAGAAGAGAGGTAAAAGCTCCTGATTTTCAATTCAAAACGGAAAATCCTGGAAATATTACCAAGCACTTGGCATGGATCAATTTCTAGCTTATGACCTAAGCATTAGAATGAATGAGAAAATGCCCTAATCTCTCATGTAATCTATGGCCTATTTAAGACTTGGACTTTGTTTGTTCATTCTATCTATCATCTATCTATCTATCTATCTATCTATCTATCTATCTATCTATCTATCATCTATCTATCATCTGTCTATCATCTATCTATCATCTATCTATATATCATTTATCTCTGTGTGTATATGTGTATTTCACTCATTTAGAACACACTCTCTAGGAAAAGCACTATTTTGCAAAATACTTATCAAATAGTTACACCACAGCACCTGATTATGAATCAGAATCCCTGCTTTTCAGGCCCTCATGCTTATCAACTGTGAAGGGTCCAGGGTTTTATCTTACTTGCAAGAGAACAGGTTAGCCTGACTCTGGCAGAAAACACATGGGTCAGAGACAAAAGACTTTCTTATAGCACAGCAAGCAGCAAGAGCATCAGCACATTTGCAAGTTTCTCTTGCCCCCTCCCCCAAATCCCAGGGGGTGATGCAGACAAAGCCGGATGGCTGTGTGCACACAAGGAGCATTATGTTACAGGAGAGGAGTCCTGAGCTGAAGGAATCTGACTCTTTCATCACGGGGAGTAAGGATGTCTGCCCTCTGCTCCAGAGGGAGATACTGTCTCTTTCCTCCAGGGCGTTGGTTGTACAAACATCACTGAAATTGTAGTACAAGAGGAACACAGTCAAAGCTTCTTCTCACAGCTGTAATGTGACAGACCCACAGAGAAATGTCTCCCTAATTTTACAGAAGTCTCTTTCCATGTCTGGATCACATGTTTTCCTATTTTTAAACAAAGGCATTAAACTGGACCTAATCTAAGGTCATTTCAAGGCAATATAATTAAGATGATTATTTCTTACTTTCCTTTAGAACAGTTTCCTGAAGATTCTTCTCTTCAAGGCCTTATAATCCCAGGAGGTCATACTTAACTTCCACATGGTCACTATGGTCACTGCTGTTTGGCATTTAAACACACACACACACACACACACACACACACACAAAAACACACACATACACGGGAAGTGTTCATACCTGAGCGAGAGTGATGTTTCTCTTCTCTCTCTCTTTTTTGTGTGGAATCCAGTAGAGTGGAAGCTGATACTAAAAGGAAAATCTAGCCGTGATGATAGTATATATCTCATTTCTTCTCCTACCACCTCAGAAGAATAGGCAACATAATTTCCTTAATCTAAAGATATATAAAAAAATCTGCGAGTTGATCTCTGTTGATGTCCTTCCTTTTTATCTTTTTTTCCCTCTCCCTCAATAGGAACTTATTCTGGGAGTGAAATAACATGTTGAAATCTGAGCTTTGAAAAGAGTCTAGCTGATCCCTAGAAAAGAAGCCAGGTTACCAGGCAAAGACCTAATGCACCTGCTGCAAGTCGCCTTGCCGTCTTGCCAGTGTTGACCACAAAGTGCTCATGATAGCGGGAGCTCTCGGATAGCTCTGAGCCAGGGGTCTATGCTAATTGGCTGACATTGGGCTCTCAGGGTCACCTTCTAAGTCTGGATTCCCTCCACGAAGCCAGTGTGCCTCTGCCTCAGCTTCTGATTCCATAGAACTCTTGCTTATGAAGGCTGGAGAACTTCATAGAAATCACCAGTGTGTGCCAGAACTTTCCTCAAGTGAAGATTAGCAGAAGCTTCCCTAGGGACAGGCCCTGGTGACTCTCAATATTTAGGACCACTGACGGCCCTGCCCTACCCTCTCTTGGGCTGGCTCTTAGATGCACCAGCCAGCGAGGTCTGGATTTCATCACGCTGCTAGAGCCCAATATTGGAGTGGCTGGGTTGTATCCTGGACACGTTTATGTTCCCCACACCCACCCCAAAGTGTTGCAACCTTCTGTCTTTTCCACTGTGCTTATTCTACTCTTAACATGAGGTTTTTGCCTCCTCAACACAATGGTTATCATTATCACCCTCTTACTTCGAGTCTTCAGAGCTGACATATATGGTCACACAGATTTTGAACTTTATAACTCAGGAGGGCACCATCCCATAGACCCATGCCTGGATTTGTATACTGTCCAATCTATACAACCATACACGGTGACTTTCTTTTTCATGCTGTTTACAAGCTGTTGCTCATATAATCTTCTCAACAGCCCTATAAAGTAGATGCTATATTCCAGATTCTCACAGAACCCTAACTCCAGAGAGGCTAACTTCTGCAAGGATTAATAGCTACTTAGATGACCAGATTAAGACGTATACCTTGACAATTAGACGGGAAGTTATCAAAATTTTTAAAAGCTAAATAAACCTTTTTTTCAAGCAAAGCATGAGCAGAAACAAAGAGAAACTAAAACAGAACAAAGCTGAGCGGCGTCTCCCTGACCAGTCTCTTCTCTCCTCACCCCAGGCCAACCCTTGGAAGCCCTTCGAAGATTCCCTAGGGTTCACAATCCTTGGTGGCTGGCTTTTTCCTGGGCTACACTGGAATCCCCCAGTCAGATTATCTATTACGGTGGCCATCTGCATGGCTCTGCATAACCTCTTCTGTATGCTTCTAGAACCTTCTGCCTCCTCCCTGCAGTAAGTCCTTTCCGTCTCCTAGTTGCTGAATGCAGCACCCTCAACAAGCCCTTATCACTTGTTGAATTTCACTGAGGTCAAGACAAATCCGCTTCCCCGTCCACAGCTTTAGGTCACCAACAGCCTGAATGAGACTGAATTCCCCACACCCCTTTGGACACAGGTGCCTGAAGAGAGCCTGTTTTCCAGCCCCGGAGAGAGCCTCAGAGGATACAGATAACCCCAGGCGTTTTGTTAACTGGCTACCTCTCTCATTGTGGTGTCTCCTCTCGCTGAGACCTGAACATGCCTCTTGACCTAAAGCAGGTGTATCAGTGTCAAAATTCTCTCTAAGAGGAGATCTCTTTACTACGTCATTGAACTTAACAGTGAAGTTGGTGTCAGGCCCTCTGGAGAAGGAAATAAAGCATGGAAACACTTCCGCCTTCACTTGGCTATTTCCTAACAAGCTGTAGTCTGAATATCCAACTAGTATACCATTCCCTTGACCATGCAGGGTGGATTGGGTGGGTTGCTGGAAACTCTTCCTTCTCTTCCCTTGGACTTAACTCTCTGTCTTATGGTTTTCTGCTTATTTATCCCTTCCCAGCTCCCTGAGAAAATGGGATTTTGTCTGCCTATTCGGTGTTCTCCCTAATCCCTGCACTGCACCTGACATACAGAAGGTACCCATTAAAGCTCTGTTGAATGAATGAATTATTGTGAATTATGAGTTACAAATACCACTTTATGGCTCATGTCTCTAATGGCAATATTTTTTTTAATGTTTTATTTATTTCTAGGAGAGAGAGAGAGAGAGAGACAGCATGAGCAGGGGAGGGTCAGAGAGAGAGGGAGTCACAGACTGAAACAGACTCCAGGCTCTGAGCTGGCAGTCAGCACAGAGCCCAACGTGGGGCTCGAACCCACGAACTGCGAGATCATGACCTAAGCGAAAGTCAGATGCTTAACCGACTAAGCCACCCAGGCACCCCTCTAATGGCAATATTAATAGCTACATATTTAAGTGAGTTTTATTTTTGGTTTTTAAACTTGGACCAAATTTGGAAAGATCGCTTCAATTCTCTTATTAAATACGTGACTGACATTTGCTTCTTCACGGTCAGAAATAATCATAAACATGGGTTTGAATTCATTTAACTCTTCAGAGTAAAGACTCAAAGTAAAGACATGTGTCTATATCTGGTTATGATCTTGAACCTGTCAACCTTTCAGAACTTTGTTGATTTTTTAACAAATCTTTTAAATTTGCTTCAAAGAATGTGTTCTATTGACTTACCTTATCAACCTTTCTTAAAAGTTATTTGAAATCTGATGTAGGGGCACCTGGGAGGCTCAGTCAATTGAGTGTTCAACTTCAGCTCAGGTTATGATCTTGTGGTTTGTGGTTTGAGCCCTGCATCAGGCTCTGTGCTGATAGCTCAGAGCTTGGAGCCTGCTTTGGATTCTGTTCTCTCTCTCTCTCTCCTTTCCTCCCCTGTTCACGCTCTCTGTCTCTCTCAAAACAAATCAGTAAACATAAAAAATAATTTAAAAAAGGGATTTGATGTAAATATAAAGTTTATGTTTCATTTAACCCATACCACCAACAATCAACATTTATTTACTTAAAAAAATCATTGATAGCAAAGATTTGTTTTTATTATCACCTAGGAGGTTTTTTTGCTTTAAACATATTGAATTTGAACCCCCCTTAATTGAAAAAAGCCTTAAATTTGACAATGTGTACCCTTGTCTTGGTGACACATAAGTATTTTATCCCAAATAATTTTTAAAATTCCCTGAACTCTACACTGTCTTCCCCCCAAGCATAACCAAGGTAGAGAGTTTAAATCTCAGGTTACAGGCTTTATTGTTGCAGAAAACTACAGGTGATATAGGTACTCCCTTTGATCTGTTCAAGGCTCAGACATGGAGAGTGGGAAACATTTGAGTATTGGGTTTTGTCCACTTTGACTTCCCCTTGACAAACTCGTTCTCACATTATTTCCAGAGACAAATATTTTGAAAGTGAAGAACACAAGAGGTTGCTAAATATTAGCTTTCAAAGGCTTGGAGTCACATGGTATTTGCTTGGGTGACCTCTTCTTCAAGCCTGTATAAAGAATCGTGTTTACTCTTGAACACTCTTCAGAGCCGAGGCGCTGTTGGGTAAAGAAATATGCAGAAAAGAATGTAAACATAGTTGGGACTTGCTTAGTTCTGCGGATGCAGAAATCTCTGCGTGGTTTAGGCGAATTAAAAAAAACAAAACAAAACAAAACTGAGAAATCGAGAATGCGAAACATACGATTTTAAAGGCAAAGATGAAATCTTACATGAAATTGAAAGGTAAGACATAACAAATATCTTCCTTAGCCTAGATTTTCTGCAAAGTCTGAGGTGATTGCTCACTACAGTTTAAGAGCATACCATTTTCTAGTGGTCTAAAATAACTGAGAATTATCCAGTTTACCTAGTCTAGAAGCGTAAAATGATAGGTGTAGAGAATCATAATCTTAGTCTCATTTAAGTCAATTCAAATATAATTTGTCAACGGCCAGCATTTTAAAGTTGACCATTCAGCCTCTCTTCCCAACAATTTACCAGATAAAGTTGAACTTCAAAAGCTTTTGGGAACTGAGTTGTCCTGGATTATTTCAAACAGCACTACCAGTGTTATGTGCTTATGAACCTTTATCTAAAACCTTCCTAAGACGCTATGCACATTTTACCACCTTTCATATACACAGCATTTGGAACATAAACTTAGCTTTTGTGACAATTTAAGTCTAAATTGGCCTCATTCTATTGAAGGCAGTATGTTAAAATTGGGAAATACAGAGGATTAAGGTACACTTCTCATGATGAGCACGAAGTAATGTATAAAAATGTTGAATAACTATATTCTATACTTGAAACTAACAGAACGCTTCAATTAAAAAAATATTAAACAGAGTCCAGGGTCAGTGATTTCCCAACTATGTGACAGTAGACAAATTATTTCATTTATTTGATCATCTACTTCCTTTTTAGTAAAATGAGAACCACACTTATTTGTCTGACTTTGTGACTATTTGTGAGGACATTGATGTAAAGGTGAAAGAAATTTACAAACCAGAAAGCACCGTGCAGATATGACAGCTGAGGGTTATGGGGGAGAAATGTCGGGTTACAAACTTTATTCCAGGGACACCTGGGAGGCTCAGTTGGTTAAGCATCTGACTTCAGCTCAGGTCATGATTTTGCCCTTTGTGGGTTTGAGTCCCACGTCAGGCTCTGTGCTGACAGATCAGAGCCTGTATCCTATTTCAGATTCTGTGTCTCCCTCTCCTCTGCTCCTTCCCTGCTCGTACTATCCCTCTCAAAAATAAATAAGCATTTTTTTAATTTATAAAAAAAACCTTATTCAAGATAAAATTTTGACAAAATTTTCATGTATTTTTAACTTCTGCTGCTTTATTTAGATTTTGTTATCTTGAAAATGTCATGCTGATTCTGCTTATATTTTTAGAAACAGTCATACATTTAAAAATTCTTAAAAATATTAAGAGTTGATCATCACATGATCACAATGTTTAAAAACCACTCTACATGCCCATATACTTTTGCTCCTTTATCAATACAGCATTTGAGTTTTCTTGCTTTTATTACCTCATAAGAATGATCATTTATTTAATCCCCAAAAGATCTCTAGGAGGTAGGTACTATTTTTATCCCTGTATTATTACTTTGAAGGGCTTAGGTTGATTACAGAGTTCATGTTGGTTCATTCTGTCATAGTTAATAATCTAAGTCAACATCTAAGAGAGGGGCTTATTTTCTTAGAGTATCTCATTGGTGTTCTCCTTTATTTTTTAATGTTTATTTATTTTTGAGAGAGAAAGAGACACAGAGTGCGAGTGGGGTAGGAGAAGAGAGAGAAAGAAACACAGAATCCAAAGCAGGCTCCAGGCTCTGAGCTGTCAGCACAGAGCCCAACATGGGGCTTGAACCCATGAACATCGAGACCATGACCCGAAGTCACACACTTAACCAACTAAGCCACCCAAAAGCCCCATCGTTGGTATTATTTTCTAAACAATGTTGATAAAAATTTATTTCAAGTGAGCATTTTTTGAAGCATGGAGTCTCTGCAAGGCAGTGTAGAAGGGAGCACCTCCAGTGTCTGTGAGCAGCCTCAATGCCTATGCCTCCTGCTGTTCATGCTCTTCAAGATTCTCCTCTGTATGGAATAGTGCCTGGTTTGTGTGATCAATGGGATACTTTGCAAGGGACATTATGTGACATCCAAGGCTAGGTCATCAAAGATATGGCAGCTTCCACCTTGGCCTCTGGATTTCTCACTCTGGAAGAAAGCAGCAGAAATCTGCAAGACACCCATGAAGCCTTATGCAGAGGGAAGAATACACCAGCACTGGCCTGTGAGCTCTGTGAGTGTGCCGCCTTGGGATTGAACCCTCTAGCCTATGTCAAGACCGCAGGTGATTCAGGTCTCAGCTTTTAAGCCTTCCAGCTAAAGCCCCAGACGTCATGAAGCAGAATCATACTACCCCCTTGGGCCATCTCTGAAGTCTTGATCCATGGAAACTATGAGTTAACAAATTATTATTATTGTTTTAACCCCCTAAGTTTTGGGGAGATTTATATGCCATAATCAATACGATATCCATATAGTTATAACCCAAATCAGGACAAAGAACATGGATCCTCCCACCAAGTCTCCCTCATGCTCCCTTTTAACCTCATACCAACTCCCTTGGTTTCTAGTACTGACTAGTCTTGTCAGCTTTTGAACTTCATCTTAAAGAATCCACAGCATGTATTTTTTATACCTGGCTTTTTGTTATAATTGAACATGATGTTTGTGAGATTCATCCAAGTTTTTGCATTTGGATGTAGTTAATTTGTTTCCACTAATGTGTAGTATGCATGATATATACCACTATTTCATTATTCTACTGTTGATGGATATTTGAATTATTTCCAGTTTGAGGCTATTATGAATATTGATGCCACAGACTTTGTGGGTAGGTCTTTGGTGCACAAATAATGCATTTCTATAGGGAACATACACAGTCAATCCCAGGTCAAAGGATATGTTCAGTTTTAGAAGGTGCTAATTTCTACCCCCTACAGAAGAGAATATGAGTTCTCATTGCTCCATTTGTTTTGCAAATATGTGACACTGATGGCCTCTGAATTTTAACCATTTTGGTGTCTTTATACTGGTGTTTCCTCTGTGGTTTTACTCCATTGTGGAATTGAGTTTCTTTATACATAGTTATCAGCCATATGGATAGTCTTTGGAGATGCACCTATTCAAGTTTCTTGCACATTTTTCTGTTGGGGACTTTTTTTTCTTATCATTTAATAATCATCCTTTAAACAATCTGGCTATGAATTCTACTTATTCTGTGGCCCTTGTTTCTTCTTCTCTTGCTTTTTTTTTTTTGGATTGTTTCTTTATTATGTTATTCTCTTCTCTGCTGGCTTATTTTCCTTTTATTTGGTGTTAAAACTAGTCATTATAATATGCATCCTTTACTTGTTACATATAATATAAAATGAGTACTTTTTCCACTCACTGGATAACTTAAGAGAATTAAAATTATAAAACAAAATGACAATATTTTAAGTGTTTAAAATTTTTTTTTAATGTTTATTGATTTTTGAGAGGCAGAGTACAACTGGGGGAGGGGCAGAAAGAGAAGGAGACCCAGAATCAGAAGCAGGCTCCAGGCTCTGCAGTGTCAGCACAGAGCCTGATGTGGGGCTTGAACTCACAAACTGTGAGATCATGACCTGAGCCGAAGTCAGAAGCTTAACCCACTGAGTCACCCAGGTGCCCCGACAACATTTTAAGTGTTGATAATGTAAAAGAATATACTTTATAAAAATTGGGATGTAGAAGAGGTAAAAAGAAATGAGAAGAAATGACCATGTGTTAATTTCTTCATATTTCATAACATATCATTAGTAAGTGCAGTTTAAAGGCATTAAGCAAGAAATAGAGATTTAGATGTGTTCTTTTTTAATTATGCAGGTAACTACTAGAAGAATAGCAATGCACATTTGTCTCATTTTTGGCTTTCTAGAATCTGAGCTACTTCATCTGTGTAAAGAATTCCTCACCTTATCAATGTTAATGGGTAGGAGAGACGTCCCAACTATAAAGGATGGAAATAAATATTCCCTTTCCCACTTGCAATTTGGGTACAAGCCCATGATGTAGGCTGTCAGCAGATGCTCCCTTGCTGTGCTTTAATCCAAGAGCTAATGACCCAGGAAAAAGAAGCAGGGAAGCTCTTGTCTATTTCTCTCTTTCTGGGGACTGCCTCTGAATGGGACAAATAGCAATGACGGTAGTGATTTCCTTTGTAGAATTAATGCCCAAGTGTACTTTAGCTGTTTAGCCCTGAACCTTATTTCCCTGTGTCATTAATGAATATATGCTTATGCAATACTCTGATTTTGATCAAAAGTATCTGTTAAATTCCTAAATAAAACAGTGGTGAACACTTCTTTTAAATCTTTCAGGTTTTATCCACAATTAAAACCTAAATATTTAAGTTGTATAAGAGACACAGGTCAACTGACATGGATAAGAAACGTTGAAAACATAACAATAAGCAAGGACTCCAGATAAAGGCATAAAAAAAATCAAATGAAAAGAAACGATATCAATTTATTACCAGATGAGAAAAAGTAAGCATTGAAAGTATATTTTATAATGATAAAGTATATAATATATAATGCAAGTATAATGATCACCAATCTTTACGTAACAAATTATGAAATACAACACTACTGAAGCAAAATCTATGGGATAGAAATAAAAAGAGAAATAAACCAAAAGAATCAATGTATATATATATATGTATGTTATACAGATATAACATACATACATATATATCACAATATACATACAATATATATACAACATAACACACATATATATATATCACAATAAAGTACTACAGAGAAAACAGAAAATATATCTTCTTTTCAACATATCCATGACAAATTTACAAAAATTAACTATACCATCGCTTCTCGGCCTTTTGGCTAAGATCAAGTGTAAAAATTAACTATACCAGGCAATAAAAATGCTAACATATATAATTACAGAACAAATTATCTCAGCAATAAAGAACTATAGTAAAATTTTTAGGAGTGCATGGGTGGCTCAGTTGATTAAGCATCCGACTCTTGATTTCACCTTAGGTCATTATCTCAAGGTTTATGAGTTCAAGCACGGATCCTGCTTGGGATTCTGTTTCTTTCCTTCTCTGCCTCTCTCACTCTCTCTCCCTCTCCCTCTCTCTCTCTCTCTCAAAAATATATATTTAGGGGTGCTTGGATGGCTCAGTCGGTTAAGCATCCGAATTCAGCTCAAGTCATGATCTCACAGTTCGTGGGTTCGAGCCCCACATTGGGCCTGTGCTGACAGCTAGCCCAGAGCCTGGAGCCTGCTTCAGGTTCTGTATCTCCCTCTCTCTCTGACGCTCCCCTGCTCATGGTGTCTCTCTCTCACACACACAAATAAATAAAAACATTAAATTTTTTTAAAAAATAAATATTTAAAAATAAATAAATAAAAAAATTTTAAAAACCTAGCACACTATTTTGAACAAATAATTTTAAAACTTGGTCTTTATCTTAGATTATTAGAAAGGAGAATAGTGAGTCCCAAATAAATATAAAATATTTAGAATTTGGCTAAAGCTGTTTATAGAGACAAATTTATATGATACCTTTACAATACTAAATAATGACAGTGAAAAAGTAAAGGAACTCCAAAAGCAAATATCCAACTGAATAATAAAAAGGCAAAAATTAACATAAAGAAAGCAGAAAGAAAAATTTTAAAAGGCAAAGTAATAAATTAGTAAAAAATAATAAATCAATCCCAGAATTGGTTCTATTTTTAGAACTAGATTTACCCTGACAAATATGACTTGGAAAAGAACGTATACATATATTCAGCAGTATGCAAAAAAAAGTAACTAAGCTAAATATAAATACATATATAGACATAACATACATATATCAACAGATACACAAGTTTTAAATGCATATATATATATACATAATGTGTATATATACATATATACACATACATATATGTGTATATATAATTAAAGCTGACCCAAGAAGAGACAGAGATCTCAATCCTGGCCACATAGTACAATTATGAGAGTGGAAAGGGGGTTGGCTTTAAAATGAGCCAAATCTAAGAAATCTGTCAAAAAGCTTCATCCTAAACAATACAGGGTCTAACAATATAAATTCCTATGACATTATGAAATAAAAGATTATGTTGACACTATTATAAATATTCCAGAGAAAGTGAAAAACATATCCAAAATCATTTTTGTAAGATCAGCATAACAATAAAATCAAATCTTAGGAAGCTTGCATAAAAACTGTAGGAAAATAAACCACAGGCAAATCCTGCATCCTACAAAAGAGAATTTTGTAGAACATCATAAGAAAAATATGCTACACAAGTTTCCACCAAAGTACAAGGATAAATCATTAAAAGAAAATCTATTAAAATAACCATATCGTAAGATCATAAAAGTAAATATCTCAGTAGACATCAAGATGGCATTTTAATAAGAGCTGATGTCCACGCATGATTTAAAAACAAAATTAATCTTTTTTTAAAAAATAGAAACAGGTGAATACTTCCCCAATGTAATAAAAATATTATATATACTAAACCCAAATCAGCCTTATGTTTAATCATAAAAAAAACCAGAAATGTTTCCATTAAAGACAGAAATAAGATTAGGATTTGAACACAGGCTTGTTCTGTCTGTTATGGAAGGAGTCTTCCAAGATCGATCCAATCAATATATTCATCCATTCTTCAAATAATATTATTGTGTGAAAAAGTAGACTTCAAACCAGTATCATACACTGTTCAGTAACACAAACTATAAAGACTTAGATTTGTGTGTTTATGTCCTATTGACATTTTGATACGCATAGAAAAAGTCTGTAAAAGCACACACAAGCTGTTACCATGATATAGTGAGAGGGCAGCGTTGGGAGGGGACATTGATGTTTCTACTTTCTATGACTTATAACGCATTTATACAGTGTTTGAGGGCCCCCCCTTCCTGCTCCCAAAGGGCATGTATGACTTTCATAATCAGTAAAAATAACAAATAAATCTCCAATATAGACAGAAATTAAATGTCACATAGAAATATTGTGGCGATTATTATTTATGAAAATATTTCTATGGCACTAGTAGGAGCATGATTTTCCTGCCAATAAAGCCAGCAAAAATAACCTAAGGGAGCAGTTCTAACACTATTTAAGAATTCAAATGGTAACTACTTCTGGGGACTGTCTTTGAAAAAAATAACACTTTCATAGAAATCTGCATTCTCTGTTAGTGGCGAATGGTCTGGAGATTATTTAAACATGCTTCTCCTTGGGGGGAGAGCCTAAAGTGAAATGTGGGGGGGTCCTGGCCCCCATAGTCCCTTTCTGACACCTTGGGGCCTGGCGCCTGCTTTTTAACCCTTCCAGGAACACAGGAGCTGCTGACTGGCAGGCACAGGTTGAACTTGGCTCATGGCTGTATTTTGTTTGTCTCGCTGTAAATTATTTGAATTAGTTGCCAATACTGGAGAATTGAGAGACTCCACATTAAAATTAAAAAACAAAACAAAACAAAAAAAATCAAACACCCACAGATCTTGAAAACTAGAGGCTGGGGTAGGGCTGACTGAGCCCACACAGTCTTGCCTGCTTTAACCCCTGCGTTTCTCAGACCTCTGCATGTGATAACGCCCCTGGGAATGGATGTTGCCACACCCCTGTGCCTTACAAATCCTTCAAAACCTTACAAAACCTTTCCCAACCTGCTTCTAGCCTCCACCATAAGTCGCTAAAGATTGATGAAGATGTACTGTGCGATTCTATCCATGCAGTTTTTTCGATTTTACGAGAAAACAAAGCAATGAAAAGTCTTTCTGCCCACATTCCAGGTACTATCTGATCAAGGATATACGGTTTTATCTCAAAGAACGCAAATCACGCAATGGATGCCGCCCTGGAAACGATCACTTTTAGCCTCCTAACAAGGTAATGCGTGCTTCGAAATTAATTAGGGATATGAGGCTTTTCGACCCTGAAAACAGTCTAGGCAGAATTTCCAGCCTTCACTTAAATCAGAACCCTGTGCAATGTTGCCACCTCGCGGCAATGCCCATGAATTATCCCCCCACAACGTCATTTCCTGGGGCCATATTGCCATCTGCTGGGCCATCCCGATACTGCATGACACATGCAGAGAGAGGTCAGAATGTGAATACAGAAATACTCATCAAATGGTGAATGCGTTGAGTGCTAACAGGGGCTACTTGTCTGTAGAAAGTTGCAACATTATCAGTTCAATGTCTGTGACATCATCGAATCTCGGTGCTGGGAACCGGGTAAATTCCCGAGTCAGAGAACAGCATTCCTAAGATGGTTTGCATTAGTCACTCCCAAATGTTTTCTGTGGCTGCATTAGAATCAGCCAGAGAGACTGTCAGAAATCTGTGTCTTGGGTTCTAACTCAGAAATCCCTGGAATCTGTATTTTTGAGTCCCCCCCACTGAGTTGGTGAGCCCTGGACAGGCCAACTGTGGCGCCAGATCGCATTCATTTGCTCGTTCAATCTTTACTCAAGGTGTGGTGTCCTGAGCTGGGTTTGATTTCAAAGTGAAGACCCCTCCTTGCATCAGCATATGCACTGTTAAATGAGGAACTTCATGCATCCATTTAAAATAAGTAAGGCATTAAAAAAATAAGGCATTGTAGTTCCTTCGAGAATTTCTGAAATATAGCAGAAAGAAAGAAGAGAGATAATCATAAGTTTTCTCCAGTGAGAACAGAGAAGCTTTCCGGAAAAGGATATAAAGACCCACATACTTGGCCAGCAGACCTGTGGAGTGGAGAGTAAATATCATTCTGGGGAAAGAAAATTAATGCACAAAAGTCCAGAGACTTTCAGATTCTCTAAGAATCTATAAGACTATCTTGCCCCTGAGCTGTAACATTTTCGGCAAGGGGACAAGACTTAAAACTGCCCAAGGAGGCAATAATCAAATCAAAAGTCTTGTAGACTTTGCAAAGGAGTGGACATTTTGTCATGTAAGTGATCTATAGGGAGCCACCAGGCATTTGCACGGGACGGGATAGGATCCAACTTGTGTTTGCAAACAGTATTTGGGAAGAAGGTAAAGGTGGATTATTGATGGCCACTACTGAGGAAAGGGGGGGGGGCTCATTTTGAGAGCTCAGCCTATGGATGAAGACCTCATGGTGGGATTGGAAGGAGAAGAGGAGTTGAAGGCATTCCCAATCTGGACAAGCAGGAACATGAGTAGATGTGGAACCCAAGGCAAAGGGAAGAAACTAAAATAATCCCCAGGCTTATTTTTCCCTTTGGCTGGGCACCTGACTAGACGGAGGTATCATTCCCCAGAGAAGAACATCAAGGGAGGTGACATGATGCAGAGTTCAGACAGAAATGTGGATTTGAGCCCCTCACATGGCAATGTTGCAGCTGGTTGCAGGATTATCTTGTAGTTAGTCTTGAAGTTAAAGAGAGGGCCAAGCTTGACATTTGAATGTAGACATCATTCCGGTGCGGCTGGTAAATCCAGCCATGGCTATTTTGGACAGTGCAAAAAGGAGCGTGGTGGGGAAGATGAGCATTTAAGGAGCGGACAAAGAAGCAGGCAAAGGGATTGGAGAATGAGAAGCCAGAGAAGTAAGGAAGCAAAAGAGACGCGATGGGGAGTGAAGAGAGTTTTGGAGAGGCCAGAGTGGTCCACGGAGTCAATGCGTCTGAGAAGTCAACTATGATGGTGACAAAGTATTGGTTACCCTGCAAAGGGAATCCCAGAAGTTTGCCCGAAGCCACCACCGGAGGCAGAATGAATAAGATGTGCAGGATTGGGTACTGATTGAAGACTTCATAGTACTAAACCCAACAGCTGCTGTTTAGATTTTAAGCCCTCAGGGTATCAATCTGCACAGTCGTGATTTGCAGCGTAGTGCTCAGAAACTCAGGGATTTTTCTAGAAGGGGGGGTGCTGTTAACAAAATGGGTACTGGTCCTCATCCAGCAATTAAGAATCTCCATGGCCCTTGCCTCTGTCTCACCACCTGCAAAGTAAGAGTCTGGAACCATTATGTTCTCTTGGCTCTCCACTGCTCTTGTAGAATCTCTACTTAAAATTGTTCCAAGTATCATAGTCTGTCAGTATCACCCTAGCAATCTTCCCTCTTCCTGGAATAATAACAACTCTATGCCAGACACAGATTTCTAGAATTCATTCAATGACTCCTTGCAGTAGTGATTATTATGATCGCATTTTGTAAATAAGGAGACCAAGGCTCAGGGAAGTTAAGGAAATTATCCAAGTATGCATGGCTAATAAGTAGTAGAGCAACGTTTTGAACCCACATGGTCTGACTTCAGAGGATAGATTCTCCATTCTTGGTCTACCATTTCCCTCTAAGATGATTGAAGAAACCAAAAAAAATGTTCAGAAGATCCTTTAGGAATTTAAGAATTTCAGCCAGTCTGAGGGCTGTTCATTCCACTAAATCTTATACCTCAAGTCTTGGTTCCAGAGCAAATTGAAGCTGAGATTCCCAAATCTTTTAAGAATTGGGCTAGAGGAATTCCATAAATGACTTGGTTCTTTACCTGAATTGACACAAATCCTCCTGGGACCCATCATCACACCTGCCATCCCATAGTTGGAAATGTAAGTTCACATCTGACTTTGCCACTGGTTAAAATCATTCCTGTTATATCTACTTCCTGGGCGATGGCTGCAATTTCCTTGATGAGTCAGCTGAGCTGTGTATTTCTTGGTTTCTAGTAGATTCTGCTTTTCTGCTCCTCCCCACACCACGCTGCTTTGAGGAGTGACCAAAGGAAGATAGAGGTATTCCAAAGGGCCCTTGGGCAACATTCATGATCAAACAAGTAGCCCTTACATGGAAGGCTTCCCCACTTCTCCACAACATGGTAAATCATCGTCCAAACATGGTACCCACCCAAGCATGATTTCTCTCTGCAAAAGGAATATCGGAGCCCAACTGTCCCTTCTGTCTGGACACGTACCGACTCCATCTTTGCCTGTAGAAAACTGCTGGATCGTTTTAGGTCCATCTCAAATGACAGTTTCTACATGAAGGCTTTGCTGACACTCAGAGCCAATGGGATCTTCTCTGTTGAGCCCCTGTATCACTTACTGGTAAACATCCATTACGATGCTTATCGCTATTTGTGTCTATGTCTTCTTTCTATTTATGATCAGGGTTTCATTTTCACAGAAGCACGAGGCGGGACTGGGACATTATCAGTCTGCAGGCCGACTGCCAAGTTGCCTTCCACTCATGCACACTCAGCCAGGCCAGCACGTTCTAGAATCAGGTCCTCAGCCTCCCAGGCCTGGGAACTCAATTTTCTAAGTACTTTAGAATATGTAGGGAGGCTTCCTCATATGAACTAATTTCACCAAGCTTTAAAAAGTGCACAGAATGGTGAGTTACTAATTTAGAGTAAATGGTATATCGGCAGGCTCAGATATTGGTGCGGTGAGAAATCTTCCTGAATCTGGGGAGGAATGGGATGTATTCATTTATTGAACAAAAATAATTACCTGCATCAGCTGATGCTGCTGAAATGGACCCACCTCTACCAGAGAGCTTTATCCGTCACAGGGAGAGAAGACCCTTTATGGGCAGAGTTAGGGAATCACTGAATGTTTGTATCTGTGCCATCCATGTTTCTTCTGTCTGGACATTGTTTGTCTCAATAGGATGATACAAATAGTCAGCGCTTCATTTTCTGTATTATACTCTGTCCCTTTACTACCATGTCATCCTGAGATAGCATTGACTGTTCTCAATCTCTTCAGCCCTGCTCGTAACCATTGCTATTACTCAAGTGTTCTCCCTTCTCCTCCTCCTCCTCCACCTCCTCCTCCTTTCCTCCTCCCTCTCCTCTCTTAATCTGGTTTCCTTCCTCCTTCCCTCTCTCTACTCTCCTCCCTTTCTCCCTCTGTTCATATTTCCTGCCATCACTAAAGAAATTTAACAGACCTCCTCATGTTCTTGAAATCCAATTGCAGAGACTGTGGAGTATTGCACAACTGATCCCAGCACCCGAGGGGTGTCATTAGATGTGGTGTGGACGGATCCATTGAAACTGTGCAGTTCCTAATCCTCACAGATATATGTGATGATGTCCTAAAGGGAGACCTTAGTGCAAGAGCTGAAACTCCAGCCTGGACCCATCTGTCCAGTCTCTGAATCTCCAGATGATTTGATTCCCCCAAACTGATACAATCTGGGGACTATGTAATGACTTAGAATTCTTGGAATTGGAATTTTATCTTCAAAACTAATCCAGGCCATGCCACATCTTCATTTCCCCCTGCTTCTCACACTTGGCTTGTTCCGTTACACAATCTAATTTTGACCTCTAGCCCTTTGACAAAGATCTAGTTGACCTTTGACATCTCCATTCTCTGCGAGATAGAATCTGTTTTTCACCTCCTTGTTCTATGTTCCAGTCTGCGTATCATGTGTCCTCTGTATCGCCAGGTGGCCTTCTAGAAAATAAGTGGAGAACATAGCATGATGATGTTCTCCGTCACCAGGTGGTCTTCTAGAAAATAAATGGAGAACATAACATGATGAACCTAGGAAATCAACTAATCCAGGGACCATTCTCTGCCCCCCAGGAAATCAGATATGCCCACACTTCCTGGTCTCGGAAAAGATCATCTCAACTCAGTTTCTCCTGTATCACCTACCCTAGCTTAGGTTCCTTTGGAATGTCCCTGGGACAGATATGGCTACTGTCCAGATCACGGGACAGAGGAGCTCTGAGAACAATTTTAGTCACTACAAAACCCAGAGCACAGAGTAGCTGAATACTCCAAATGGCTCAGTGGAGAGATCCCTGAAATAGGAGTTGTGGGTGCTGGGGAGAATATGTAAAAACGCACTTCTGAAGAGCAACTCAGTAACTTCCAACCCAGTAGCTCTGCCTTCTAGTCCCCCACTGGGGCTGCACACCAGCCTTCTGGGAGAGGCTAGGACATATAGTGCATTACAAGCATAGGATGAACTCTTCTGGGAAGTCCATGGGGAACGTCCCCGGTGACTCACCCAGGACTCACAATGGGTGTGCCCCTCTTTAGCAGAAGGGCATCTTTATGTTGCATTGTGTGCAGCCTTATTAGGAATATTGGCTTATGCCTCTGCTTATCTAATATGGTCTCTCCATAAAGCAAGAGTCTAGGATAGCACCATGCATTCAAAATGGTAGACCCTTCTGCTTTCACTCTCCTTAACTTGAAATCACTAGACATCCTTCAGAACTGACTCATCCTTGCCTCTTTCACAACCCTCACTGAAAACCCTTCAAAGTATGTTTACTCATTTATACTGTACTTATTATGTACTTATTTTGTACATAATTTTGTTAAAATTATGTGCTTTATTTACTATATTTAGCAATAATATATTTATTATAACGTATTTATTATTTTCACATGCATCAACAGTAATTATCAGTGGATATAGAATGATACCAACACCCTGAAGAATACCCTTGTTTTGTCTCTTTGTGTTCAGACTCTCTCCCCACCTTTAACCATCAGCCACCACTGATCAGATTGCCATTCTTATATTTTTCACTTTTCCAGAATGTCCTATGAATGGAATCATGCAATATGTCATCTTTTAAGACTATGTTCTTTCACTCAGCACAGTGGTTCTCCATCAAGACATTTGGGCATGTCTGCATAAATTTTTAGTTGTGATAATTGGGGAGGGAGAGTGGTACCGCCTCCTATGGATAGGGGTGGTGTTGCCAGAGATGTGGTTAAATAGCCTGCAATGAACAGGATAACCTTGCAACAAATTATACAGCCCCTCAAAAAGTCAAGAGCCATGTTTTTGAGAAACCTTGACTTAGCACAATTCTCTTAAGATTTGTGTATAGGGTCACATGTATCAATAATTCATTGTTTTTTAGTGCTGAGTAGTAAGCCACTGTGTGGATGTAACACAGATTGCTTCTCCTTTCACCTTCTGAAAGACATGTGGGTAGTTTCCTGGTGTGGGCGCCTTTGACTAATGCTGCTACACATATTCACAGATAGGTTGTTGGGTTTTTCTTAAGTTTTTATTTAAAGTCCAGTTCGCTAACATGTATAGTTAACGCTATACATGGATAGTTTTTGATTTAACATAAGTTTCATTTTTCTAGGACGCATATCCAGAAAAGGGATGTCAGGGTCACATAGTCCCTGTATTTTAACTTTGGAGAAACTGACCAAGGCTTTCTGGAGTGGCTACATTTCCACCAGCAATGCTTGTGCCTTCCTTCTGCTCTACTTTCTCAATAACAAGTTGAAAATTCTTTGATTTATGCCAGAATTTGACTGCAGATTAAGAAAGAGAATGTTATTGGGGGTGCCTGAGTGGCTCAGTCAGTTAAGTGTCAGACTCTTGATTTCAGCTCAGTTCATGATCTCATGATCATGGGATCAATCCCTGCATTGGGCTCTGCACTGAGAATGGAGCCTACCTAAGATTCTCTCTCTCTGAAAAAAAAGGAAATAGAACATTACCAGCACCCCCTATCTCTTCTTGGATTCCCTTCTTATTACCACCCCCACTCAAAGGTAAATGCCATTCTAGTCTCCAACAGCAGAGATTCAATTTCAATGCTTTGAACTTTATATAATTGAAATCATAAAATGCATACTCTTCAAAGTCTGGCTTTTATCACTCAACATTTTGTTTATGATACTCATCCCTATTACTGCATGTAGCTGTGATTGTTAATACTCATGGTTACATAATACCCTCTTTTGGGATTTACCTTCTGTTCTGGGTGAATGTTTGCCTTTCTTTTGACGGAGGTTTAATTAATTTTCAATAAAATGTACAGATTTTAAGTGTGCAGTTCAACAATTGATGGAAAATATATATACCCATGTGAACACCGACATTATGTAAATACAGGACATTTCAACACACCAAAATTATTTCCTCATTCTCCTTTGCCTGCATTCCCCTCTGGTACCCACTCTGATACCCCCACATCAATCCACTTCTCTCACAATTGCTTGAGGTTTTCCAGAGTTTCATATAAATGGAAATATAGAGTATGTAATCTTTTTTATCTGACTTCTCTGACTCAGCATAACATTTTTGAAGTTCATCCGCATTGTTGCATGTACCAGCACTCAGCGTTATTTTGTTGTCAAAGCATACTCCAATGAAACACAATTTTTTAAAATTTACTTACAGTTGGACATCTGTGATACTCCAGCCTTGGGTTATTTCAAATAAAGTCACTATGAAAAACCACATACAAGTATTTATGTGGACACCCATTTTTATTTTCTTACATAAAGCAATAGGTATGAGATGACTGTGTCATGTGTTTACCTACATTTAATTTTATACGAATAAAGTGTTAAAGTGATTTCCAAATTGGTTGTGCCATTTTGCATTCCCAGAAGTAGTAAATAAGAGTTTTAATTGCTTCAACATCCTCACCAACAACTTTTGGCAAGATTTTGCTTGGTTTTGTTTTTAATTTTGCCATTATTGTTCGTGCATATTTGTATCTCATTGTGGTTTTGGGGTATTGCTGGAGTGTTCTATACATGTCAAGTTATTCAAGTCTTCCTTATCTTCACTAATTTTGTCTGTTTATTCTACAAATTACTGGGAATGGAGCTAGAATCTCCAACCATAGTTATAGACAATGCCTGTTTCTCCTTTCCACTGTATAAGGCTTTACCTCATTTATTTTAAAGCTCTCTGTTAGGTACTTAGACATTTAAGATTATTATGGGGTGCCTGGGTGGCTCAGTCAGTTAAGCATCTGACTCGGGTTCAGGTCATGATCTCATGGTTGGTGAGTTCGAGTCCTCGTCTGACAGTACAGAGCCTACTTGGGATTCTCTCTCTCTCTCTCTCTCTCAATAAATACACTGTAAAAAATTAAGTTTAAAACTTGCATCTTTCTCTTATAATCTATCCTCAAGTAGTATTATATAACATCTCATAATGTAAGAACCTTACATGAAGATGTTTCCCTCTCATCTGTCATCCTTTATGCTACCATTGTCATGCATTTTATTTTGCATACATTAAAATGAAAAATATGTGATTATTATTTTAGTTTTAGACAATCAGTCATTTATTAGAGATCTGCCATTGGCCCAGCACCACTTATTGGCAAGACCCTCCTTGGCACTCCGGGAAAGATGTATACATACGGTGCTCCAGGAATAGGCACAAAGCATGAGGATCACTCTATGTATCACAGATTCAGGTCCCCCAGAGACCGTACACTTGCACAAGAGACATGAAATAGCTGGGTTGACATGCTGACTCATTCAGTAGGTGTAAACCAGCCTCTATCATCAGCTAGTCTAATGAGTGTATAATCGGGCCGTGAATGGAGTAGCCATGATGATGGGAATAGACTATGCATGAGCCCAGAGGTATGGATGGGTTCCATCTTACAAGACTGATCTAGCTGCTGCTGAATGTCCAGGTTGGTAACAACAGCAGCAAACATTAAGCCTTCAATATAGCACCATCCTTTCAAGAGACCACCCATCTTTTTAGCGGCAAGATGATTACAACCTCAAAACATGACTTTTCCTGACTAGAACTATCTGGCACATTGGGTATGGGTTTGCTTTTCTGGTCCACCTGTCTCATTGTCCAGAGGCTCACAGATCATTTATTTAACCAACATGGGATCTTGCAATGACATTGTCTCAGACCAAGATGATCACTTTATAGCACAGAGACCTAAAATGGACATTTTATCACAGGATCCACTGGGTACATTATACACTTCATCACCCAGAAGCTCTTTGCCTGAATACTGACAGATAATGTACAGCAAGGTTGTGGTGCTATCTGTCGTCACAACTTAAACCATGACTGTTTTCTGGTAATTATTATTCCTCCCCAAGAATTTTAGATTCTACAGATGGAGAGAGCCTATCTCCCAGAGAAGGAATGATTTAATTAGGGCAACAGAGTAAGAATTCCACCAATTTAGAGCTACAACTGCTATGTGGTCATATTGGGTTTTGTGCACCAATAGACTAGACAAAGAAGTAAGTTACTATACTGGGGCAGGGGGCAAGTGATCCTAATCATCATGAAAAATGGGATTGCTTCTACATAATATAGGAAGAGAAGAATGCATTCAGAGTCCAAGAGATCTTGGGATCTCCATAACCAGGTTTGACTACAAAAAGCAAATACCATAACTGCACACAAATAAAAGCATAGAACCAGGACACAAAGGCTCTCAAGGATGAGTCCATCTCACCAGACAAGCCACCTTGACCAACGGAAGTGGGAATAGTGAGTAGAACCTAGAAGTGTTTGTAGAGGAGTATAAGCTGTGGTTTTCTGATCAACTACAGCAGTGTGAACGATAGCCCATCCTACAAGCTCTCCTTCACAATGATTTTCTTTTTCTCTTTCCAACATCTTTAAGAAACTGTAATAAGATGAACTGAAATTAGTGTGATGTAAGTGGATCAGACTGGTGTAAAGAGTGGACTCTTAGAACATGTCCATACTCCACCCAGATGACCCTAATTCTCTTTTAATACTTATGTGCTGCCCTCCCTGGCTTTGTTAGCCTTCAGTTTCTAAGAATCCATTCTTATAATTCTCTTGAGAAGACTACCTTCAGAATGCTGGATTCCTTTTGTCCAATAAGTGGAGAGTCAAAAGTGCCTAGTAGCTTACACCCCCAAAGCAGCACTTAGCTAAAAACTGAAGTCAAAAGAAGGACAAAGAGTGTCATGTGACACAGTGAAACCTATAAGATTGGAGTCAGACAGGACCAATGGTGTAGCCATTTGCACTTTTTTAGCTAAAATTTCCTCATTTGTGGGAGTGCCTGTCTGGCTCAGTGGTAGAGCACATGACTCTTGATCTCAGGGTCCTGAGTTCAAGTCCCACACTGAGGGTAAAGCTTACTTTAAAAAATAATAGTAAAACAAAACAAAATGTCCTTATTTGTAAAACTTAAAGTTAACTTTTCTTAGCTATAGTTTCCTCATTTGTAAAATGAAAATAATAATTACTCTTTTCCTGTGCTGTTGTCATGGTACATGTACTAAAATATTTATAGCAGCATTATCTATTGGGGCAAAAATGTTCAACACGGAGTAAAGGCAAATTTTTTAATTTTAAAATTCTAACACCCTCTCAATAGGGTCAGGACTGAATAAATTGTGGTGTATTCACACCATGAACCAATGTGAAGCCATCAAAAAGAGTAGCTTTAGGGTACCTGGGTGGCTCAGTCAGTTGGCCTTCCAACTCTTAATCTCGGCTCAGATCATGATCTCATGGTTTGTGAGTTCAAGCCCCACATCGGGCTCTGCGCTGATGACATGAAGCCTGCTTGGGATTCCTTCTCTCTCTCTGTCTCTGCCCCTCCCCTGTGCACCCATGTGCACTCTAAATAAATAAATAAATAAATAAATAAATAAATAAATAAATAAAAGAGTAGCTATGCCATTTGACTTTGAAGACTTATATTTAGATACCAAATGAGAAAAGGAAGATACAGACATGTGAAAGATACAGATATGTGGGAATATAATTTTTAAATATGTAAATATGCATCCACACATCTATATATCCCATTGAGGAAAACCCCTGACAGGCATAGATTCTCTGGGTAAAGAAGATGGGAAGAGGAAGTAAGATTGAAACAGGAGAAAGAGAAAACAAAGGAAAAGTGGGAAGACAAAAGCTAATCCAAGAAATGTATGTATACAATGATCACTTTTATCATTTTCATAAAATTTTATTTCTATTTGTTTATAGAAGTAAATTAATTTTTAAGTGCTGGCTTTTCAATTTTAGATTTAAAGGATTAATTTAGTATAAATGAATACAAGCTCTTTAACCAAACACCTGTTGGGGTACCTGGGTGGCTCAGTCTATTGAGCATCTGACTTCACCTCAGGTCCTGATCTCACAGTTCGTGAGTTCGAGCCCAGCATCGGGCTCTGTGCTGACAGCTTGGAGCCTGGAGCCTACTTCGGATTCTGTGTCTCCCTCTCTCTCTGCCCCTCCCCTGATCATGCTCTCTCTCTCAAAAATAAATAAATGTTTAAAAAAAATTTTAAAAAGCCTGTGATGAAAGGCAATTAGAGACAAAGGAGTAGAACCTTAACTTAAATATCTTCCAAGGGCTAATTATCACATTTGTTCACAAAACAATCTAGATGTCTGTGCCAAGATGTACTTCTAGGCCTAGTAGATACAGTAGCCTGACAGAATCTGACTTTTAGTTCTAATATTTGTAATATTAATTTTGGTTCTAAGTTCCTCTATGTGCATTTTCATAATACAAACTAATAATTTAGGCCAACCTCTCTCACTCTCTCTCTCTTTTTTAAGTTTATTTAATTATCATTAGAATGAGAGAATGAGTTGGGGAGGGATAGAGAAAGGAAGAGAGAGAGAATCCCAAGCAGGCTTTGTACTATCAGCACAGAGCCCAATGCGGGCCTCAAACTTACAAACCCTGAGATCATGACCTGAGCCAAAGTCAGAGGCTTAACCAGCTAAGCCAGACAGACATCCCAGGCCAACTACCTTTTTAGGATGCCTTCCCTCTTTGTATAATTTACTCCTTGGTTCCAGATAAAAGGCTGGCAAAGCATTTTCAGAGTGAATGTTCAGCATGTGGACATAAGCATAATTTAGTTGAACATTAAATTACACCTCTATTAAATTGTACTAACATGTCCTTACTTGCCTAGATCTTTCTAGTTCTTTTCCCACCCCTGCAATGTTTTTCAGGTTCAAATGGTTGTTTAGATGGATTATATTGACAAAAGAACATACCTATCACTGAACTTTTAGAATTTCTGTATTCCAAGTCAGTCAACAGTTTTTGCAGGTATGAGTTGGGAATGATATTCATGCCCCAGAGGTCAGGCTATGAGCCCAATCCTGCCAGCCTTGTGGGAAAACACACCACACGACTCACACAGCTCATTCAGACTACATTTCTTTGTGCTATTTATAAATGGCGGTAGGAACCCAAGTCCATGCCGAGATTTGCTAAGTTTTGCATTTGACGTATTGACCCTTAAGTGAGTTGTTATAGATGTGGTATTATGAGCCAAAGAGCTAAAGATGTGTGACAGAATGATACGTGAGCTCTTACAGAAACTGATTCTTCACAATTATAAACAACTACCGAATACTTACTAGGCACCAGTTGCTCTTGGTTAAAAGCCTTGCATATAAAAATGTCCTTAATCGTCACAGCCCTCCTAGGAAATAGGGACCGTTATCTTTCTTATTCTAGAGATGGGAAAACCAAGGCACTGGGAAATTAATCAGATAAATTACCACTGGTAGAATGCAGTGCTAAGACTGACCAGAGTTATTTGAGATCCACATGACATCCCCTCACTCTCTTATGTCTATTTAAACCCAGAGCGCCCAGAATATGCACTCACCTCTTCTGTCCAGAAATTAGGTCCCTATTTTCTTGTGCAGTGACCAGCACGCGGAGCTTCTCAGCTTCCGTGGGAACAGGTCAAGGACTGAAGGATGCGATACAGATTGGGAGGCTCACGTGTTGTGGTCGGACTGCTTTGTCATTGCCTGGCTTCCATTACTTCTTTACATAAAGAGAGCTTGGGGCCGGGGGTTGGTCACACAGGGAATGGTGACAAGGGAGCCAGTGGAAGAGGAACGTATAGAGGTAAGAGATGCAGCACCTCGCTCTCACCTCCTGGCGGGTCAGGGACAAGAGAGAAGTAAGGAAGAGCCTCTGGGAATGTGACTGTGTTAACAGCGAGAGAGACAGACACACTGCGTCCTGACAGAGTCTGAGAACAGAAGTCTCTGACATACCAGGAGAGCCCCTGGGAAAGTGGAGGGAAAATGAAGTGGCAGGTGGTGCTTAACACATAGGCAGCAGCATGGATTCTAGAAGCCTGATGGAAGAGCCTGATAGATCCTGCTCAGATCGCTCAGCTTGGAATGAATTCCAAGAATATCGTTCCATGGAACTTAAAGAGTGGCAGCAAGGAGGTAGCCTGCTTGTGAGAAATGCCGGTAACACGAACAAAATGAATCCCTTCTCTCTGCTTCTTCTCTCAGAAGGAGAAGGAAGGAAGAGGGTCAGATGGAGTTTGGAGCCAGACGGCAATTGATTTAATTAATAATCCTGAATATACCCCAAATCACTACCTGTAATAGAGAAAATTTGGAATGTGAGCAAAGAAGTTATCCAAATCACCACAGTAACCCCAAGTAACCCTATTCACTGTGTCCCCCTTATAGTATTAACATCTCTCGTTTCTCTCCCACCTTTCCTACTGTGAGGCTCCTTACTTATAAAGCCTACATTAAAAAAAAAATTTTTAATGTTTATTTTTGAGAGAGAGAGAGTGTGTGTGTGTGTGCTCATATGGGGGAGGGGCAGAGAGAGAGGGGGACACAGAATCGGAAGCAGGCTCCAGGCTCTGAGCTGTCAGCACAGAGCCAGATGAGGAGCTTGAACCCACAAACTGTGAGATCGTGACCTGAGCTGAAGTCAGACACTTAACTGACTCAGCCACCCAGGCCCCATTCTTTTAACTCTTTAAAACAAATTGCTGAACTCAGATGATTTTAGCTATATTTACCACAGAATTAGGAAAGAATTCAGTAAGTTCCCTTTTCAGCATTACATACTGACAGAATTTTTAGAAGTGAGTGTGTGCGTGTTTGTATGTGTATGTGGAAATGGGGGAAGATCGTAAAATCTATTGCTTTGAGAAATTCCTCTGATTATATGAACTATATGAAATATTTTTCAACCTCAAAGCCAGGAAAAAAAAATTATCTTAGAAACTAATAAAGTTTTTCCTAATAGTCAATAGTTGAAAACGTGAAATATTTGACATCAAATAATAAGAGGTCCTCGGTCAACAAAAATTGAAGGGGGGGTGGACGGCAATTTTCTAGACACTGCCGGACACTAACACCCTTGGAAAATGTCTGTAATGTATTACATTCTACAAGGCGCTGATAGCAGTTTGATTTGAATAGTTGATTGCTCAGGAAGGAGTCGACCAAACAGTGCCACAGGCTATAAACCACAGTTCCTAACAACATCAATTGTACTAAGCGGAACTAATGTTTTGCTCAATGATCCATCCTGTTTCATGACAACTGGTGGATCTTTCTGACCAGATAACATTCAGAGTTAGCCTAGCCTCAGCTGGAAGCTTAGGAGTAAATTAATATGTCATAGACTGAGTCCTTAACAGTGATGGACTTACTAATAGAGACTTCAGCTAATACCTAATTTTCTTTCTTTTTTTTTTAGCGTTTATTTTTGAGAGAAAGAAAGAGAGAGAGGGATGGGCAGAGAGAGAGAGGGACACAGAGGATCCGAAGTAGGCTCTGCACTGTCAGCACAGAACTGGATGCAGGTCTCGAACTCAGAAAGATCATGACCTGAGCTGAAGTTGGATGCTTAACTGACTGAGCCACTCAGGCACCCCGGCTACTACCTATTTTCTAAACAGGACTTATGAGGGGTGCCTGGGTGGTTCAGTCGGTTAAGCGCTGACTTTGGCTCAGGTCATGATCTCGCGGTTCGTGGTTTCAAGCCCTGCAACAGGCTCTGTGCTGACAGCTCACAGCTTGGAGCCTGCTTCAGATTCTATGTCTCCTTCTCTCTCTGCCCTTCCCTCTTCATGCTCTGCCTCTCTGTCTCTCAAAAATAAATAAACATTAAAAAAATAAACAGTACTCCTTATTTCCAAGGAAATTGATTTATTGACGTGATGATGAAATATATAGCATCTTCCCCCAAAGGGAGGTCTTCTGATAAGTCTGGAAACAATGTTAAGAACTATGTATGTTTGGTGCGAAAAACATATACCCACTATAAATCTAAAGGCTGATGCTTACAGGATGCAAAGGTTTGCTATAGATATTAAGCAGGGAGACTTATGGAAATAAAAAGTAGACCAGAAACATGTAGGCAAATGCAAAATATGTAGGAAATAGTGGTAGAAAAAAGGAAAAAAAGTTCCTTATGGACATTTTTTATTTCAAATCCTTTCCACTATGGACACTAGGCTCATGGAGGTCAAACATATAATAGTTTGTCTCTTTCTATTTCCCCCAAAACAAAAAGTCAAGCAGGCTCTCAAACCATCTACAATGGAGGCACCTGGGTGGCTCAGTCCGTTAATCGACCCACTTCAGCTCAGGTCATGATTTCATGGTTCATGGGTTGGAGCCCCGCATTAGGCTCTGTGCTGATGACTCGGAGCCTGGAGCCTGCTTTAGATTCTGTGTCTTTCTCTCTCTCTCTCTCTGCCCCTCCCCTACTCACACTGTCTCTCTATGTCTCTCAAAAATAAATAAATGTTAAAAAATTTTAAAAAGAAATCATCTACGATGTCATCTATGTGGTTTCTTGGTGTTCTTGCTGTAAAAAACTGGAACATTCCAAGTGGATGGGATATATTACCAGCAAGTTACCAATAACCCCCAGGACTGCACAAAGCTATCAATGTGTATTTCCCATTGTGCTACTGTGTTCTTGTCTTGTAACTTCTTTTTAAGGACTTCACCTAGACTGAATGCACGATTTTTCTTAGGCAGGTAGTTATTAAAATATGCAAAGTAAAAAAAAAAAAAAAGAGCACTAAATACGCCAATTAAGAACAGGAGGGGGGCCATCCCGGAATCAACGATACATGGGTCTGAAAAAGGGAATATATATCATGGTGGATGCCTTTTCTTGCCCCAAATTACACCTCTTGATTCAAATCAGTGCTTAGTGGAACAACAGACAACTTTTGAGCTGCTGTACTGAAGCTTCTGTCTTTAAAAAAACACATGGAGTGGGGGCGTCTGGGTGGCTCAGTCGGTTAAGCATCTGACTTCAGCTCAGGTCATGATCTTGTGGTTCATGAGTTCCAGTCCTGCATCAGGCTCTGTGCTGACAGCTGGGAACCTGGAGCCTGCTTCAGATTCTGTGTCTTCCTCTCTCTCTCTCTCTCTCTCTCTCTCTCTCTATCTCTCTCTCTGCCCTTGCCCTACTCATACTGTCTCTCTCTCGCTCTCTCAAAAATAAGTAAAATCTTTTTAAAAATTTAAAAACTCACATAGTGTAAGTGCTTGTCTTTAACTAATGTGGGAACATGGAGAAATAGCTCTACTTGCCTAACTGCCCTATTTCAATTTAGTATATATATGTCCCCCAACCTTGACAAAGATCATCGCTTTTCAGTATCTCTGAATGCCTTCCTCTGTAAATATCAGGCAGGAAGGAGTGGCATATCCTCATTTTGTAACATTTATTTCCTAGAATTGGTTAAGGACTATACTCAGCATATGGATTAAATTGAGTCGGTAAAAATTCATCGCTAGTCCATTATGATGGACAAACCACAGTGTACAGACTTCAGCAAATCCCCCCAGACACCTGCTTGCTGGATACTTTTCTCCTCTCCCATCTTTTCACCTTCATCAAATGTGATACATTATAAACAGACATATTTATCTTCCAGCTAATCCCAAATGGTTGGAATAAAGAGCTTGACACCAATTTTAAGCTTTTCTTTTTTTCCCTCCCCTCGTCATTCATTGTGGAAGAAAAATAGCCCTACAAAAATGGATTTTTTACTACATCCTCGATAAATCCTGTGTACATTTCTTTTATTCTCTGTCCACTGCAAACATGCCTCTCTCAAGATTAATACGAAATTCAGCCCAAGGCTGAGCACCAGGCTTGGGCAATGACAAATTCCCCACTTTTGCCCACAGATCTTTTACTTTTTTTGCTAAGTTGTGAATTTCAAGCTTGCCCTCAAAATTGGCACAGTAGAAAAATACTCCTATCAATGGCTGTACGTCATTGGTTTTGAACCGACACACCGGTATGTCTTGGCTTTTGATGTGTTATTTGATCTTTCATCCTGCTAATTTTTTGGACTTTCTAAAAATTTAGGTCATTCAGGACTGAAGTCCAATCTAGTGACTTGAGAGGAGAATGGAGAAGGCTCTCAATGTTTTAAGTCTGTTGTCTCCAGATTTGGGATTTTTACCAGTAACGAATATTTTAAAAACTCAGAGGACGGGAATGAGACGCAAGTTCAAATGGTGTCAAGCACAAACATGCATGCACATAAAATACCCTCTACCTGCTATTTCTTTAAATTCAATATAAAAATCTCAGAATAAAAGACAGTTTTGAAAAATGAATAGTTTGCTTTATGTGAATTTTCTCCTCATTTTGTTGCAGATTTATCATATATATATACCGTATATATATATACGATATATATATCGATATATATATACATAACTGTCTGCAGCTTTGCTTTTGGGGACTATGACATCAGGCAAAAATGAATGAATGAATGAATGAATAAAATAGAGCCCTCTGCTCACGCAGTTCTAAGGCAAGGGACCAGCTGAGCTGGGCCTGAGATCCTAGCACTTTCTTTGTGAAATAAATAACAATTCTGTGAAATAGATAACAAAATTCCATTTTGGGGGAGGGGGATTTGGAATCATTGTCCCTTCAGAAGCTCACCAGTTCATTAATATTAAAAGTTCATCAAAGAGATCCAAGGAGACTGTAAGGCGCCATGTCTGGGTAAAAGAGCTTACTCTTAATATGTATAATTCTGCTTGACTAGTAACCAGAACTTGGAGATAAAAGTGGTCTCCAATGAAATCCTGATCGTGATCATCTGAGCTGCATAGAATTATTCTAGACATTTTACTTTAGATGATTTTGCTGAGTTAATCATGAGCCCAAAACACTGAATCACAAACGCAGCCCATTGCAAAAAACTATCTGCCTTAGTCCAGGTACAAAAGTCCTATTCACTTGTTGGAATTCACACTTTGTTTTTGAAAGTGTTATTTTTCCTTATTTTATTTATTTTTAAAATTTTTTTAATGTTTATTTATTTGTTGAGGGAGACAGAAAGAGAGAGACAGTGCATGAGCTGTGGAAAGGCAGAGAGAGAGAGAGAGAGAGAATGACAGAATCCAGAGCAGGCTCTAGGCTCTGAGCTGTCAGCACAGACCCTGATGCAAGGTTACAACTCACAAACCATGAGATCATGGCCTGAGCTGAAAGTTGGACGTTCAACCGACTGAGCCACCCAGGAGCCCCTGTAAATCTTGAATGAATAATGGATTTTAACAAATGTTTGTTTTGTATACATTTGGGTATATTAGAAAGTTCTTATCCTTTAAATTAGTTTGTGTAATGAATTGCATTTATAGTTTTTTTTCCCTCATCTTAAATCATCCATGAATTCTCATGAGAAGTCCGCCTTGATTATGATGGCTTTAAAGTTAATAAAGTGATAACTTCTGTTTGCTAATATTTATTCAGAATTCCTAAGTTTATATTCATGAGACAGATGGTATACTAAATTTTGTTCTGTTCTTTCTTCAGTCCAATATCATAGTCAGTATTAACTTCAGCAAGTGAGTTAAGGAGGCTCCCTTCATTTCTTCTACTTTCTGAAATATTCTGTAGAAGATGGGGATAATGAATTTCTTTATTTTTGCAATAATTAGCTCTTAAAACATCTGACCCAGCAGTCAATTCAGGGAATAGACTTACATTTACTGATCTAAAAAAAAAAAATTGTAATGGCTAAACATCAATTCTGGCTTCTGGTTCTTTTGAAATACCTTCTGGATAACTTATATGTGCAATTAGAAAATTAGATAAATATAACCATAAATAAAAATTTCTAGAAAATGATCCATTTATTTCAGTTTTTAATTAGTTTGCATAAATTCATTCATGGTTTACTCTTACCATTATCTACAGTATATCTCTAATTGTGTCCCTCTTTGGTTCCTAATATTTATTAATGTCTTTTCTTTATTTTCTTGCTCAATTGCATCAGAATTTTCCACTTTTTTAAGTCAAAGCAGAGGAAGCAATCACCTTTGGTTTTTGAGTTATTATCTTTGTGTTTTATTTTATTAATTTATTTGTGCCTACATATTTTTTCTTCCTTCTGACTTCTTGGGGTACACTATCCTCATTAAAAATTTTCTTGAGGTGGATACTTAGCTCATTTAAACTACTTTTCCAATATAGACATTTAAGGCACCAGCTTTAGGGGCATTCCCACAACTTTTGATATGAGGTATTCTTACTATTGTCCAATTCTCAATAACTGCTTAATTTCCATGATACATTTTTTGACCCATGAGTTATTTACATTTTCTAATGTTTTTATTTATTTTTCAGAAAAGGGAGAGCAGAAGCAGGGGAGGGGCAGAGAGAGAGGGAGACACAGAATCTGAAGCAGGCTCCAGGCTCTGAGCTAGCTGTCAGCACAGAGCCCAACGTGGGGCTCGAACCCATGAACTGCGAGATCATGACCTGAGCTGAAGTTGGACACTTAACTGACTGAGCCACCCAGGCACACCAACCCATGAGTTATTTAGATGTGCATTTCATGTTCCCATGTGAATGGGCTCTTTAGGTTAATATAATACCATTCTCTAACTCACTGTTTTCAAATTTCGGGGTGTGTATGATATTAAAGCTAAATCTATTGCTTTGTGCTCTCTGGCTTAATACATGTACTTAAAATAAATGCTGCCTCTTCATATTTCATGTTGTTTTTTTTTCAAATGGACTGTGAGTCCTCTTCTTAACAATTTTAAGATCTCGTAGAGTTTAAATATTAACACTCTCTCTGCTACCTGGGTTGCAAACATAGTTTTCCAAACTTATAATTTTCTACTGACTCTACTGAAATCAACTTTTATCATACAAAACATTTTATTTAATATTTATAGAGTGAAATTTGCTTCTCTCTCCTATTTTTAATGCTTTGTAGGATTCCGTATTGCTTAAGGACTCCACCACTTTAAATGTACATATAGACTTTCTATTCTTGTAGAATTTTTATACATTTTTTTCCAGGGATGAGGAATAAAGCTCAGATAATTTTATATATTAAGACTTTATATGAAAAATGCAAACATAAATACAAATTTTTGGTACAAAAGTGAATATCTGTCCAAAGTATGAGAAGAAATCATAACAGAATAAAAAATTTAATATGTTGACAAATATCTCAAATATCCCCTTAATCCAGAAAGATGGCATAATATTTTTTACTAAATGACTGCTTAATACATGTCTATAGTGCTTTTATTTTCCCTTATTTTTTTGGCTTCATATTCTTTCATCACCTCCCTAAATAATTGCAACTGCATAACATTTTCCACAGAGAAAATGAAAAGAAAGTTTAGCCTTTCCTTTAACAGAGTTGATCAAAAGTTATTTTTTGTTGGTAGTGGGGATGTATAACCCACATGAGTTCAGACACAAGCACATTCACTCTAAAACCACTGCATGATTGTAGCTTTCAAACAGGAAATCTGAAAAACCACATGTCACTCAATTCCTAGAAACAAAGAAAAAATACATGACGCCTTTTAACGGTACGCGCTGTATTCCGGAGTTGATTCTTGAGAGGAGAAAGCTTCAGAGGAGATTCCGTCTTCTATCATCTGTTGTATACGGCTGATCATCGGAAGAACTTTCCACACACCGATGTCTGCCTCACACATTCCAAACCTTGTTCCTCCTCCGCTAGACTTGCTTCCCTGGCTCGCGGTGCAGAAGGAAGTGGTTAGGGGATGGTGCGAGCTGCGGTCCCATGTCTTGGTGATAAAATGCTGAGTGGGTCAGTGTGATGCAATGCTAGCATCCCAGAGGCTGCTCCCACTCAGCAACACTTACCAATAATTAACACACAGTGATTACAGGGGCGCCTGGGGGGCTCAGTTGGTTGGATGTCCGACTTCGGCTCAGGTCACGATCTCATGGTTCGTGGGTTCGAGCCCCGCGTCGGGCTCTGTGCTGACAGCTTGGAGCCCGGAGCCTGCTTTGGATTCTGTGTCTCCCTCTCTCCCTCCCTCTCTCTCTCTTTGCCCCTCTCCTGCTCTTGCTCTGTTTCTCCCCCCTCATTCGAAAATAAATAAATACTTTAAAAAATCAAAATAATTACAAATGACAGGCATATACCCTTCCGGGTATATATGCATCCCTTACTCAACCTCCCCTCTGCCAGATCCCACAGGCCCCGTATTTTTTCCAGTGCCATCAGATGAGAGCGATGTGAGAAGCAAAAGAATGGCAAGCAGGATGACCCATTCTTCCCATCTTGCCAGGAATTTTACTGATTTTAGTGCCCAAAGTCCTATGTCCCGGAAACTCTCTGTCTCTCTGGACTGACAAGAACTCTGAATCCTCTAAGGCAGAAGAAACTGTGGTCTTAGCTCTTGGTGCTTAAAATAATTTTGTCCTGCAAAGTTTTGAAAACTTTTGACACCATGGACACATGCTGGGAACTTCCTAGAGCATTAGAAGTGGCCTGTGCGAGGGAGAGGCTTTAGTTCAAGTCAGGAGCTAACGACGAAGTTCTGGTAGCTTCCCAGTACATTTGCGGGGTCTATAATTGAAGTCTTTAATCCATCTTTAATTTTGCCCAGCTTTGCCGCAGAAATCTCTGAGGATCCTTTCCAGGATCTCACACGGTCCATGAAAAGTGAAGGCCTGGAGCGATTCTGTCTGAGTTTGTTTTTCTGCTGTAAGTCTGATAACAAGGCTCACCTGTACCTAAGTGTTGCCTTTCGCCCTGGGTTCATGTGTATGTATGTGTGTGTACAAGGCATATATACATATATGTGCAGATACACATACAGTTGACCCTTGAGCAGCACAGGAGTTGGGGGTGCTGACGCCCACACAATTTGACTCCCCAGAAACTTAACTTACAAATAACCTACAATTGAACAGAAGACTTACTAACAGTATAAATAGTTAATCCACACATCTTTTTATGTCCACTATACATATTATATACTGTATTCTTACAATAAAATGAGCTAGAGAAAATAAAATGTTATTTAAAAATTATGAGGAGGGGCACCCAGGTGGCTCAATTGGTTATGCATCCAACTTTTCATTTCGGCTCAGGTCATGATCTCATAGTTCATGAGTTTGAGCCCCATGTTGGGCTCTGTGCTGACAACACACAGTCTACTTGGGGTTCTTTCTTTCTCTCTCTCTCTCTCTCTCTCTGCCCTCCCCTGCTTGCTCACAGACTCTCTCTCAAAATAAATAAACACTTTTAAAAAATCATAAAGAAGGAAACATACAGGTACAGTGCTGTACTTACCAAAAAAGATCTGCATGTAAGTAGACCCTGCACTGTTCAAGGGTTAACTGTATATAAAATATTACGATACTTAGTAAAATACATAAAATGTACGTGCACCCATAACTGGACCAATAAATGATAGGATGCTGGACAACAGAAACCATTTACCTAAATATATTACATTATTTACATGTAGTTGCACTGCCTTCTTCCACGAAAGATTTGCATAGCCTGCCTGAATATTAGCTCATATTTAAGAATAGTGACCTAATCTAATGCAAACAAAAGGGTATTTCTCAAACATACAAACAAACCAAAAAACACACAGTTGTCTTCTGCCATTGGCCTTAGCTCGTTTTTGCGTGTTAAATGGCCAGTGGAGTGATTGTGGATGCACCAAGTGCTGTTGCCATGTCCATCCGACATCTGAAACATACCGAGGAGCGCCCAGTGAGTCTCCTTGGATCTGCCTTCAGTTTTTGGGTTCAATCACGGGATCTTATAAGCTTTACTGGAGATACAGAGGCTGGAGATGTCTTTCACACTTGCCATCCTCAAAGAATGCTGAAACAAAAACTCAGAAGCCAACATACTCACATGTACTTGCCGCTGTGCCCGGCGACGTGACCAGCGCTGGCCACCTGCTACCTCGCAAGAGTCGGATCTGCTCAGAAAACCTCATTGTGAGTCAGAATGTACCAGGAGAGCAAAGAGCAACAAATGATTGATGGGGGCATTTCTTTTATTAAAAAAAATTTTTTTTAAGTTTCTTTATTTATTTTGAGAGAGAAACAGAGTGAGCAGGGGGAGGGGCAGAGCAAGAGGGAGACAGAATTCCAAGCAGGCTTCACACTGTCAGCACAGAGCCGGACGAGGGTCTCAAACCCCCAAACCGCAAGTGCATGACCTGAACCAAAACCAAGAGTCAGGCGCTCAATGGACTGAGCCACCTAGGTGCCAGATGGGGGCATTTCAAACAGGCCTGGAGCAGGGGAAAGGTCATGGACATTAGGCTACCCACTTCCGGGTTCAAATTATCACTCCAAGACTTAGGAGTTGTTGGCATTCTGCAGGGGTCTCTCTCTCTCTCTCTCTCTCTCCCTCTGCCTCTCTCTGCCTCTATTTCTTCTTCTCTGTGGTAGGGATGATAAATGGGATTATTCTGAAGAATATCCATTCTAGCTTGCTCAAGCATTACCTCACTTCACCCTCACCGTGGTAGCACAAGTTCGGAACCATTAGCCTGCTTTCATCCAGGAGCAGAGAGAGGTGCAGAGGGTGACATATGGCAGGCGTCTTGATCCCAGTGAGAGGCAGCCTGGAATTCCATGCCAGGTCCCTGACTGCCTGGCCTCCTTCCAGCCCTTTCCCACAGCACCGTGGGCCTCTCCGTTGAGGCACATGGCAGTGGCTGTAGGGCCCATCCTGTGCAATCTCACTTGTGCAGCACACACCTGCATTTCACACAGTGTAAGCGGAGGATTCGCCCCGGTCATGACACCTGCAGAAAAGCTGCTGCGACGCGCCTCCTTCCCCGCTTCTGGTGACACAGTGGCCATAGCCAGGGCGGTGCATCAGATACATTTCCTTCTGCTTCTGTGATTTCATGATCGTAGCAGGTGGAACAGTAGAGTCACCCAAGACCACAGAGATCTGGGAAATGTCCCCTCAAAAGCTCACCAAGTGCCTCGTCCAAGTTTTTATGCCTTTTTATACAGATGAAGAGAACTTTCCGAGAGGTGTAACGAAATCGCTAACCACATACATAAAGTTAGGCAAAAAGGGACTCACCAACCCACCCGGGTTTATTTATTTTTATAACGTTTACTCATTCTTGAGAGAGAGAGACAGAGTGTGAGCAGGGGAGGCGCAGAGAGAGAAGGAGACACAGAATCGGAAGCAGGCTCTAGGCTCTGAGCTGTCAGCACAGAGCCTGACGCAGGGCTCGAACCATGAGCCATAAGATCATGACTTGAGCCGAAGTCGGACGCTTAACCGACTGAGCCACCCAGGTGCCCCATCCATGTTTATTATGGAAATTAAGGAAAGCTTAAAACATGTGCCATTTTGGCCACCAAAATATGTTATTTCTAGAAAATCTATGTTTTCATCTCCTTTTTAAGTATAAAAGATTAGGATATTGTGCCTCATTGGCAACACATGGGGCGTGTCATTGCCAAATCTGGGCTAGGGTGTAAACTTCACTTTGTACAGGCTGTCTATAACCTTGGACCAATTACCATACTTCTTTGGGGTCTAGTTTCTCATTTACAAGTGGGCCTGATGGTTTTATCTCAACAGGCTGTTCAGAGACAGAGTGAGCGGAGATGGGGCAGAGAGAGAGGGAGACAGAAAATCGCAAGCAGGCTCCACGCCATGCTGCCAGCACAGAGTCCGATGTAAGGCTCGAACCCATGAAGCCGTGAGATCACGACCTGAGCCAAAACCAAGAGTCAGATGCTTAACCGACTGAGCCACCCAGGCGTCCCACATACCAGCAAGATTTTTAATCCATCTGGGACTCCAAGGTATAAAATGAGCTTGCTACCTAAGTAAGAGGACTTGTGAACAACAGCCGGGAGGAGGGACAGAGGACATAGAGAGGAGAGCCTGGGCAGGAGGAGTATTTCATGGTCCCCATTTCTGCCCCTCCAGAGCCTTCCCAACACGACCCCCAGAAATGCAGCGGTGTTACTGGAAAGAGAAAGCACAGGGCAGCCTCCATGAAAAGCTTTGATTTCTTCCCCTTCTATTGCTGCTTCTCCCTCCTTGGGATTTGTGCTAAGAACGTGGACTGTACAATTTCATATCATTTAAGGAAGAAGGGATATTAGGGAGCTTGAGGGGCGGCCACTTGGCAAACATGAAAGCTTGCTCCGAGACATCTTTATAAGCTCTATCCCCATTGGGGCGCCCCTCAGAGCTGCCTCCCCGCAGAGCTAACTGAGCCTCCGAGACCTAGCTGCTTACGCCGTGCCCTTGAACATGGAGCTTTATTTTATCCTGTGATTGCCAGGGAGAGCTACACACGGCCTCCAGCCGGCAGCGATAGATAGCATTACCTGTTATCATTGTTATTTTCGGTTTCACTTCTGCTCCGCTGCCTTAAGCACTGGAAAAGCAGTTGTACTTAAAAGGCTGGGCTCCTCACTTCCAGGTTTATCAAAATCAAGGAGAAGTCGGGCTGGCTAGTTTTGAGGGCATAAAGAAAAACACCGCTTGGTGACAGGAGGCTTTGAATTATAGTGGGCAGAGATAGCTGGGTTCTGCATAAGACTTTAAACATCCAGATAGGTGCATTTAAAATAACTGCCCCCGTAGCCTCCATCTGAATTCTCCTGCCTTTGTTATCCACATAAAGCAAGCCACTCAGCAGTAGTCCTCATAAATGCCAAGGATTAAACCGTACAGACTGCATTTGGGATTCAATGGCACATTCTAGAATGAAGGGTGTTCGGAGCCAGATGCTTTTCTCTTGGGTATTAGTAGAGCAGCTATCAGGCTTTCCGACTTTAACTTGGAAATGATAATAGTTATTTGCCAAGCGCTTTAATGTGCGAGGTAGGAACCATTCGAGGACTTTATGTATAATGCTATTTAACCCCACAAAACTATATAAGATACAAGGTATTAAGGATGAAGAAATCGAGACTCAGATAATTAACTTGCCCCAAACCAAATGACCAGTAAATAATGGAGATCCAGAATCTAAGGAAGAAGGAGTATTAGAGATTTAAAGTGACACTAGATGGTTCACATTCAAAAACTCATGCCTTTGGGGCGCCTGAGGGGTTCAGTCAGTTAAACGTCTGACTCTTGATTTCGGCTCAGTTCATGATCTCCAGGTTTGGAGGATTGAGCCCCACATCGTCCCCTGCTTGGGATTATCTGTCTCCCTCTCCTTCTGCACACTTACTCTCGCACTCTCTCTCTCTCTCTTTCTCAAAAATAAATATATAAATATTTTTAAAAATTTTAAGGCATGAATTTTCCATCAGGTCACGCCTCTGATATACACAAAACAATTATTGCCTTCGTTTCTCTAAGTAGAAGATGATCTCAATTGTAAGATGCTTCTTCGTGTGTATCACAAAGGGGAAAACAATCAAACTGATGATTCATTCTAAGATGTGTTCAGACTTCGGAGATGTAAAAACGTAGGAGAAAAGAGTACCTTCTAATATTCCTGAAAAGTGATGCTTTAAAAGCCAGTCTGGAAGAAAAGAGCAGAGCAGTAACCTGTTAGCCGGGGATGAAGGCAGCCTGCAGGTATCCAAGACACAGACACTTGCTTTCTCCAAGGCTGAGGGTAAAAGGCAGGCAGAAATTCAATTGTGGCGGTTTCAGAATTTCCACCTGAAGGTGGCAGTGCAGGCCACGGGATATGGCCTTTGTCCTGGGGGGGGAGGGGGGAGGGCTTCAGGGGAGCACCAGCGGGCGGGAAATCTGTTCCCACAGGTTTAATTTTTTACTCACCCTTCAGAGCCTCACCAAACCTCAGGTTATCTTCCGGCTTCCTGTTTCTCCCGTCTGGTCTCTTCTTTCTCTGCATTAACTCTTCTACCTACATTTTCCAAAATCCAAAACAAATCGACTTGTAATAAAAACACAGCCATCCTTCTGTTCCCTGGAAAATCAAATCAGAAGTTTGGGACTTAGCTAATGAGAAGGAAGCAGGTGTCTTGATTTTCCTATTATTCTATGATGCTCTGGTGTCTTGATTACATAGATCCGGAGAATACTCTAGATATAACCTCAAGATAGAGATTCTTCTACCTAGAGAACATTTCTCAGGTAGGTCTTCCTATCTCTTGAGGTCGCTGGTGATCAAACATATCTGCGTTGCTCTCCTTCTGGGATCTTCTCCCACGTCCTTACGGGGCACCTACACCAGGCTCTGGCTACTTGAGAACTATTGTGAACATATCCTGTTCCGCTCCCAACTCCAGGCCTCTCCCTGAAATGTTCTCCACTCCCCCGGCCCACATCCCTGCCCATAAAAAATGCTCATTCTTCAAAGCCAAGTTCAAGTTCCTTAATGAAGACTTTCCTCACTTAAACCTCCTTGCCCTCCACATACAGCCCTAAGCAGTTCTCTGTAAATATGCTCATTGGTGTGCTTCTCCCTTCATTAGCTATCAGCCTAGTCATCTTCCTCCTTCTGTCTGATTTATACCCATATTCCTAGCACCTAGCACAGGAATTAATTTTGCACATTATTTTTCCAAATGTTTATTTTTGAGAGAGTGCAAGTGGGGGAGGGGCAGAGAGAGAGGTGGGGGACAGAGCATCCCAAGCGGGTTCTGTCAGCGCAGAGCTGACAAATGTGGGGATTGAATTTACAAACTGGAAGTCAGGACCTGAACAGAAGTCAAAGGACTTGAGCCACCCAGGTGCCCCCAGCTTTTGCATATAAAAAGCACCTGGAAAACTTTAAAAAATTCCTGATAGGTACGTCCCACCCAGACCAATGAAATCGGAACAGTCTGTGTTCTAACAAGGTGTTCCAGGATGCAAAGTCAAGTTTGAGCAGAGCTGTCTTAGGGTTTTTCCTTAGAGAAGTCTATATGGCCGTGTGTGAATCAAGTGCTCCCTCCTTTTCTTTCTATTGGATTCTGGTCCCTATTTCTTCCATATGGCAGTGCTTACAGACAAATGATAAGCCCATTTTAGTTGAAGGTTGTGGCTATTTTTTTTTTTTTTCCAATCAGGTTTAGTAGTAAAGTAGTTACAAGTTTAAGTTATAAGTTTATAGTAAAATGGCTCAAGGAGATATTTTACATGTTTTCTCAATCCATAAATACAACCAGAGAAGTATTCTAGTGGCTATTCTTCAAATCATGGAATAGAAATGGACACAACCTGGGGTGCCTGGGTGGCCCATTCTGTTGAGCATTTGACTGTTGATTTCAGCTCAGGTCACCATCCCCGCATTGAGGGAGTAAGCCCCATCTCAGACCCTGTGCTGGCCATGGAGCCTGCTTAAGATTCTCTCTCTCGCTCTGCTCCTCTTCCCCACCAAAATAATAAAATAAAATAAAATAAATAAAATAAAATAAGATAAATAAAATAAAAAAATTTTTTAAAAGACTGGAGTATTTAAAAAAATAGAAATGGACAAAGCCAGTATACATGGAACTTATACTATATGCCAGGCATTATGCTTAAGGGCCTCATTATCTCACAATAAATCTAAGACATTCATTCCACAGATGAGAAAAGAAAGGTTGGAGAGAGAGAGATGATGAGTCAAAGAGGGGACAGCAGAGATTTGAACCCAGATCTCTCCTAACATCAGGTCATTCTCCAGATTTTCATGACCGCCATTTTGTTATTTTGTTCATCATCACACAGTTTCAGGGAGGAAAAATCTGCTGCTCTAGAGGATTCCTGGCCCGGTCCCGAACAAATGTTACCACTTGGAGCACCTGAAGGAGTCACGCTACTCCCTGCTCATCTGCGGCAGTAAATACTGAAGGGATTTCTTTTTCTCTAAGACCTTGATAAGGGGCATGTTTTCAATGCATACTGGGTTAGAGCAGCAGATTTCTTCTGAGATGTTTTCCTTCTCTTAAACTAACACGTGTTGTTCCAAACTTGTGGTCTGAATTCGTGGACTCATTATTAACATGGCTCCCTCTTAAGCTAGGCTCTGTGGGGGACTGCCAGTGAAAACGACAGACAAGACCCTTCTTGCTTCCCTGCTCTCGCTTAAAACTAAATAAAAATGTTAAAAAAACAAATTAAAAAAGAAGTCTGCACAAGCAATATTTACCTGAATAAATTGTACTTTATTTATTTATTGTTTTCATTCATTTCTGAGAGAAAGAGACAGTGTGAGCAGGGGAGGGTCAGAGAGAGAGGGAGAAATAGAATCTGAAATAGCCTCCCGGCTCTGAGCTAGCTGTCAGCACGGAGCCTGATGCGGGGCTCGAACCCACGAACCGTGAGATCATGACCTGAGTCGAAGTTGGATGCTTAACCAACTAAGCCACCCAGGAGCCCCAATAAATTTTTTTTTTTTAAATTGGGGAAAAAATTCTAAACAACACCACCCGATTCCAACTTCATAATAATTTTATTAGACTAGCCATAAATTCACAGATTAATTTAGGGAGTAGTTTAAATTTTCCAAACAATTTTTTTCTCATTTTGTTACATTTTTAAAACTGTTTTCTTTTGTCTGAGATATTGTTTGCTGTTCAGACATTTCTAACTTGTATGCAGTTCAAATAAAAGTTTTCCCCTCGATGGCAAGCACATACATATCCCACAATGTGTCAGGGGCTCCTGGGTCACTCAGTCAGTTGAGCCTCTGACTCCTGATTTTCGGCTCAGATCATGATCTCACTGTTCATGAGATCGAGCCCTGCATCAGGAGGCTCTGTGTTGACAGTGTGAAGCCTGGCTGAGATTCTCTCCCCCTCTCTCTTTGCCCCTCCTCTGCTGACTCTCTTACTCTCTCTCTCTCAAAATAAATAAACATTTTTTAAAAATAAAAATAAAAGGATGCGTGGGTGGCTCAGTCGGTCGAGTGTCCAACTTTGGCTCAGGTACTGATCTCACTGTTTGTGGGTTCGAGCCCCGCGTGTGGCTCTGTGCTGACAGCTAGGAGCCTGGATCCTGCTTTGGATTCTGTGTCTGCCTCTCTCTCTCTCAAAAATAAATGAACATTTATTTAGGGGCACCTGGGTGGCTTAGTCGGTTAAGCGTCCGACTTTCGCTTAGGTCATGATCTCGCGGTTCGTGGGTTCGAGCCCCGCGTCGGGCTCTGTGCTGACTGCCAGCTCAGAGCCTGGAGACTGTTTCAGTCTGTGACCCCCTCTCTCTCTGACCCTCCCCTGCTCACGCTGTCTCTCTCTCTCTCTCTCTTAGAAATAAAAATAAAATAAAATAAAATAAAATAAATGAACATTTAAAAAATTTTAAATAACAATAAATAAAAATAAAAATAAAGCTGCAAAATTTCTAAAAATTTTTCAAGACAGATGATGCTCAATAATTTACATATGTGCAAAATATAGCTAACTCGCAGAGACACAAAAGGAGAGTCACCTGATGTATCAGACAAGGTTCCGACAGGAGCCACGTCATCCCAAATGGTACAAGGTGAGGCCCATAATGAAGGCTCAGTTCCCTGCGTTGAGGCAGAGAGAAGGAGAGGAAAAAGCAGAGGAAGGCTCGTAGAGGCTAAGAGAAGGGGAAGCCATTCCCTCCCCTGGGCTTCCTTGGAGCGAAAGGAGGTAAGTGGTGCCCTCTGGGCCCAGTGGGGAGCTCTCCTTAAGGAAGGCAAGGCAAGGAGGGAGTGGGAAAAACTGCTTCTTCTCCCAGCTCATAGCATTTACGGGTCCCACTTACCGCCGATACAAGCAGCAGCCACTAGAAGGCATGAGAATGCAGGCCCCAGGGATAGCACAGACCAGTTTGGAGAATGACCAGCTCACTTCAGTCTATTCAATGCAAAGTGCGTGTGTCTGGCACCGTATTCATTTGTATCCATGTATGTAATACAAGCACACCTCGGAGATATTTCAGGTTCGGTTCCAGACCAGCACAATAATGCGAATATTGCAATAAAGCAAGTGAAATAACTTTTTTCTGGTTTCCCAGTGCACATAAAAGTGGTTGACACTATACTGTCGTCTTTTAAGTGTGCACTAGTATTATCTCTAAAAAATATATATACAAATTAAATAATGTCTAATTAAAAAAAATATTTTCTGGCTAAAAAAGGCTAACCATCATCTGAGCTTTTAGCGAGCTATAATCTCTTTGCTAGTGGAAGGGTGCTGCTTCAGCATTGATGGCTGCTGGCTGATCAGGGTGGTGTTGATGAAGACCGTGGCAATGTCTTAAAATAAGACAACGGCGAAGTTTGCCACATCACGTGATCCTTCTTTTCACAAAAGACGTCGCTGGAGCCGGCGGTGCTGGGAAGCTATGTGAAGACATTGGCACCCTGTTGATGAGAATGTAAAATAGCGCAGCTACTGTGGAAAACAGCATGGAAGTCCCTCAACAAATTAAAAATAGAAGGACTATATGATCCAGTAGTCCCACCTCTGAGTACATGTCCCCCCAAAGTTGAAATCGGCATCTGAAAGAGGCACCTGCACGTCTGTGTTCAAAGCAGCACTATTTGCAGTAGCCTATAAGAGAAAGAAATCCATATGTCCGTCAACAGATGAATGGGTTCAGAAAACGTCATAGGAGTAAGAAAATGTAACATTATTCTTTAAAAAGAAGGAAAGAAGGAAATTCTGTCACATGCTACAGTATGGATGAAACTTGAGGGTATTACGCTGTGTAAAATAAGCCACTACACACACACACACACACACACACACACACACACACCAGATATTGTCTGATCCTCCTCTGCCTTTTTTTTTTTTTTTTTTTTTGAGAGAGAGTGAGCGAGGAAAGGGCAGAGAGAGAGGGAGACAGGATCCAAAACGAGCTCTACACTGACAGCAATAAGCCGATGCATGGTTGGTTCAAACTGAGTTGAAGTAGGACCTTCAAACGACTGAGCCACCCATCTAAGCCCGCTTACAAGAGACATTTAAGGTAGCCACACTCATGGAAGCAGAAGTAGTGCTGTGGCTGCCATGGACTTGGGGGCAGGAGGAAGGGGTTGTTCACTGTATATAGAGTTCCAGATTCACAAGATTAAAATTTCTAGAAATCTCTTGCTCAACTATGTGAATTTAGTGAATAATACAAAACTGCAAGATGAAAACTAACTAAAATGGTAAATTTTATGTCATGTGTTTCTTTTTTTTAATTTTTTTAATGTTTTATTTATTTCTGAGAAAGAGAGAGAGAGGCAGCATGAGCAGGGGAGGGTCAGAGAGAGAGGGAGACACAGAATCTGAAGCAGGCTCCAGGCTCTGAGCTAGCTGTCAGCACAGAGCCCGACGTGGGGCTCAAACTCATGAACCGTGAGATCATGACCTGAGCCGAAGTCAGACACTTAACTGATTGAGCCACTCGGGGGCCCCTTATGTCATGTGTTTCTTACCACAATTTAGAAAAAAATGGAACATGAGTTTTGGGATTTGAGTGGTGGGGAATTAAACTTGGACTCTGTCTCAGACCAATGACCTCACCTTCCTCTGTTTCAGTTTTCTTTCTTATTGAAGGAGTTGATCTAAACTTTTAAAGGTTCTATCCAGTTCTAAAACCTTAATTGCATTGGGGGCACCTGGGTGGCTCAGTTGGTTAGGTGTCCGACTCTCAGTTCCGGCTCAGGTCATGATCTCACAGTGTGTGGGATTGAGCCCCACGTCGGTGACAGCACAGGGTCTGTTTGGGATTCTCTCTCTTCCTCTCTCTCTGCTTCTCCCTCCCTCGCTTTCCCAGTCTCTTTCTATGTCTCTGTCTTTTAAAATAAACTTAAAAAATAAAAATCTAATTGAATTGTAGTGATAAAGAAAATATCTTAGCCATTGACTCTAAGACAAAGTCCTGTATAGAACAAAACGTTGACCTGTTTATCTTCCAAAAAATCCTCTCCCTTCAATCGTATGAGGGACACAATCAATTCACATTTGATGCTTAGTGATCAGCATCTCACTAAATAATCGAGACTGAAAACAACTTGAAAAAGGACAATGTTTACCTCAAGTGAAAGGAGTCCCTAACTCTTACTCAATGATGTTCATCATTTTTTTACTCTAATCTTTATCACATGTGTATTAGAAAGATTAGAGCAAAAGGCATTAGAAGAAAGACAGTTATCTTGGAAATGACCCTGACATCTAGTGAAGATGGTCTGAACAGAGGAATAGAAAGGAAGGGATAGAGATGAAGAGAGATCGAGGATGAAACTTGGCAAGTGTTAAACATAGAAATGTATCAAAGGTGTTTCTTAGGCTTCAGGACAGAGGGATCAGGGCAAAAGTGATTCAGTCAATGTTTGTAGAAAGGATGGTGCCTATGTTGAAACACACAGGGGAGATATTGGATCCAGAGACAAAGGCCTCATGGTGAGACTGCAGGGACACTTTCAGGTAGAGTTTTAAGAGACAGGGACAGCAAGCCTTGCCCTGAAACTTTGGGCAAAGCTGCAGTTGGCCAAAACCATCACGCTTGGAAGAGGTGCCTTGGGTTTTACACTGTAACGAATAGGGAAGTTGGTAAGTAAGGAAGAAGAGACCCAGACAGGGCTGTAAACAAGGTGGAGGAAGTAGCCAAGATGAGGAATGAGGCCAAAGAGACAGAGGAAGGTGTTGGTAGGGGGGGTGTTGGGTAGTGGTACCTTTGCTGCAGAGTATGGGAAGGAGGAGACTCAAGGTGAGAAAATTCCAGAAAAGGCAGGAAGGGAAAGATTTCTAGGCTCGGGTGAAAGAATTAAGCTTGGAAATATAGGAGCAGAAGATAAAAGGATGAGTATGGAAAGAATGTTTATTTGTTGGAATTTATTGCTACAAGCAATAAGGATTTGGCTAACTCACATTGAGAGGAATTTATGTGGAAGGCTTTGGGGTGGCTTCCAACATTCAAAAGAAGATCAGATAACCGGACTCAGCAAAAGGGCTGAACCAAGAGAGACTGGGCCTGGAAAAGACAGGTAAGTTCAACCACCAGGGTGAACTTATGTTAGGCCCCCACCACTGGCACACAAACTGAGAACACAGGTGTCATCTGGCCACAGCAATTGTCACCACAAAGCTGTGAATCCCCCAATTGTTCTCCCAATATTCAAAAGCCTGATGTCAAGTGTCTTAGAGGCTGAACCCTCCATCATCTGCCCACTCCCCCAAGGCCATGACTTCTTTTTGCTTTTATAAATTTTTTGAATGTTTGTTTATTTTTGAGGGCGGGGGCAGAGAGAGAAGGAGACTCCGAATCTGAAGCAGGCTCCAGGCTCTGAGCTGTCAGCATAGAGCTCGATGCAGGGCTCGAACTCATGAACTGTGAGATCATGACCTGAGCGGAAGTCGGAGGCTTAACCGACTGATCCACGCAGGTGTCCTGGCCATGGCTTCTAAGAGTACCTGACCCTTTTGCTTGGAGAGGTAGAGCCTAGGCACACTTGATGTCCCACAAGGACCCCAGGGCAGACATTCTCTCAACAAATAAGGCTCTTAGAGTTAAGAGTAGCCCAAATAAGAGATATGTGTCTACTGCAACCCACCTCATCATTTCCCAGAACTGCATTTCAAAACCAAAACCAAAACCAAAACCAAAACCAAAACCAAACACACAGTGCAAAGGGCTTCTGCCTAACGGAAAACCAGTTTACCTTCATACAACGGAAAACACTCTACTTCCCAAACCAATCCATTAAAATCTCTCCACTCTATCCAAGCTCCAGCCCCAAGATCCCTAATGACATCTATTCCATTTTTTTCCTGTTCTATAGCAAGCTTGTTCTGATATATTGCAAACCACAAAAAAGCACAGAGTCAGAAGATACTAATGCATACACAGACTTGGTAGAAAGAAATAAAAAAGAAGGAAGTTAAAACATTTACATGACACAATAAGGAAGGAAATTCTGGGTGATGGCTCTGGTCATTTCTGCAGCAGGTCTGTGCTGTGGATAATATTAGTGGCTTATCTACACCACAGCCCACCGAAGTCTATTTTGGCTTCTGGCAGCACTTTGCCAGCACTTAATCATTGGGGTGACCCCCAATCTCATGTATGAATGACTATTACAGCTCTATATTCCTACAGGTATAGGGTTACAACCGTCTTTCCAAGCTGTCTTTCACAAACTTTTTCTTTCTTTTTAAAAGATACTTTAGTTGTATATTGGACAAGAACAGATATAAGATGAGCTGGTAGTAAATCAACCCTACTGTACAATTACAAAATGATGCTCTTTACCACATTGTAAGATTTCAATTGCCAGCCAGTCTATTTCTGATTTCTTCTTGGGGCCTAATGTGATATAATAATAAGGATGGCTGCATCCCCAGCAGGTAATGCAAATCCCCTCTTCAATCCTACACAAGTGGCCCCAGCTTTTCTATTATCAAAATAAGGACTCTATAACAAAAGACGGTTTAAGAATAAAGTCAAATAACTACATAGCCTTAAAACAAACTCCAGTTTTATCTATGTAAATAATAAGGAATATTTTCCTCTGATTAAACTCTCCTTCATTCAAACAAATAGTTCACACTGAAATTCTTAGACCATATGCAACTGTTATAGGATTAAGTGTGTCCCACCCCCCAAAATTTATACGTCGAAGTTCTAACATCGTAACTCAGAATGTGAATATATTTGAAGATAGGGCCTTTTAAAGAGAGAGTGAGCCACAAAGAGATAATTAGGGAGGGTGGGCCGTAATCCAATCTGACTGATGTCCCAGTAAGGAAAGGAAATTTGAGCACATGGACACTAGGGACTTGCACACAGAGGGAGAAGGTGGCCATTTGTAAGCCAAGGAGAGAAGCCTTGGAAGAAATCAAACCTCCTGCCATCTTGATCTTGGGCTCCCAGCCTCCAGAACTATGGGAAAATAAATTTCTGTTGTTTGAGCCCCCTAGTCTATGATACTTTGTTATGGCAATCCTAGCAACCTCATTCAGCAATTCGTTGAAAGGGACCAACAAACTATCAGTAAAGGAGAAGAAAATGTGTGAATTACCATGTACTTTCATTGGTGTTTTGGATATTTTTCATGTATAGTGAGTATATGAATTTTCTAATTCCCGGTAGGAAAGCATACTCGGAAAGCCTAATGGCAAACCATTACAAGTTGTAATGTGTTTCTGCTGTGTTCGGATGGCCAGTAAGGACTGTCTTCAAAGTCCTCGGACTTATTTTGTTAGAAGACCAAATGTTTGCTGATGGCATTACGATGTCCCTCATTAAGGGATCTGTGTTGGTATTCTTTTTTTATCAAAGGCTTTATTTGTATAAAAGACCTGAGGCTTGGCTTCCAAATTCAAGTGACCACTTATTGATGAGATTCATAAGTGTCTTAGATCAACTGCTCTCACATCAGCCTCTGAGACAGGGAGCCTTGAACAGGTGATTTATGAATGAAGTAATCCCAAGGGCAAACTTCTGAGAAAGTCAGAAAAGCAGGGAAAAAGAAAAAGGAGGAAGCCAAATTAGGGCATGGCTTCAGGCAAAATTTTGGAGATAATCGATCACTTCAAGTTGATCCCTCCTTGGGGATCTATGGAGTGTAATTTGCACCTCAGCCCTGTCCTGACCCGAAGACAAGAGGTAGAAAGCTTTCATATTATCCAATTCATCAGTCACTGCTTTAGAGGAGAGGAAATTCCCAGACTCTGCCAGGCCAATCCTTTGAGGCGGGTGGGGAAGAGCTCAGGTGCTGGCTGTTGGGAGCAAATGCTCCTTTAAGTCCTGGGGTCCCAAAAATAGAATCAAAGTGACCCAAGGAGATCTGGTAGGCACACCAATATTACACACCACAATAAACATTGAATTTTTGCTTCTGTTTCTTCAACTCAGCTGTAAGATTCTGGATCGTATTCTGGAAGCTTCACCTTAACTTCTGGAGTATAGCTTCAAGAACTTCAGCATCGCTAGGATTTTTCTTAGGCCCAGACACTACTATGATTTTCAATACACCCTCTCCTATTCTCGGAATTCCTTCAGAAATCACCAGGCGTCCATACCCCAGGAAAACCATCTGGTAGGAGCTAAATGAACTATAGAGTCATCCATGTTCTCTCTTCCTTGGGGCCCTTCTTTTTTCTTCTCCAACCTTCTTCACCTGGCCCATCCTCCCTCTGAAATGGGATCACATCCTTCGCTCCTACTCTCTGTTGTTCTTCATTTCTCTGGGCTCTTGGTTGAGTTTCTTTCCGTTCTCTGCTGGTACCCTGACTGTCATCCAGTTGACAAACAAGAACACTATCACAGACTGCTTCCTGCCCACCTCGTCCCCCACCCCGTGTCCAGGAGAATCTCTCTTGCCACCTTAGGGTGGGTTGAATGAGGATTTATGTTCCCGTCTCTGTCACAGCCCCTCTGGGGGGTACATTTAGCTTTGGCAATCTGAAGAAGTCACTTGCTTTCTTGGCCTATATGTTGACTAATTGAGAATTTGGCTTCCTATGAAATGCCAGAAGTCGGCAGAAGATAGATGTGAGTCATATGCTGATACAACTTCTCTGTGCCTACAGGGCCTGCTGAGGCCTAACCTGTATACACTACCTGTGCGTGGTGAAGCTTTGCTGAATGGAATGGACACGCAGATCATGATGAGTAACCCAGGGTCCAGGGTCACCTGATTTTTCATAACCAGGACTTCGGTTGTTATCAAGGCCCAAGATCAACCCTAGAGTGTTTTCTGTAGAAGAGAATCATCCCTTGCTAGAGAGTAACTTGACTGAAACCTCAGCGGCCCAAGAATCTCCTTGGGGTTTGTCATAGTCCCATACAGTGTCTGGATCTACCTCCAGAGCGTTGAGTGTCATTTATTGGATCTGCTTGGACTGTCATCCAGACTGCCCAGGGGAACTCGTTCTGGACCGTGTTCTGATTGGAAAGTTGTCTTGAGTTTCTAAGCTGTTGTAATGAATTACCACACACTTGGGGTGGCTTCAAACAACAGGAATTTATTCTCTCACTGTTCTGGAGGCCAAACATGAAACATCAAAGAGTTGGCTGGATGGTTCCTGGGGGAGGCTCTGAGGGAGGGTGGTCCCATGTCCCCTCCTCCATGCTGGTGCCTTTGGCACTCTTTGGCATTTCTTGCCTTGTAGATGAGTCAGTCCAATCTCTGCTTTTGTATTTGTGTTGCCTTCCCCTCCGTGTCTGCTTGTATCTTTCCCTTCTTTTTTTAAAGCCATTTTTTCATTTATCTTTTCTATATGTTTTTGTTTTTTTAATATAATTTATTGTCAAGTTGGCTAATATACCAAATGTATCTTTTTTTTTTGAGAGAGAGAGAAAGAAAGAGAGAGAAAGAGAGAGCTCATGTGCAGGGAGGAGGGGCAGAGAGAGAATCCCAGGCAGGCTCCACACTGTCAGTGCAGAGGCTGATGTGGGGCTTGAACTCATGAACCAGGAGATCATGACCTGAGCCGAAGGCTTAACCGACAGCCACCCAGGTGCCCCTCTTTCCCTTTTCTTATAAGGATATTTGTCATTGGATTTAGGGTAGATGTTTCTATAAGAATGACCTAAATCTGGGATGGCTTCATCTCAAGGTTCTAGACTTAATCATACCTGCAAAGACTCTTTTTTCAACTAGGATAGTATTTATAGGTCCTGGGGGTTAGGAAATGGACATGTATTTCACCCCACAAGAGATATATTCCTGATTACTTAGTTATTAAATGCCTTAAATGTTCATCCAAATATAGTATGTACTCTTAATCAAACACAGTGCAAGGTGGAGTAAAGGAAACATGTCCTTTACTTGGGGGAAAAATATCCTTAACATGTCCCAGATTATGAAGTAATAGGGTTTTCATAGTATTTATGTCTCATTCCATTGCATACGTGAGTTTTATTAAGGCCAAAGAACATTCTGTCTTCATATGCCAGCAGCTCATATCACCAGGATATTTGGCCTGTGTAATATGTTACGAGTGGGTAGGACAGTCATACTTCTGTAGACTAAATTGTGGCATGGAGCCAAACGGCTGAAATTATTCTGAGGTAAGACGGTTATGACACTCCATTAGATATCTACCTCAGTAAAATAAACTACTCCAGTGGATCAACAGGAGAACTACTATTGCTTTGCTCCTCAGAAAAGATCACATCCAAATAATAAATGCATTGGAGTCACCACCTGCTAAGCTTAAAATAATTCACTTTCATTCTCCGAGACCAATTCAAGATTGATTGACCTGGCAAAATCTGAGAGTTAAGTAAAAATAAAAAAGAAATCACCATCCTCTATTTTCCCCGAAGTTTTTGGGGAGGCGGTAGCAGCATTAACTTTAAAGAATTTCTCCATAGAAATTGTAATACTTTTGCATCATTATTTTGTTAGCTAGAGGGAGCTCCATGGGCTTCAGCTTGGCTCTCCTTACCTTAATAGCTATTGTATTACAATCTGGAAGGTATATTCTTCCAGGATAGAGGGTAAATATAGCAACTACGTGCTCACCAAACAGATAATTGATAACAAAAAGGGTTTGTGAACTACTAGAGCAATGAGAAGTGTTTGTGGATCAAAACACCATTTATTTCTGGGCGTTTGTAAGACTCACTTGAGATCAGGGCAAAGCAATGGTACACTGAGATCCTAAGAATTAATGTTGTGTATAGCCAGAGTCCAATGACCCTCAAAAGATTTGAGTACCTCATTCTCTTTAAGGAAAAATAGCCCTGGTAAATGGCTGAAGGGAAGTTAAATCAAAAATTCAATATATGTATTTCCAATTTAAAGAATTTTTAATGTGGGGCGCCTGGGTGGCTTAGTCGGTTAAGCGTCCGACTTTTGCTTAGGTCATGATCTCACGGTTCGTGGGTTCGAGCCCCGCGTCGGGCTCTGTGCTGACAGCTCAGAGCCTGGAGCCTGTTTCCAATTCTGTGTCTCCCTCTCTCTCTGACCCTCCCCTGCTCATGCTGTCTCTCTCTCTCTCCTAGAAATAAATAAAACATTAAAAAATGTTTTTAATGTTTTTTTTTAATTTATTTCAGAGAGAGAGAGAGAAAGAGGAGGGGCAGAGAGAGAGGGAGACAAAGGATCCAAAGCAGGTTCTGTTCTGACAGCACAGAGCCCAGTGTGGGGCTCCAACCCAGGAACCATGAGATCATAACTTGAGCTGAAGTTGGACGCTCAACTAACTGAGCCACCCAGACACCCGCCCCCACCTTTTTTAATCTCAAAGTTACCCAGTCTTAGAATCAGATAGTGAGTTATGATATTTTGATCTAAATTAGGCTTGTATTGTCTCCAGACCAGGAGTTCTTTTTCAATTACAAGAACCACGGGAAAAGGGGCACCTGGGTGGCTCAGTCAGTTAAGCACCCAACTCTTGGTTTTGGCTCAGTTTATGATCTTATGGCTTGTGGGTTTGAGTCCCACATCTGGCTCTTTGCCACCAGAACGAAACTTGCTTGGGATTCTCTCTCTTCTCTGCTGTGCCCCCATTTGCACTGTCTCTCAAAATAAATTAAGAAACTTAGAAAAAAAAGAGCCTAAGTGTCCATCAACAGATGAATGGATCAAGAAGATGTGGTTTATCTATACCATGGAATACTACATGGCAATGAGAAACAATGAAATCTGGCCATGTGTAGCAACATGGATGGACCTTGAGGGTGTTATGCTGAGCGAAATAAGTCAGGCAGAGAAGGACAAATATCATATGTTTGCACGTATAGGAGGATTAGGAGGAACTTGACGGAGGAACAAGGGGGAGAAGAAGGGCAGAAATGGTGGGGGAAAGGGAGAGAGGCAAACCATGAGAAACTCTTGAATGCTGACAAAAACTGAGGACTGATGGATGTGGGGGGGAGGGGGGATGGGCATGGAGGAGGGCACTTTGGGGATGAGCACTGAGTGTTATGTAGAAACTAATTTGACAATAAACTATTTGTAAAAAAAAAAAAAAAAAAGAGCCATGGGAAAGAGTATTTCTACTTTCGGGAAGATGGACAAAATATAATTTTCTGTTTCTCTCACTAAGCACAACTAAAACTCCTGGACATCTTCTCTATTTAAAGGAGAAACAGACAGATCCACAGATATAGCTGGAGACTTCAACATGCCTGTCAATATTTGATGAAAAAACTGGACAGAAAACCAGCCAGTATGTAGAATAAAAGATATCATCAGGTAGGATCAAACTGACATTTATAGAATACTCCACCCAATAACAGCAGAACACACATTCATTTTAATTGCCCATGAGATAGATATCAAGATAGACCATATTCTGGGCCATAAAACAAACCTCAACAAGTTCAGAAGAACTGCAGTGTTACAGTGTGCTGTCTGACCACAACAGAATTAAACTAGAAATCACTAATGGAAACATAACAGAAAAAGTTTCCAAATACTTAGAAACTAAAAACACACTTCTAAATAATGCATGGATCAAAGAGGATGTCTCAAGAGAAAAAAATACATTGCCCTGCATGAAAATACGTAACCCTGTCATTTCTTCTCTTAAACTGTCCTGAGGTATGAGAGATCGCTGTCTCGTTCTATCTTTCTGGAAGTTTCCATGCCCCAAAACCCTTCTAATGGCATGGACATCATGGTCCCAGTACTGACCCTCAGTGGGCATTTTATCCATGTGACCACATGCAATAATTGAATCAACTATTTAAATGATTATTTACTAATTACTTAAATGTGGCTTCCAGAATACTATTTCTTAATAACAAAAGGAATTTTATGATCTTCAGCCCCGACTAAGCCTGATAGACAATCCTAGATTCCCAGTAGTACTCCGTCCCCTTATTGCCTTCAAACACGCCTGGATCCCACAGTAGATCTCTGGGTATAAGCATCTTGGCTACACACAGTGGAATTCAATTCTGCTTAGGGAGGAGACTTGGTAACTCCTGATGGGAACTGATGGGAAGCTGGATAATCAGGCTTTGAAACTCAGATAAGACTGGGAGAGACCAAGCAATAGGAAATACATTACAGACAGCTTCTTCCACGCAACTGTCCATTTAGGATATCTCTGCCAGCTACACTATCACTTGACCTCCATCATCATCATTATGGGACTCTTGATGCTGCCAAATTCCCCTGAATAATGGCCTAACCATCCCTACAAGACAGGGCCACTCCTTCAAGAATAAAGGTATCAGGAAAGAACATCCAACTGACTCCCATGTCTCCAAGTCAGGACTCAATACTGAATTTATTTGACTTCATCCTAATACTTACGCTAGCTTGCTTCCCAAGAATGGCCTTTAAGATGTCAGTAAGTTAGAAAATTGGTGTAGCGGTAGAGATCACTGGTGGGACAGAGGAGATGAAATTGATGGGTTAAAGAAGGTGGGTTAAAAATAATCTATTATTAAGTACTTTATTTGCCTCTACCCATTGATCGATGGAAGGGATGGAATATCCATGTCAAACTGATGTATCCTATGGTGTAATTCATTGTATTACCTTACTGAAAAGTCTAGGAGTAGATCTGACTTTAATTGCTAATTAGTCAAGAAGTCAATGGCCCAAACCTTGGTTTTTGTCTGCTTCTAAGAATCCATCTCCACACATACTCTGCAGACTCAGACTTCTACTCCACATGGTGACAAGAAGGCTGCTGCTGCTCCAGCACTCTTGTCCTCTAAGCTTCAAGCCAGGGAATAATAAGAAGAAGGGTGTCATAACTGATAAAGGGCTAAGATCCAAAGTCAATAAAGAACTTATCAAACTCAACACCCAAAAACCAAATAACCCAATAAAAAAATGAGCAGAGGCCATGAACAGACACTTTTCCAAAGAATACATCCAGACACATGAAAAGATGTTCAACATCATTCACCATCAGAGAAATGCAAATCAAAACCCCTATGAGCTACCACCTCCCACATGTCAGAATGGCTAAAGTCAACAACACAAGAAACAACAGATGTTGATGAGGATGCGGAGAAAGGGGAGCCCTCTTGGGAATACAAACTGGTGCAGACACTCTGGAGACCAGTATAGAGGTTTCTCAGACAACTAAAAATAGAACTACCCCACAAACCAGCAATTACATTGTTAGGTATATACTCAAAGGATACAAAAATACAGATTTGAAGGAATACATGCACCCTGTTGTGTGGAATGTTGCTCAGCCATCAAAAAGAATGAAATCTTGGGGCACCTGGGTGGCTCAGGTAGTTGGTCATCCGACTTTGGCTCAGGTCATGATCTAGTGGTTCCTGAGTTCCAGCCCCGTGTTGGGCTCTGTGCTGACAGCTTCTTCAGATTCTGTGTCTACCTCTCTCTGCCCCTCTCCCACCCACACTCTGTCTCTCTCTGTGTCTCAAAAAATAAGTAAACATTAAAAATTTTAAAAAAAGAATGAAATCTTGCTATTTGCAATGACATGGATGGAGCTAGAATGTATTATGCTAAGTGAAATAAGTCAGTCAGAGAGAGGTAAATACCATAGGACTTCACTCATGTGTGGAATTTAAGAAACAAAACAGTGAACATAGGGGAAGCAGAGAGAAGAGAAGAGAACAAAACAAACCACAAGAGACTCTAAAAGATAGAGAACAAACTGCAGGTTGATGGCAGATGATGGGTGAGAAATGGGTTAGATGGGTGATGGGTACTAAAGGCTGGCACTTTTGGGGATGAGCATTGGGTGTCGTATGTAAATGATGAATCACTGGATTCTACTCTGAAAACAATATTGTGCTGTATGTTAAATAAGTAGAAATTAAATTTAAAGGGGAAGAAGAAGATAAAGCATCTTTTTATGAGTTCAGCAGAACCTAATGTTTCTTATTATGTTTGTCTGGGGCACATTCCTGAACCCTGACCTGTTACCATGGCCAATGTAATGTTCTGCGTTGATTGACCAAGCTGGTCCCTCTCCTAATGTTTGGAGGGTTCTGCAGCAAGATGATAAATATAGGCCATATAGTATATGTCAAATTATTTTCAGTCATATTATACATTAAATGAAATATATTCGACCTTCTTAACGATATCCTTTAATTAGAACCTGAGAGGAAGGTCTGCATTTAGAATTCTCAGACTCTTTAGAGGCTTACTCGGAGGGGTAGCCTAAGGAATTCTCTTTCCTTCCTTGGCTCTGGACGGCAGCCTGAGGGGCCTCGTATGCACATATGTGGTCACTCTGGCACGCACAGCCCTGCAGCTACCTTTTACCCACCCCTTGAGCCCAGGTGAGCACACACCAGCTGCATGGCCTGTCCTCGGATGGGGGGAGAGACCACCATGTGACTTGGAAGCCGGTAGAGATGTTCAGGTAGGTAATTTCGGCATCTTGGATACTTCCGTCTAGAACATGAACAAAACTGCCAAGTGGGGGATCCCGTTGGGCATATCCACTCGGTTCTGTATATTCCCCACACTGTGCAGCTGAATATGATGCAGGAAGGTCAAAGCAGGAGTCAAGGCTGGGTCCTGCTTGTCCGGATCTTGGGGCCGTGCTGAGCAATGGGTAAGCTACTCATCATCTCCTACAGACAGGGCTAGAGCCAAGACCCTTGGAAACAAAGGTCCTGAGAGTGTATGAATGTGGGTCCAAGAGTGACCCTCTTGAAAGAAACTAGAGGGGCGCCTGGGTGGCTTAGTCGGTTAAGCGTCCGACTTTCCCTTAGGTCATGATCTTGCTGTTCGTGGGTTCGAGCCCTGCGTCGGGCTCTGTGCTGACTGCCAGCTCAGAGCCTGGAGCCTATTTCAGAGTCTGTATCTCCCTCTCTCTCTGACCTCCCCTGCTCACGCTGTCTCTCTCTCTTTCCTAGAAATACATTTAAAAATATATATATATATTTAAAAAAAAAAAGAAAGAAACTAGAGACAGTCCTTGGACTTTGGATACATGGATTATTGGGTGGTCAGGAAAATGCAAGCACCGTCTGCACACATGACATTAAACATGTTTCAAAATTAGACCTATGTTTTTTTTTTGCCTCCTATTTTGTATCTGTTGCTCTTCTATGTCCACCATGGGTCAGTTTGGTTCCCTTCCCTTCCAGTTTAAATTTCACTCCTTGCTTCCATTAGCCTGTTGCCTTCTGCTTGCTCTAGTGATTCCAGGCTCTGACCCAGCCAGAGATTCCATTTGACTTTCTCAGGGAACGTTACAGCAGCCACACCCCATTGCCTCTCATGTGGACAACTGGTACTGCCTCCTAGTGGGTCTAGTTCCTTGAATCCAGTTCTGGTCCCTCACCCTTACACCCTCCACTCTACCCCTCATTGCTGTTCCCTTCTATGAACAGGCATCTTCCATTTGAGAGTTAGAGCAATATTTTAAAAAATAATAATTTTTAGGGGCACCTGTGTGGCTCAGCTGGTTAAGTGTCCGACTTCGGTTCAGGTCATGATCTCACGGTCCGTGGGTTCGAACCCCGCGTCGGGCTCTGTGCTGACAGCTCAGAGCCTGGAGCCTGCCTCGGATTCTGCATCTCCCTCTCTCTCTGCCCCTCCTCAACTCACACTCTGTCTCTTTCTCTCTCAAAAGTAAATCAACATTAAAAAACCAATTTTTAAAAACCTTTAAAACCTAAACGTTGCACCTGCTACTAAGACCCATGGTCTGCAGGAAAACATTGCTGTGGCTATGGTTTGCAAAGCCCGGACGTTCTGGGCCAGGTCAGCCTCTGCTCACACTCCTTTCTCCACTCTGCCCCACTCTGGTTCTTCCTCCCAACTTGCGGAGGATTTCTTTCAGTTCTTTGAACAACTTCTTCCTCTTCCTCCTCCTGCTTCTCTCTTCTCTCTCTTTCCTTGGCTTGACTCTCTCTCATCTCCATATTTTCACAAAGAATTTCCCCTCTCTGAAATCCACTTACTCCTCTTTCCTTTCCTTTCAATTAAATAAATATTCATCATCTTTTCTCTTTGAACATGAGAGTAATAAGCTCTGGGATACCATCCCTAACTCACCAATATAAGGTAAGTTCCCCAAATGTAGAGCCCCATGGAGGATGCAACCCCATAGCAAGTCAAATCTTGTGTGTGATGACATTTTCCCTAAATCAGGCAGATTTACAAAGAAAATCCCTTTTGATTTTCACCACAACTCTATGAAGTGCTTGGTTTTAACCTGTTTGGAAGATAGGGGACACTGATGCCTAAGGACTTATGGACTTCTCCAAGGCCAAGGTCACATGAGTCGCTAGAAGAGGTGCCAATTTTCTCCTCCAAACACCATGGATATCAGGCATTATTTGCATCCCTGGTGGGTCAGTAAAGAGATCATGGTTTTGGTACTTTCTAGCACATCATCCTAAAAGCCCAGGCTGGAGCTGGCTGGAGCTGCCAAGAAAATAGTCAATTAGTGCTCTGTTTGAGGCTGCTTTTCTTTTGTATTACTTCACTCCCTGAAGACTCTGTCTTTTGTTTATCCACTGAAGTTCAGCAGACCCCCTGGGGCTCGCTCCAACATGGAATAATAATAATTAGTCCAACAATGACAATTCTATTATAACTTTGCTTTCATCTCTTGAGATGCCCAGACACTCTGCCAACACTCCGTTTGCAGCTTTGTCTGGTAATGGGACCAACTGTAGGAGGAAATGGGAGGTCCCTGTATGGAAGCAAATGTAGGAAAAGAAAATTGGTATCTGGTCCCTGTCCCTTGTGCATACATAATATGTGGGGGGAGGGGGTAACAGAATGCACTTGTAATTTATAACTTTATACTGACAGAGAGAAGCTTGGCAAAGGCAATTTTAAGGGGAGAGAGGTAATTGTTACCACACTGGGAGCACTCTATGTCTCAGAATGTGATTGTAAATTACAAATAAAACTCACCTAGTAGCTCATGGCAGTCAATTTGGAATGTGGGGTTTCTTGGGACGCTGGGATAGTCCAAAGCAAATGGGATGCACTGGTCATCCTACCTAATGCAGACACCCAACTATGTTCAACAAGGCTTGGCAAGTGACCTGCCACCTATTTTTTTTTAAATAAAGTTTTATTGGAATACAGCCATGCCCATTTATCTATGGTGGGTCTATGGGTGATGTCACACAATACTAGCAGAGCCGAATAGTTATGAAAGAGACCTTAAGGCCCACAAGATCAAACTTACTTGCTACCTGGCCCTTCACAGAAATAATTTGCCAACTATCTATATTTCACTTGAAAAAGATCTTGAAGAGGGTGTGTGCAGAGCTGCCTAGGGATTCATCAAGGATGACCAAACCCACATTCTGAACTGGGAACCATATATATTTCACTGTCTGACCAACTTCCATAAAATGACTTTATATAGTAAAGTTCTGATACAGATATCCATTTACTCCTTGATAAGAAGGGAAGGCTAGTCTTTCACCAGAAAGACCAAGAGAAAGGTTGCTCCTTTATTCAAAATTCTCTTTTTTGTCTAAGTTCTCTGTGTCGGGATTTAGTTTCCTGCTGTTCAGGAAAGGCTATAGAAGTGTAGACTCTCTCAACGCTCAAAGTTTTGTTTAGTTTTCAATTTTATCAAGTTTTTAAATTTTTTTTTAATTTTTTTTTAATGTTTTATTTATTTCTAGGAGAGAGAGAAAGAGACATCGTGAGCAGGGGAGGGTCAGAGAGAGAGGGAGTCACAGACTGAAACAGGCTCCAGGCTCTGAGCTGGCAGACAGCACAGAGCCCAACGCGGGGCTAGAACCCACGAACAGCGAGATCATGACCAAAGCGAAAGTCAGACGCTTAACCGACTAAGCCACCCAGGTGCCCCTCAAGTTTTTAAATTTTAACCCCACCATAGTTAGTATACGGAGTTTGATTAGTTTCAGGTGTGCAATATAGTGATTCCACAGTGTTATACAGTACTCAGTGCTCTCCACAATACGTGTGTACCCTTAATCCACATCACCATTTCATCCATCTCTCCACCCACCACTCCTCTGGTAACTATCAGTCTGTTCTCTGTAGTTAAGAGTGTCTTTCTTGACTTACCTCTCTCTCTTTTCTTCTTTTGCTCATTTGTTTTGTTTCTTAAATCCCACATAGGAATGAAATCGTATAGTAGTTGTCTTTCTCTGACTGACTTGTTTGACTTAGCATCATATTCTCTAGCTCCATCCATGGCTCTGCGAATGACAAGGTTTCATTCTTTTTTTGGTGGCCGAATATCTTTATCCAGTCACTTATTGAGTGAAAATTAGGCTGCTTGCCTAATTTGGCTATTGTACGTAATGATGCAATAAATATAGGGGTGCATGTATCCTACTGAATTCGTGTTTTGCGTTGTTTGGGTAAAAACCCAGTAGTGTGATTACTGGGTCATAGGGTATCTAGCATCCAAGGCCTCTTCTTTTTCTCCAAGTTCAGTGCTTTCTTATCCATAGTTTGTTTGTCTCCTGTGTCCGGAGATGATAACTAGTGCCTCCATGAAACAGAAGACACTTGGCAGTTTTAAATATTAAAATGTTGCTCAAGACCTCCTTCGTAGGGACAGAATCATTTACTCCTGAAGGAGGAAGGATGAAATGCAACGTATTCAAGTTGAACTTGCTGTGCCCTAGAACATGAAGCTTCTGGAATTGTTCTCTCAGACCCTGGGAAACCTCGTAGAGATTAGACAACACGTTAAGATAAGCCTCCGCCGTCAGAGTGAGGACAGAAAACCCCACTACACATGTTGACTTTAAGGAGAATAGTCCTCTGAGGGGAATGTTTAACTGACCAAAGAGTCTTTTATGCTTTCTTCGGACACCTCTCGTGAGACCTGTTTTGATCCAGAAAGTTTGTTTTGGTGGATCAGAAGATTTTTGAGCTGAAGGGGACTTCAGGGGTAACTTTGTTGTCTGGGACAACTGAGGCTGAGGGGGAGCTAAGTGACATGTGCAATGTTACACCTCAAGGAAGTAGAAGCCCATGAGCAGGACCTAGATCTCTTGACTCTTAGCTCAGGAGCTCTTCAACTGTGAGCCCTTCCTCGGGTGTCCCTTGTCATATTTTTGTGCCAGCTACAAATGGCCTCCCAAAGTGTGGTTTTCTCGGGGAGCCATGAACCTGTGCCATGAAGGACATGCCACGTACGAGTCAGCCAATTTTATTTTTTTAATACTTTTTGAAGTTTTAAAATTTATTTTGGGAGAGAAAGAGAGAGAGACTGTGTGTGCGAGGGTGGGGGAGGGGCAGAGAGAGAGGGAGAGTGAGAACAATCCCAAGCAGGCTGGGCACTCCCAGCACAGAGCCCAACGCGGGGCTCGAACCCACAAACTGTGAGATCATGACCTGAGCCGAGGTCAAGAGTCTGAGATCCAACCGCGCCTGGGTGGCTCAGTCGGTTAAGCGTCCGACTTCGGCTCAGGTCATGATCTCTGGTTCGAGAGTTCAAGCCCCGCGTCGGGCTCTGTGCTGACAGCCAGCTCAGAGCCTGGAGCCTGTTTCGGATTCTGTATCTCCTTTCTCTCTAACCCTCCCCTGCTCACACACACTCTCTCTCTCTCTCAGAAATAAATAAAACATTAAAAATTAAAAAAAAAAAAAAAAGAGTCTGAGGACCAACCGACTGAGCCACCCAGGCGCCTCTGAAGTCAGTCAAATCTTCAATCCCTGTCCCTGGCCTGCCTGGCCCTACCCTTGTTTGAGACCTGAGATCTACCTTCCACTCTGACTCCCTCATTTTCCTCCTCACCCTTGTGCCTTTTTTCTTAACTATAAGTAGGATTGATAAAGTTGGCTGTGGCTGCACTCAGGATATTATTTGCTACAGTGCAAGATCACTTGCATGAATGGGAGTCAACATACGGTAGTGATTACACGGTAAAGGAACAAAACCCCAGCAAGGGAACACAAAAGCACATTTTCTGCTGCCGCCTAGCAGCACTGACCGAGGGAAGCAAATAGTCTGTGCAGAGTTCTGTCAATAAGCATGAGGCGCAGACTCCTGAGAATCCCAGAAGTACACCTGTGAGTGATTGTGAGTGATGGCGAAAGTGTTAATGACAGACAATGGAGCAATGAACTTTGGGCAGAGCAGAGTCACTTCCTGCGGTATTGTGCTTGGGGCGCGGGCATCCGGCCTGATGCACTTGGGTTGAAGTCCAGTCTCCAACCCTCGTGAGCTCTTTCATTGTCGGGCACATTGCACAACTTCTCTGAGACTTAGTTTCTTTTCAACGACAACAAAAAGGGGAATACTGATCATATATGCCTTGCTGAGTTATTGGGAAGGTTGTAAATAGTGTCTGCTCCTGGGCCTCAGAACTCAAGAAATATTAGCTATTATTATTATTAGCACCTTGATCACCATCATGCTCGTTTAAGATGTGATTTACCCTACCTGGAAAAGATCAATAGTTCATAAAAACTTCCCAATGAGTTATACCTACAAACTATTTATATTTCACTGTGTGTGTGTTCGTGGGTACAGCTACACAGTCTTTTATCCAAGATCACAGGTCATGCATGCACTAGAATTCGGAACTTTGGAAAGATGAGGTAAGTTATACGGGGCACACAACATATGCTACAACACAATCCAGTAAATTCTAGGGTAGCTCCCTATAATCAATCACATTTATGTCTGTGTCAGGGGTCCCCAAGACCACCTCCAGACCTGGCCATTTGCTAGAAGGACTCGCAGAACTCAGCACATAGTCATGCTCCTAGTTGTGATTTATTATAACAAAAAGACACAAAGCAAAACCAGCAAAGATAAGAATCTCAAGGGGCAAAGTCTGGAGGAAACCAGGCGTAAGCCTCCAGGATCTTCTCGGGGGGGGGGGGGGGGGGGGG